>NC_136411.1:311231439-311583939 GCF_051521515.1 Lactuca serriola
GACCTCATGAAGTGGAAACTCTATAAACCTAAAATAGAAACGATCTGAATAAAAATTTCAAACGATTTGAATCTAATTTGAAAAAAAATGGAAATAGAACTATAACACTCAATGAGACCAAAAACAATCATGAAAACCGGTTACGGTTTTAGATTTAAGAACCCTAAGTCAGACACGATGAATAAGAGGGAAAAAAGAGACGAACATACCGAAGCCACCACAAATTATCATTGATTAATCAAGCCGTCAAAAGACCAAAACTGAGGTGGAAAGCTCCGTCAATGCGACAAAGAACTGTGTAGCTCAGTAAATGTTTCACTAACAGCCCCCAAAATCACGATTCCAAATATCACATCTAATTTGTCGTCCACAACAATGGTTCAGGTGGTGGTGGTGACGGGAGAGAGAATGAGCAATGGTGACAAAAGTCTTGTTTGAGGTGGAACTAGTTTAATTTCAGACTAATCGATTTTGTTGAAGGGGAAGAATTTGGTGAGGGTGACAACAACTAGAAGATGACGTGATCTCGATCTCACGATAAGGCTTTAAGTCAAACCCATAATTATATAAATGAGCTAATTTTTTTTATTTAAATTAATTTTATTAAACAAAATATATGTAAAATCTTTATTATATCCCTTAATGTATTTTATTTTGTGGACAAAGGTATACAATATTACTATGCACCATTTTGATCTAAATCATTGATTGATAAATCTAAAGGCTAAAACATTGGTTCTATAGTTCTATACATTTCTCATGGTTCTACATTTATCCTTCTTCTATATACATGAGACTTTGAAATTAAATATTCATGTTTCAAATGTGATGGGTGTGACTGTGGTGGTGGTTGTGATAATTGTGCAGTCGCTAGAAATGCAGAAGGTTTTCGTCTAATACCTCTAATATGGCTGTTAGATTAAGGTGTCTAAGCTCATAACTAAATTGGTAGAAACTTGCAAATAGAAGCAAAGTGCTTTTTGGGTTGCCCCCATAACCAGAAATAGTTAGAAATGATATTAGGATAGAGAGAAAAAAAAATTTGTTAATATATTATGTGATTAATATATTAATTAGAAATAGATAATTGATCTGTTAATTTGTTATGCGGTTTCTAAATTAACATGAGATCAATAGTTAAATAATTTATATGGTTAATAAATTAATAGGAAATCAATTAAAATTAATTAATTATTAATTAGAATTAATTAAGAATTAATTTGGGATTAATTAGAATTAATTAAAGGTGCAATGGGTGAATTGTAATTGTTCAATAGTTGAACAAAAGAAGGCAATTCTAGAACCATCCAAGGGTGGATAGTTTTGGAGGCTGTTCTAGGGTTTCTGGAATCCCCCTGGATACAGATAAGAAAATGATTTGAATTAGAGTTAAATCTATTATTTAATTTGAAACATCAAAAAAACCACGATAAAATTTTCATTTTTCATTTAGATAAAAACCATTATTTTCATAAAACCTAAGTCACAAAACATAAGTGTTAAATACAAGCATCCCAAAATCAGCCTACCCAAAATAGGCCTAAATCACAAACTGCAAAGAATGTGTATGGCCAAGCCTTCACCTTTCCCCGATCATCTTAAATACCTAAAATAAGAAATCCACAACTATAACCCAAACTTAGTGAGTTTCCCAAAATAACCAACACAACGGAAATACAATTACATTGCATGCATATAGGCTTTGTTGGCCCATGGACTCAACCCAACCATCCTAGGTTTTTTTACATAGAGTCTCAACCTAACCATCCAGGTTTTTTGACATACACTCTCAAACCCAACCATCCAGGTTTGTTGGTCCACCACATGAAGCAGTACCTCAAACCAACCATCCGGGTTTGTTCGCTTTCCACCTCAACCCAACCATCCAAATATGTCGACATATGCAAATAATAATTAATCATATTCTGGTCCTACATCAAGTAGATAACACAACAAATAGGCCAGCCCTGGTGCCTTCGACCCATAGGCATAATGAGAAAACTCACCTCAAAACCAAGATGATAGCTGAAAAGAACGCAACGACAAATATCGACTCTATAGGTCACCTATATAACAAAAGAAGGACAGACCTCACTACACAACCCAAATACTACCTAAATTACCCTAAATGATCTAAATTTAATCTTCGTCAAAATCAACGGTCAACGGTCAAAGTCAATGGTCATGACCGGACCGAGTATGCCCTGCGTACTCCAACTCTACGCCCAGCGTAGAGGGTGGCTTGGCTTTTACTGGACACTTCAGGGCTATATGGTACATACTTAATCCAAAAACAAACCCTTTATTAAACACTTAACCCCGTAAGGCCTTTCACCCGAAACTCAGATCTAACCCCAAAATAGCATCCAAATTCATAAAATTTCAAGCTTTGTGATTTTGCATGGTTAGAGATTCTCGAAGTCCAAAACTCTTACTTATCCCAAGATTCTAAGACCCATAACTCATGCATGGATGGAGAGAAAGGATCAAGATTGCATTTTTATGAATCCATGCACTCCAGAACGTCTAAAAAAGCTACTCATAAGGTCTGGAATAGCTTATACCCAACTAGACCAAGATTATGGGACCAAAATCCACAAGAAAACCTAGAACTAACAAGATCTAGCAAAGCATTCATCAATTTCAGAACTTTATACCTCCTGGAGGATGCTAAGGAGATGTAAGGTCCAGATCCACAAGCATTGAAGCTTTCCAAGCACCACCACCAACTTCTTCTTCCTTCAAAAGAACTCAAAAACACACTCTTATGCTCACTATGCTAAAATATGGGATTATGGTTTCAACGTTGTTGTTTGGTGAAATGGAGGCTGAGAATGAAAATGCTTTATGACGGTTAAGGTGTTTAAATAGGGCACAAAACCCCGATTTTGGATTTTGGACCCTGGCCGAGAACCCCCTGCGTACTTCTTAGCTACTCCCCGCGTAGCTTATTAAGTCCTTGCAACATCTTTCCGTCTACGTAGATCGTAGTGGCCATCTACGACATATAAAGACTTAAGTACCATATTTGATTTACAAATTAAGGAAAGGGAATTTTACTTGAAATAACTGGGTACTACATAATTAATTCGAATCTTGCTTTACCTACAAGTTACTAAAACTAAAAATAGGACCCACTGGCTCATTATTTTCATTTATGACCTTTCTAAGAAGCATAAGAACGAAATTTCTATCTCTCCTCTCTCTCTCTCTCTCTCTCTCTCTCTCTCTCTCTCCTCGTCATTCAAGGATTTCTAGGGTTTTGGCTACAAACCATTAGAGGCATTAAACTTTTGGTGCTTTCTTTCTAATGTTTTCAAGAGGGAATTTTGTTTGGTTATTTAGTATAATAATCAAAATTTATGTAAAACCTAACTATGTGTTTATTTCGATTATTATCGAGTTCATTTAGGGTTTGTGATGTTCAAAGTTTATTGCTATCAATGGTGAAAACATAGATCCAAATAGGTTGCATGTGAACTTAGAGTTGAGTATTTTTCCTCCACATGTATAGATTTATAACCTATAAAACCCATCACTGGTATCAGTATGACAACAGGAAAACTTGGAGACAAACCAAATCAAAAGATGTATTATGTATAAGTGAAAACCACATTGTAACTTTGTTACATTAAATCACCATTAGCCATGAGGGCATGTTTAGATATATGTTATCATGTATATATAAATTGAAAAACATGCTTATATAAGTTATATATAGGTACATATTGAAAACCATGCTGAAATAAACTAATACAAGTCAACACAAGTCAAGGAAGTAAATTAAAAAAGCATGATTTACACCACATCATGGTGATTTCGATTCTTGGAATCTTGGAACACTTTAGGACCGAAATCAATTGCTTTTAGGATTGCTAGGACCGAAATCAAGTGCTTTATGGATGCTAGGACCAAAATCTCTTTCTTTGGATGAGTTTAAGACCGAAATCACCTTGCCTAAAGCCCAATAAGGCCGAAACCCTTCCTTAGTTGAAAGCTAGGACCGAAAACTCCCTTGTGTTTGCTACCAAGGCCGAAAACTCTTTGATTTTGGTGAATCTATGGTCGAAATCACCAATAAAGTTGGCAAGTGGTGTCACTTGATTGGCTGATTTCATTTCCCAAGGTGATAAGTACACATTTCAATGTAAACATCAACTCATAGCCTTATCATACCCTTCATATATAATACACAAATTGGATCCATTTCTCATTTACAGTTAACATATTCACTTCTATATCTCTCAAATATCTAACCCCAAACTCAAAGAGCAAACATTCCCTAGAACTTATAATTCAAGCTTCTTCCTTAGGATACATTATAAGTTCTTATTATCTACTTTTCTTCTAATACTTTTCAACTCTAGTTTCATATGTTCACACATTAATATGTGTTTAAACAATTAGGATACAATTAGCTTCTCGTATTCTAGCTCGAAGATCACCGTTTTCATCTCGTTATCTAGTCGCAAACACAAATAAGGTGAGTTCATACCCCCACATTATCAAGACTTTTTTTTTATGTTTTAGGGGGGAATACAAGTAACATACAAGAATATTTATGTTAAAACGCGAACCTTTAAATACGTTACTATACTATTTTACGAAAAGCGTAAAATACACAAAACAATTTTACTATCAATCGCGTATGATTTCACGAACAACCTTCTGATAAACATTACATTATTCATACAAATAAATATAAAACTATATATATTTCAAATACAAAACGTTCATTTCATCAAAGCTTTACAAATATAGTTTACGAAACTTTACCCCCTTCGTAACCCGTTGAGGAAAGGGTAAAATCATATAAAGTGCATATATATAATTGTTTTACGACATTTTCGACGTTATCCTAGAAATATGGGGTAATGTCATTTACAAACGTTTTCATTTCAAAAACACGTACACTGGTTGAATGAATTTTTGAGACATTGTCTTCGTCGTACCTAACTGAGGTATATAGAAACTCTTGTATTTATAAGCAGAATCTACGATACAAGAGCATATTACTTGTGTATAGATCTATATAGGACTGATGATCCCATACCCTGACTACTAGTTATAGTCAGACCGGCAGGTTATGGGTGACAAATGTCAAAAATAACTTGGCGCCTGAAGAACTAAGAGGCGGGAACTGCATCTTAAAAGCACGGTTATGAAAACTCACATGGGGAAAGGATTATACGTTTATTTTACACGAAAACACATTCCTTGAAACGGTTTTATACATGATTAAAACTACATATTACTACTTTAACATATGGAAAACACTGGTATATTTCGGAACATATACGACTTACATTACATTTATTAGAAAATATAAGATTTTTTTGGAACAAACATTATCATTTTACAAGTGAACGGCGTACATTTCAATTATTAGAAAATATCGGATGTTCCGGAAATGAACACGATATCTTTTCATGAAAAGGCTTACTATTTTTCATAACAAATTCTTATGAACTCACCAACTTAATTGTTGACACTTTTTCAAACAACTTGTATTCTTAGGAAATCAGTAAAACAGGTAATCAACAACTTTTGAGGATGAGGTGCTAAGGCGTCAAACAAATCTTTTGTCATCATATTGTAATTGACTTTTTGAAACATGTAACACTTACAATGATGTAACCTTTTCAATTATATATATATATATATATATATATATATATATATATATATATATATATATATATATTGATGTGTGAAAATAGCTACACCTAATTTTATATTTATAACCTAACTAACTTAACTAACTAAATTGCACCTAGGCAGTGTACCTAGTCAAATTATAGAATAGTTGGGTAAGTCGTGTGTCGATCACAGGGAATGGTTTTGACTAATTAATCTATCTACTACTAAATTAACCTAATTACTAAAAAAGAAATGGGATTTATCTAATTTTGCAAGTTTAGATAAACTTAATTCTTTAACACAAGTTCAATCAGTAAACAAAAAATTTATGTTAGTTCGAATCCACTTTCCCTCAATGGTTTATAAATTAGCTATGATAAATACTGTTGGTTACCAGTTAAGATAGTATTAGCAATTTAGTTCTAAATCTACTAACATTAATTAATTCATGTAAATCAAAGTATGTTCACACTTAAGTTAACACATAATCAATTATTTAATGGATTGGAGCTATGTAAGATTGATTAATTAAACACACTTATGGTCATAATATGAGTTCTCTAGCATAGCCTAATTCAGTAGTTAATTGCTTAACTAATATTAGTTTGATCCTAGCTCTAATAATTTAATGTTCACTAAATTACCAGATATTCTAGTTCATGCAGATTAATGGTCATCAACTACACGAAATAAGAAATCAAAGCAATCAAATACTAAATCAAATATGCTAGGTTCAATCAATCTAACACAAGTCTTAACCAACAAGTAAATCAAAGCTAAAGTATTACACCATGAGTTCCAGCTTCATCTAGCTAACAGAAGTAGCTAGATTTAGCTGGACATACTAGCTAACAAACACAAATAACTCGTATTCAAAGACATATTTAAGGTGTACCAAATTCTTAAATTAATATGAACTTCTCCTCTCCTTAGATGCTAATAGCCAATTCTAGAACTTTCTCCTTCTGAAAATCGTCTCCAGGAACCCTCTAGGCAGCCAAAAAGTCCCTTAAATCATAATGAGCAAGAGTATATATAATTGTCGATTTTTTCGTACTCATGTCGTGAATAAATAAGTCTCACGACGTGAATAGTAGATTTCCGTGTTGGCTAAGGACTCTTCTTCGCGATGTCTATATTCTGGAAGATTCGTGTTCACGTCGGGAATCTATAAGCCTCGCGACGTGAAGTCAGCAGATTATGTAAGCTGCTTCTTCTTTTAATCTCCAAGCCTCCAAAGTTCCATGTTTTGACATTTTTAGTCATTTTCTCCAAAAATGATTCTCTTTGGCTGCAAAATATAATTTAAGCTTGTAAGTACCTTTATTCAATGCAAATATCCAAAATACTAATAAAAATATAAGTAAATATTGCCTAAAAACATGTATAAATATGGCAATATCATATATATATATATATATATATATATATATATATATATGATGGTTATGTTTGCTTTCTTTACTATTATCCAATTTTATGATACAACACATGAAAGTCATCCACTCCCGGACGTTTTCGCCATCCTGGTTTGAGGTTGTGACAGATTGGTATTGGAGCATTGTTTATAGTAAACTAAGTATATCAAACCACATAAGATATACAAAATATAAATACAATGGGACAAAAACTCTCTAACGTAACATTTTCGTACATGTATACTTTAAAATATTATGATATTTTTATAAAAGTACAAGTACAAGCATACTTACTAGTTTGGTGTCGTAACAATAATAAAACAATAAGTATTAAGATAAGTTGAACACTATCAGTAAGCCTCGGGGTATGTAATCAGATCTAGGATGAATATTGCCTGATCAACTATATTTATCCAGGATGTGACTAATGTATGCCGAGGAATGGTTGTAGTGAACGACGAGTCTAAACTTACCAACAAAACATACAAAGAAGCTCTAAGCTTCAAATAATATTGGCGTATTTTGTAATACATTAAACTTACACACTTAAATTCTCTATGTACGTCTTACCCCTATTCTCGAATAGACTCTATGACAGTATTCCACTTACCCGGAGATCCCTACCCTCCTAACCAAGGAAACCAAGGTTGGATAGTGGAAGATCCAGAGGAGTATTATAAAGAGATTTAAGAAAAAGAAGAGGACGAAGAAGAAGTTGAGGAGGACACTGACTTAGAACCCAAAGTATACAACCCACCACAAGTCGTCCAAAACCCCGGACGTAACTTCCAGGGCCCAGTGCCCCGATGGGCAGTAAACTTGAAGAGATGGAGCCAAGAACAGGGACAATACCCACCCTATGGTGTGGAACGAGGTTTCTACAACCTTGATAAAGGGGGTTCAGCAGACAGGGCTCTTCCTGTCATGGTCTGTCGCATCGCCTGTCATGGCGAGCAAGCAAGGGCATCCGCCAACTAAATCATGGAGGTTGGTTCTACTGCCGAGGTTATTGCATTTTGTCTTTGTCGTATGGACGAAGATCATGATCGGACCCAAGATCATACTGAGGCACTTCAAAGGGAAGTTATCGCGACTCAGGTTGAGATGAGAGAATATCTGGAACTTCAGGCCATAATGGAGAGGCGTGTATTTGAGGCTAAGCATTGAGTGAAGGAAATGTAGACCTTCATAACTTCATCTCAGAGCCCAAGGAGGACCGACTGCTACGAGTAGTTTCCTATACTACTCATGCTATATTATAGATTAGGTGTTTTCTTTCCATATGTAAGTCTGGCCCTACAAATAAGTGATTACACTATTCCTAAGAGTCGGTATGCTGTCAAATTTTCCATTACATTGATGTATTGTAGACCTACTTAAAGGTCAAAATTTCCAACACTATGTATTAAAATATATATCAATGAAATTGACAAGCATTTTATTCCATTGGAATGTCACTACTTAAATTCATATACTTTAATCGCTCAATTTATTATAGTCGACTTCCTTCACGATTTGCTTACACAAAACACTAAAGTCGGAACATAAGACAAATGGAACTAAAATAACCTAGTTCGTTAGCACTTAACTTATAACCACTGTTGTAAACTCGTCATCATTTCATCTTTAAACTTTATAGTAGACAAATGCCTCCATGCAAATCCAACAGACGTCTCAATAACACAACAACAATACTGAGACCACCCCCACCACCAGAACCCCCACGGATGGATACTACTGTCTTTCAAGCTACTATGACAGCCGCTGTAACCGCTACCATGGCATAGATTAGCTCCAACGGTGCTTCTAGGGCTGGAATTGGTACTAACAATTCTAACCAAGGCGACAACCATGGCCGACCAAGAGGATGCTCCTATAAGGACTTCTCGAACTGCAAACCCAAAGCATTCTATGGCGACGGAGGTGTCATCGCCATAACAAGGTGGTTAGAGAAAGCTGAGTCGGTATTTGAAATATGTGCTTGTCTGGAAGAAAGTAAAGTCAAATTCGCAGCCTGCACATTCACCGACAGGGCCCTCTCTTGGTGGAATAGCCAGGTCAAATCATTAACACTCCATATGGCCAATGCTTTAAGATGGGAAGACTTGAAATTTTTGATGTTAGTAGAATACTACCCGAGGGGCGAGGTTCAAAAACTAGAACAAGAACTCTGGAACCTCAAAATGGAGGTTTCTGATATAATAGCATATACCAGTAGGTTTAGTGACTTGGCAGTGCTTTGTCCCGGGATGGTCACCCCGGAAAGTAAAAAGGTTGAGCAATACATCTGGGGACTATCCAGTTGGATTAGGTATCTAAGCCCATAACTATAATTGGTATGTATTTGACCCGATAGTAGCATGGCCCTTTTGGGTTGCCTTCACCGGAGCAATTTGATAGGATGGATATTTCAGAAAGAGGTTACTTATGATTTATTAATATATTATAAGAATAATATATTTAACTGAGAAATCATATTATTCAATTGGCATTGATCAAGAATTAATTTGGTGATCAAAAGAGACTGATTAATTTGGTGATCAACCATGAGGTAAATCAGTAATACATATAGTTTGGGCTAATGATCCATGTTGATTAGTGATGGACTAAATCTATGTGAGAGTACATGAAGAGTTAGTCCAAAGGGTCTATCATATGGATTATAGGAATACTTAAATGCTTAAGTAAATTTGGGTTATATGTACGAAACCCTAAGGATTCCACACTATAAATTGAACCCCTAGCCTTCACAAAATCTTCCAAGAGTTCCAAGGTGAAACCCTAGCCGATTTTTGTCACACCCCCAAACTGAAACGGCAGAAACGTTCGGGGTGGAGGACATCATGTATAGTATCACAACAATTGCATCATAGTAATCAAAGTACACATGACCATTACATTGAATATATATAAGGTATTTACATCAGTTTGATTCATTTTTGTATACATCAAAAGTATAGCAAAATATAAAAGACCGACTCTATACACTCCGTCTTCTCAAAAGCTGCAGAAGTACCTGTCTACTGATTTCCTGAGAATACAAGCGATTTTGAAAGAGTAACAACGTTAAATAGTTGAGTTTACAAACATGTTTTTGTAATGAAAAACTGTTAATGAATCCGTGAAAATGTTTTTATGTTTCCAAGAAAATTCAATATTTTTTTAATAATGAAAAGTATTAGCATGTATGTCTGGTTACCACCAGCTGTATTGTATTGTATTGTTTTGTATGAAAACTCTTGTATGAAATTCCCTGGGTACCACCAGTAATGTATAGTAACACATTGTATGAAAACCCTGGCTAACGCCAGTATGTGTGGTATGTTCTTATATGAAAACCCTGGCTAACACCAGTATGTATAATATGTTTTATTACTTAAAATAAAAACCATGAGTAGAAATCCTTGGAATCCCCCAGTTGTAGTATGTAGTAGTTCTATTAATGAAAATAAAACTATTAAAGAATGCAATCCCGTAAACAAAGGTTAATTTATACTGTTATGAATTCATATAACCATGCTTGATATGACCTAGTGATCCCTACGACATTCTTCAGGCGTCAGACGTTATGACATTTGTCACCCCAGACATGCCTGCCTAACTGTAGCTAGCAGTTTAGGTGTGGGATAGTCAATCCTGAATAGATCTATTCACAAATCTCACGCTCTCCCTCCAGGAGACTATGGTTATACTATGATGGGATTTAGCCCGCACCCCGAAGCATACAATTGAAGTGATGTCTCATAACCCTGTATTAACTAGTTTACGCGCAGTGTAATGTTCTTTTGTACTTAATTATGTGTGTATGTCTTGTAGAGTAAAAATAATTATACTTAAATAATTATCTAGTAATGTACTCTTGTTATCCAAAAAATAGCATCGTATACCATAAACTAGTTCTACCATAGTTTATATGTTTGTTATACGATGTACGATTATTAAATTTGTAAAACGGTGTATTGAATTCCAAACTATACCTATTATAGTTTTGTATGTATGTTTACTCGTATGTACTGAATTATGTAAAATTTCGATGATGCTTCCAAAGTATATCAACTTAGTTTGAATGTATGGCATGTATGGTACTGAAAATCTTGCAATTATCATTTTATTTTGAAAACTACCCTCATGCTCAGCATGTTACATATGGGATTAAAATATCTAAATATTTTTATAAACAGTAGTGATTTCTCGGTTTGTATCAATTACAAGTATGACAACCCGAAACTTCTACCTGGTACATCTAGTTAGTTTGTCTAAGTGAAACTCATTTCTGTTAACTCCTAGCACTGATTAAGGGTTCGTTTAAGTGTTTTAAGCTTGATTACAACCAAGGTCGAGATTAGGAATGAGTTAGCTAGTCGTATAGGGACGAAATTCAGCCATACACCCCTTTTGGAGGAGTGTGCGGCCGCACACATGGGTGTACGGCCGTACACACCCCTCATGGCCACACACCCACCCCTATATAAAGGGTAGACCCCTTCCTTCATTCTTTTCCTCTTTTGGATGCACACTACTTTCTCTCTCTAGAAACTTCATCTAAGGACCCTCCAAAGGCTTCAAAAACTTGAGTATTCCATCACCTAGGTTGTTATACTTGTAAGACCTCTTGATCTAAGCCTTAATTCATCAAGTTTCATCATGATCTTCATCCCTTGAAGGTGTACGGCTACACACCTTCATAAGGTTGGCCGTACACACCTTAAAGGCCCTCCAAAGTGAGAATTTGGCCCCTATATTCAAGTTGGACATGACCTTAGCCCTGATGCACCTCAAAATCGACATTTTGAGCATGAATGGGAAGAGTGCACGACTGCAAACACCTCTATATGGCCGCACATCTCTCTATACGGTCGTACACCCCTCTGTATGGTCGCACACCTCTCTGTACGGTCACACACCCCTCTATACGGCCGCACACACACCCTTAGGGTCGTACACCCACTTTGATGCTCATATTTGACCTCAAACTTGCAATACCACTCAGTATGGGACCTAGAACCACTCCTTGTATGCTTGTAGGACCTTGGAATCACGTCAAAAACACTCCCCTTCATGAGTGTACGACCGTACACTCATGATCCGCACACCCATGGCCGCACACACCTTTAAGTTGGCCATACACCTCCCTCATGCAATCCTTTAAAGTCCTAGCACTTAGTGTAAGTAGTCCCGAGTTCTTAGAGTGGTTTTCCATCGCAATTAGTAAGGAAATGCCTTCATTTGACTCCTTTATGTGTCATTACATATTAATTAGGATCAAATCGTGTTCAAGGCTTCACTTAAACATCACGCATTCTGTATCGATCCTTCATTCAAATCGCCCGAGGTGAGTTCATACCCTGATGCGTTTTCCAAGTTTTTCATGTTTTCAGGGGGAATACAAGAAAAAGCACAAGGAAACTTGTCTCAAAGTATATTATTTTGTATAAGATAATTATATTTTCAGTATGCTTTTAACACGGAAACAGTTTTACCAAACGATTAAGAAATCAACTCGTAGAAATAGTTTTCAAAACTAGAGTGACGAACTTATGAACCATGTAGTAAAATGTATCCTTTTATAAAGGATTTCATGTTAATCATAAAAGGATTTTCTATATTATTACTTGTAAATTTGTTAGTCTAAGTTGGAGACACGTCCTTGGTAACACTCCCACAGAATCTGAGTGTAGGACTAGCACTTATGACCAAAATCTCTTGTAGGCAGAGTGTGACTGTTGTGTATAGATCTATACGGGACTGACTATCGCACACCTCGCTGCTAGCTATAGTAGGACCGGCAAGTCAACGGGTAACAAAGTCATAAAGGATATTGGCCCCGATATGTGCCATATCAAGTTAATGTATGGTTATAAAACTCACAACCTAGATAGCAGAGATTTACTTTTGTAATAATGAATCAAGTGAACTAACCACAAAGTAATAACCATTTTGATTACTAGACGGTATTATAATACCTTCAGGATTTAGTTTACCACATATGTATTAGTTTTATTTATGTAATAAGGCTAATATACCTCACTGAGAGTAACCATAATTTTTAAAAGAAAACTACATTTATCACTATATGTATGGTAGATACTTGTACACCTCAGTTTAGAATGGATAACCAACCATCAGCTTTTAGGGAAAATATAGGATTTTCCCTGGATAACTCAGCTTTTCATAAACATATTTATTTTTACATGTGACTAACGGATATTCATATTCATTCCACGAATCCTTGGGATGTACATACCTCGTATGAATCGGGAAGTCATGGAAGGAATGGGTTTTCAAACACGCTTTTCATAAGAAAATATAGGGTTTTCTTGAGGAACAATAGCAACAGATTAATACTGGTTAACGTTGTTGGTACCAAGTGAATACTTCAAGATTATGTACATGAGAATCTTACAACCAGTAGAATGTGTTGTCTCCGTCTCTTTTCCTGTTCCTTGTTTGGTTGTGGGCTTGGGGCAGAACCATACAATCAATTGTTTGTTCGATTTGGATTGTATATGATTTGTATACTCTATGTACTCGCAGGAAGAACTAGCAGAAATCATTTTTACCTAACTCTTACCATATTAGAAAATGTAAGGTTTTCTAGAGAAGAATAATGTACTTTTCGAAAGAACAAAGAATAGATTTTTTTCAAAACTAAATGCTTATGAACTTACCAGCTTTATGGTGATATTCTTTCAAAACTGCTTGTATTCTCAGGGATTTAATAGACAGGTACTTCTAGGACTTTGGAGAAGTCGGCGCGTTAGAGTCAAGTCTTTCCATTTTACTTTGATAAGAACAAAACTTTGTATTAAGACAATGTAAACCTATTTCATAAATGTATTAAACGTTTGGTTGTGTTTACTATGCTTGCTATGATACAACTGTTGTGACACTACGCATGACGTCCTCCACCCCGGAACGATTCCGTCGTTCCGGTTTCGAGGTGTGACAGATTGGTATCAGAGCCCTTGTTTATAGCGAACTAAGTATACCGAACCTTACATGGTATACAACTATAAATACTAAGGGGCCTAAGTTCTCTAAACTAAAAGTATACTTTCAAAATATAAGTATTTTTATAAAAAGTATACAAGTATACCTAAGTACCTGAATCAGTGTCATAAGTAGAACAAATCAAAAGTATTTGGATATTGGAGATCGCAGTTAAACCTGGGCAGTTATGTAATCATGTCTAGGATCAATATAGCCTGATCAACTATATTCATTCGAGACATGACCAACATGTTCTTGGGAGTGACTGTGGTGTTGCAGGAAGCCTAAAACTTACCTAGATACCAGAAGAATTCTAGAATCAAACATAAGGGTTAAAATACTATAGGAGTATTTTTGGATGCTATAGCGACCGAACCGGAAACTTACCCAAGAATCCATTCTTCAAGAATCAATCTTGTAGCTATAATATATTGGAAGTATTATTAGTGTCGATGTCTGTTAACTATCCCTTTACCATCAACTCGCATAGATAGCATGGATGGATTTCATCTTCCCGATGACTCGTACTTTCCCAACCAAGGAAATGCTGGATGGCTCGAGGCAATGCCAGAAGAAAATCATGAAATTCCCTTGGACGATGACTTCGCAGAACAATTCCCCAAAGAGGCCGACTCAGAACCTGAAGTCGAGAACCTACCTCAAGTAGCCCCGATACCAAATCCTAACCCTCGACTTGAGTTCGAAGGCCCAACGCCTATGTGGGTCGGAAGCCTGGATAGGTGGAGTCACGAGCAAGGCCAACCCCGCCCGTACGATGGGGATCGCCGCTTCTACAAGGTGAACGAGGGAGGTCCCACAGACAGAGCCCTTCCAGTCATAGTCCGCCGAGTGGCCCGCAATGTTGAACAAAATGTGATGGCCATTCAAGAAACTGTGGATCTTGAGGAAGACTTGGATGCCAACACAAACCGCATTCGCAATATCGAAGTTGCTCATGGGATAACTATGAGAGACAATGAGGCTCTGCAACGAGACCTAGCTACCACTCAAGCTGAGGTAATAGACCTCCGAGCCCGCCAGTCAGTATACGAGAGCCACCTGCTTGAAATGGAGCGCCAGCTGGATAACTTAAGGATCCGTCCGAGGAGTGCCCGTCGCCGATAGGAGAATACTCTACTCATCTTTCCTTTTGGGTCTAATGAATAACTTTTGTATTTATGTTCTAGGTAGCTCTTTTCCATAAACATCTTTTTCCTTCATGTTGCCAAGATTCTTTCCCCTGTTAGAATGACTTTGACCTATTTTTAGGTCAAGGGTTCCGAAATATGTGTAATCTCAATTTTAGTTATGATGGCTACAATCAAATTTCAATTAAAGATACCTTAGATCGGTATCATGCAAATTAAACAACCTTATCAAAGTCCTATTACTATTTTTTCTTAAAAACATGTATCATAGGATGTACTTAGACGACCATTCCTTTTCCGCATCAATTTCATATCAGTCTCCATGAAAAGCTTCGATATCCTAATCGGCACGGGATGGTTAAGCCCCAAATTGTGCTGATATCCTTTTCTTCGAGAAAGCGATTTGTCTCAACCTTTCCCTCTTACGAAACCCTCACTGGTTATAGTGATAAAATTTGTTTGGACCTTTGTATCATTTACTGTGCCAAAGCCCGGAAGTATCTGCGAAAGGGATGCCATGCATTCCTGGCTAATGTTGTCAATGGGACACAAAAGTTAAGGGCCTCGAGAGCATCTCCGAAGTCTGCAACTTTCATGATATATTCCCCAAAGACATTCCAAGGATTTCTTCTGAGTGTCAAGTTGAATCCCGTAGTGACTTGATCCCCGGAACTACTCTTATAGCTAAAAAACAAGGAGTTCGTAAGTTTATTGTATGTGAACTTTATTGCATTCAAACCTTTTCTATTCTTGCTAGGACCACATCATGGGAATGTGGGTCGAATCAACGAGAGTCAGATAGAAAATCAGGGAATCTTAATGCATAGATAAATATTTAGGATACATCTAGAGGAAATCATTGTTGCTCACAAGCTTCTTTTCTTGACATGTAGCAGAATCATGCCTCCGAAGAAACGTAACCAACCCACAGGTAAGACGCCAATCCTCCAGATGGACTCAGCTACGTTCGAAGCTACTATCACAGCATCGCTGGCAGCCGCCCTAGCTGTTCTTAACACTAACAACACAAATGTGGTTGGAAGTGTTAATGGCAATCCAATTTTTGGTGTTAACCAATCTTAGCAACAAGTACCCAATAGAAAGGATACACTTGATCTCCATCCTAACATCCTAAAATGAAAGTTCAAAGGTAGTTGTTCAACCCAAAGGCCTACTGAGAGGCAACGAATTAGGATAGTCAGTACCCCAGCCGTCCCTGTTATTCCAACGACAACCATACTTACTGTAGAAATCTCCCACACTGCAGAAAATGCAACTACCATCATCATGGAGTCTGTTGAGTGCTGTATTGCACTAGATGCAACTGGAAGGGGCACACAGCCCGCAGTTGTAGAACCCTAGTCAAGTTCATCACTTCGACTACCAATGTTGGGAAGTCCAACCTGTTACCTCTGTGGAAGTGTAGGACATTTCAAAAAAGACTGTCGAACAGAGAAGAACAATGAGGAAATAGGAGGAGCCTGACCTCAGAGAATGAGGAAGCATCGAAGGACCCTGCCATATTTTGGTATGTCTTCGAAAACCCTGATAATTGTTCATAATTGTGATTACTTTTTCTTCCACACTAAATCACAAAATCCTTATAAGGTTTAAAAGCCCTAATGATCAAATTATGATAGCTCAGTGAATACACTAGGGTCAGTCGTAATTATACACGGGTTGTGTAAACCAAACGATCATAGAGAGATCTAGTAAGAATCATTTCATGAAAGTTCATAGTTTCAAAACATCAGAACCCTCGTGTTAGTAGTAACTTTTAACTTCGAGTCAAACACAAAAAAACACCAGAGACGTTCACCCAGGGGTATCAATGTCGTAACAAAACAATCCTTCCAAACTAACTTAACATGCTACTCTACGATGTCATCCCGCTTAGTCCTACTGAGTTTATGTTATACCAAACCCTTTTGTCTTAAATCGTTCAATCGCAAAACTCTCGTCGCTCATAACGTCAAACTAGATGCGAGCTTCGCAAATTCATCTCTCTTCGAAACTCGAAGGTATTCATGCGAATAGTATGAATCAGAACTAACGGATACAACAGTGAAGATCCGCTGAAACATCCAGCAAGAGTCTGAATACAAAAAGGGGAGACTCACCTGTGTATACCTTCGAGAAGTAATCCATTTTAATGGGATACCCGTAATAATTACCTCCAACCGGGTTAGCAAGTTTACCACGAAAATCTGGCAATTGCTGCAAAAGGATTTTAGAACTAAGTTAGATATGAGCACGACTTATCGTCCATGAAGAGATGGATAGAGTAAGAGGGCTATCCGGACAATTGTAAATACGTCGTGGGATACTCATCTACGCTTAGTTGAACTTTCTCATAACAACGACGACCTCTCCAGCATTAAGGTTGCGTCATTCGAAGCCCTCTATAGCCGTAAGTGTAGATCCCCTTTTTGCTGGGCTGAGGTGGGCAACACGCAACTAGTCAAGAGTCAAGTCCACGACAGTACTCTCACAAGTCCTGAAATCATCCGAGAGGTAACTGAAAAGGGTCGTACAAAAAGCGCTACGCTGATAAGATACAAAAACCATTGGAATTCCAAGTTGGTGACCGTGTCCTTTTACAGGTCTCACCCTGGAAAGGCCTGATACGCTTCGGAAAGCATAGAAAGCTAAATCCAAGATACATTAGACCGTCTGAGATCCTTTCTAGGATCGGTCCCGTAGCATACAAACTCCAGTTACCTCGAGCGCTTTGTAACATACATCCCGCCTTTCATGTATCGGACCTAGATAAGTGTCTGTCCGATGAGACACTTGTGATTCCCCTCGAAAATATCAATTTAAACGAGAATCTACACTTCGTGTTGGAATCATTTGAACTCATGGACCAGGAAGATTCAACGCACGAAACGAACGTCGTATCCCGATAGTGAAGGTCCGCTAGAATGCCAAGCGGGAACCTTAATTCACTTGGGAGCATGAGAATCCAAGGAAACAGGAGTACCTTCATCTTTTCTGGGTCCACGAGTCGTATCATTATTCTTGAATTTCGGGACGAAATTCCCTCTAACGGGGGGATGATATGACAACCCGAAACTTCTACTTGGTACAACTAGTCAGTTACTCTAAGTTAAACTCATTTCTGTTAACTCCTAGCACTGATTAAGGGTTCGTTTATGATGGGTTTGAGCAGCAAGAACTTTCCTATGTGCACATGCAAACCCTAATTGCTTGGATCTAGATTTCTCTAATTGAACATGCATTGAATCCAAGACTTACAATACTAGATCTAATGTAAACAAGTGATTCTAATCATATGAATTAGGATCTAGAACAATACCTTGGATTACTTGCTTGATACTTCTTCTTTCTTGGAGCTTAGAGTCACAATTGTCACTCCTCTAATGGCTTACAAACACCAACTAGCAAGAAGATGAATTGAGAAAGAGAGAGAGAGAGAGAGGAGGATGAAAAACAGGCCCTAGGGCGAGTACAAGTCATAGCGTACATGATTGAGCCAACTGCGGAAGCGTAAGGTACTCGGCTCATCTCAGCTATCTCGGCTTCGGTACTCGGAATTTGAGTCTTACTCAACCTGGCATTACTTTGTATCGGTGGTTCTCCCTTCTTAGAGTTTTCCATACTAAAACATTATAGTACCTTATCTAAGTAACTATTCTGACTAAGTCCTATTAGTCTCTTGCTTCCTTCCCTCACTATCCTTATTCCCAAAATATAGGAAGCCTCTCCGAGGTCCTTCATAGCGAAGTACTTACCGAGCCAGGACTTAACCTCCTGCAAAGTGGGGACGTCGTTTCCTATGAGCAGTATGTCATCGACATACAAAACGAGGAAGCTAACTATACTCCCACTGACCTTGACATATACACATGATTCATCTTCACTTCGTACAAATCCAAACTCTTTGAATTTCTCATCGAATCAAAGATTCCATCTGCGAGACGCTTGCTTAAGTCCATAAGTGGACTTCTCAAGCTTGCACACTCTATTAGGATGCTTCGGATCGACAAAAACCTCTGGCTGAGCCATGTAAACATCCTTAGCCAACTTCCCATTAAGGAAAGCGGTCTTGACATCCATCTGCCATATCTCATAATCATGAAATGTAGCAATGGCAAGCATCACCCTAATAGATTTTATCTTAGCAACTGGTGAGAAGGTCTCATCATAGTCAACTCCGGGAGTTTGAGTAAAGCCCTTCGCCACTAGTCATGCCTTATACGTGTGCACTTTCCCATCCATGTCGGTCTTCTTCTTGAAGATCCATTTACACCCAACCGTCTTACGTTCGGGCACATTGTCAACCAAATTCCAAACTTGGTTGTCATACATGGACTGAATCTCGTTGTCTATTGCTTCTTTCCATTTTACAGACTCTGGGCCTGCCATGGCTTCCTTATAGTTACTAGGTTCATCTAGATTTATTAGTGTATCATCACTAATATACGTATCCCCTTCGGTAGTAATATGAAAACCATAAAACTAGGGTTGAACTCTAACTCTTTCGGAACGTATAAGAGGTAAGGACTCGTCAATTGGTTCAACCGGAGTTTCCTCCTCGGGTTGAGCGCCAACGTTAACGGTTCCTTCATCGCTCGACTTGTGAATCTCTTCAAGATCTATTTTCCTCCCACTGTCTCCTTGGCTTATGAGTTGTCGCTCTCAGAAAACCCCTCTCCTCGCAACGAAGACAACATTGTCACTCGGTCTATAAAAGAGATATCCAAAGGATTTCTGCGGGTAGCCGATGAAAATACATCACTCACTTCGAGGTTCGAGTTTGTCGTGAGTCTCTCGTCTTACGAAAACCTCACAGCCCCAAACCTTGATATGTGCCAACGAGGGAGCTTTCCCTGTCCACATCTCGTGAGGTGTTTTGACAACCTTCTTTGTAGGGACTCGGTTAAGGATATGGGCGGCAGTCTCTAAGGCATACCCCCAGAATGAGATAGTTAGTGAAGCACGACTCATCATAGAACGAACCATGTCTAACAGGTTTCGATTACGCCTTTCTGCCACACCATTCAACTGCGGTGTCCTAGGTGGCGTCAATTGCGAAACTATTCCGCATTCCTTGAGATAGTCGTGGAATTCAAGACTTAGGTACTCTCCTCCTCGATCAGATCGAAGCATCTTGATTTTCTTGCCCAATTGATTCTCCAGTTCATGTTTGAATTCTTTGAACTTTTCAAACATTTCTGACTTGTGCTTGATTAAGTAGATATACCCATATCTACTATAATCATCGGTGAATGTTACGTAGAAGCGGTTCCCATCCTTTGTGGTGGATCTAAAGGGCCCACATACATTGGTATGTATGAGATCCAATAAACCCTCACCCCTCTCACAATTGTTGGTGAAGGGTGACTTGGTCATCTTTCCAAGCAAACATGATTCGCACGTGTCATCTTCCCTAAGGTCGAATGACTCCGACACTCCATCCTTTTGAAGTTTGGCTATGAGCTTCTTGTTGACATGTCCAAGACGACAATGCCACAATGATGCTCTATCCATACTATTGGAAGAATCCATACACAACACATCATTTCCTAGGTTATCTACAACCATAACAGTTTCATAAATTCCATTACAAGGCATTGCTTCAAAATATAAAACACCATTTAGATAAGCATAAATCAAACCATTCTCATTATTAAACGAATATCTAAATCCTTGTTTAAACAAACCATGAAAAGAAATGATGTTTCTTGCCATATCTGGCGAGTAGCAACAATTATTTAAATCTAAACTCAATCCATTACTAAGCACTAAAGAATACACTCCAATCTTGGTAACAGGCGACGATCTTCTGTTCCCCATGATTAGATTTATTCTTCCAAGCTCCACATCCCTATTTCTTCCTAGTCCTTGCAAATCAGAACAAATGTGGTAACCACACCCTGTATCAAGAACCCAAGAAATAGCATGGGATGAATCATTAGATTTAATTGTGTATATACCTGTAAAAGACGACTTGATCTTTCCATCCTTGATGGCTTGCAAATATTCCGGGCAGCTTCTCTTCCAATGCCTTATTTTGTGGCAATGATGGCACTCTGCCTCTTTTGGGTTAGGGTTGGGCTTAGCAGGATTAACCTTGGTCCCATTAGAAGAGGAACCATCTTGGGACTTTCCCTTGCGGTGGTTCTTTGAAGAAGCCTTCCTCTTCTTGCCCCTTCCTTTGCTCAATAGCCAAAACAGGAGCAGCAGACGGATTAGGAGATGGTGCAACAGACTTGTCCTTTAGGTTGCTCTCAGAAGTCCTTAGGAAACCTTGGAGTTTGCTTAGGGTGACATCTTCCTTTTTCATGTGGTAGGTCATCCTAAATTGATTGTAGCATGAGGGCAAGGAGTGAAGAACAATGTCGATAGCCAAATCTTCCCCAAAGTTGACATTCAACTTGCGAAGACGATCGACATACCTTTGCATCTTTTGCAAGTGCACGGCACGAGATTCTCCACTTCCCATTTTAGCAGTGATCATATTCGTTATGATCTCATAGCGCTCTTCCCTCGCTCTTTGGTGGTATCGCTCCATCAAGTCTAGATGCATCTCATAAGGATACATGTCCTCATAGGACTTTTGGAATTCGGAGTTCATAGTGGCAATCATGATGCAATGGACTTTCATTGCATCACGCTCATGTGTTTCAAACACAGCCATTTCTTCAGGAGTAGCAGTTTCTGGATTGATCTTTTTGAGCTTCTCATCGAGAACATACTCCTTGTCCTCGTAACGAGCGATCGTGCGAATGTATCTTATCCATTCGCCAAAGTTCGATCCATAGAAAGTTACTTTTTGACAAAGGCTCATTAGCATGAATGAGCTCGCAGCAGCGTTGTTTGCGTTAGACATCTACAATTAGAAAGGAACAAAGTTGATTAGAGTTAAGTCCCTAATTAACACCCAAAATGGAAATTTAGGACTAGGACCCAACAACATTATTTACACATTAGAAAAGGGATACCGTAATCCAACATGCAAATAATTTGGAGGTAAGTGAATGACGATTCACTAATTCTTCACCACGAAAAACATAATCTTTAAGTTTTAAATGTATTGAGAATTCCTAGATTTTGAGATTCATTGAACTTTTCAATGGCATGTTTAAATCTCGATATGCCCCTCTAGTTTGTGACTGGGATACCGAGGATCACAAAGCGGGTGTGAATAACCATGCAAATCCACATGGTGCCTTCATTGTTACAATCACCTATTTGATGTGCCGGTAAACCACACACGCTCCACCGAACTATGACAAACAATGAATCGCCCTTTGCCACCTTTGCTTAGAACCAATTAGTGTGCCGGTTAACCACACAAGCTCCACAAATATCTAAACAAGGGTGCAAAGTGTAATTTCATGGGATTACATCAATTCACTTTTCCTAAAGTAACTAAGATTGGGAATTTTATAAAATAGTTTAGTTACTTTATAGTTTCATTATACTTATTAATGAGAAGAGTTTTTCCCTATCCTACCCGTTCGGCTAACGACCCTCCACCAGTCAAGCAAGCGGTGGGTGTGAGTGTACACCCATTAAGCCCCATTTTATAGGCAGCAACCTTATCCCCACCTTATAGACTGGCTTCATGAATGAGGCCTACTAACGGTAAGACTAGCATATTTTAACTCATACATATATATACATATATATTAAGCTTGTAATAATATATAATTATAGTGTTGAATTTTAAACTTGTAAAATTCTAGGGTTTGAAATTTATATTATTAAACTTTTAATCACAAACTTAAATTTCAAAACTTGAGGACAAGTTTTAAACTTTTCAAAACATGAGGATCAAATAGCAAATAATGTAAATCAACAATTAAATTATCTCAATTTGATCTTATTCAATATTACTTGCAAGACAATTCACCAATACAATTCAAATAATCAATTATTATCATATAAGGAAATTATTATTCAACTAATTGGTAATTATCTTTTATTTGGTCAAGAATATACTCATATATATGGTTGAGATCGGATTTTAATGACCCAAAACAGTTAAGGAAAGTTTCCTCAAGAAAAACAGCAAGAAATCCTGAAACTACCTCTTTCTGACGCTCGAACTCGCCGAGTTCCCACTATGGACTCGCCGAGTTGGAGCTACTTGCCGAGTCCACAGTGGAACTCGCCAAGTTCATCAGGCAGAAGCATAAAAATCAAAATTTTCAAGCAACAAGCAATCAATCAATGCATCAATTCTTGGAGCTTAGAGTCACAATTGTCACTCCTCTAACAGTTTACAAAAACCAAATAGCAAGAAGATGATTTGAGAGAGAGAGAGAGAGGAGGATGAGAATACGGCCCTAGGGTTTCTTGCCATGCATGAGTGCTGATTTCCCTCACCCTAGGGTCCTATTTATACTATGAGCTACTAGGGTTTCACCTTTAACCCTAATTGAATAACTTAGGCCCTAAGCAATCCAAGATCCTCCTAGATACTAGGCTTGGACGAATTTAAGGTTTCCAAACCCTAAATTTCGTTCACCTCATTATCTATAAGGATACATAGCCCAAAACACAACTATCACACATTTGATAGTTTATGCCCCTTTATTCAATTAACCTCTTTACATCACCAAATTAATTCTTAATTAATATATGACTTATATTAATCAAATAACAATATTATTCTTTTAATATATTATTCTCATAATATATTAACAACAATATCTCTTCTCTCTTAACAAATCATCCTGTCAAGTTGCTATGGTGAAGGCAACCCAAAAGGACCATGCATAACTGGGTCAAGTACTTACCAAATATAGTTACAACCTTAGACACTAATCCAATAGTTTAAGCGTTCTAAGCTTGAGTACAACCAATGTCGAGATTAGGAATGAGTCAGCTAGTCGGCCATACACCCCTTTTGGAGAAGTGTGCGGCCGCACACATGGGTGTACGTCCATACACACTCCTCATGTCCACACACCCACCCTTATATAAAGGGTAGACCCCTTCCTTCATTCTTTTCCTCTTTTGGCTGCACACTACTTTCTCTCTCTAGAATCTTCATCTAAGGACCCTTCAAAGGCTTCAAAAATGTGAGTATTCCATCACCTAGCTTGTCATACTTGTAAGACCTCTTGATCTAAGCCTTAATTCACCAAGTTTCATCATGATCTTCATCCCCTGAAGGTGTACGGTCGCACACCTTCATAAGGTTGGCTGTAAACACCTTAAAGGCCCTCCAAAGTGAGAATTTGGCCCTTATATTCAAGTTGGACATGACCTTAGCCCTGATGCACCTAAAAATTGACATTTTGAGCATGAATGGGAAGAGTGTACGGCCGCACACCTCTCTGTATGGCCGCACACCCCTCTATACAGCCGCACACACACCCTTAGGGTCGTACACCCACTGTGATGCTAATATTTGACATCAAACTTGCAATACCACTCAGTATGGGACCTAGAACCACTCCTTGTATGCTTGTAGGACCTTGGAATCACGTCAAAAACACTCCCCTTCATGAGTGTACGGCCGTACATTCATGAGCCGCACACCCATGGCCACACACACCTTTAAGGTGGCCATACACCTCCCTCATGCAATCCTTTAAGGTCCTAGCACTTAGTGTAAGTAGTCCTGAGTTCTTAGAGTGGTTCTCCATCACATTTAGTAAGGAAATACCTTCATTTGACTCCTTTATGTGTCATTACATGTTAATTAGGATCAAATCGTGTTCAAGGCTTCACGTGAACATCCTGCATTTTGATCGATCCTTCATTCAAATCGCCCGAGGTTAGTTCATACCCCTATGCTTTTTTGAGTTTTTCATGTTTTCAGGGGGAAATACAAGCAAAAGTACAAGGAAACTTGTGCTTATAGTATATTATTTTGTATAAGATAATTATATTTTCAGTATGATTTTAACACGGAAACAGTTTTACTAAACAATTAAGAAATCAACTCGTAGAAACAGTTTTCAAAACTAGAGCAATGAACTTATGAATCATGTAGTAAAATGTGTCCTTTTATAAAGGATTTCATGTTAATCATAAAAGGATTTTCTATATTGTTACTTGTAAGTTTGTTATTCTAAGTTGGAGACACGTCCTTGGTAACACTCCTACGGAATCCGAGTGTAGGACTAGCACTTATGACTACAATCTCTTGTAGGGAGAGCGTGACTGTTGTGTATAGATCTATACGGGACTGACTATCCCGCACCTCGCTGCTAGCTACAGTGGGACCGGCAGGTTTACGGGTGACAAAGTCATAAAGGATACTGGCCCCGATACGTTTTACGTCAAGTTAATGTATGGTTATAAAACTCGCAACCTAGATAGCAGAGATTTACTTTGTAATAATGAATCAAGTGAACTAACCTCAAAGTAATAACCATTTTGATTACTAGAGGGTATTAATAATACCTTCAGGATTTAGTTCACCACGTATTTATTAGTTTTATTTATGTAATAAGGCTAATATACCTCACTGAGAGTAACCAGAGTTTTAAAAGAAAACTACGTTTATTAATATAAGTATGGAAGATACTTGTACACCTTAGTTTAGAATAGATAACCAACCATCAGCTTTTAAGGAAAATATAGGATTTTCCCGGGATAACTCGGCTTTTCATAAACATATTTATTTTTACATGTGACTAACGGATATTCATATTCATTCCATGACTCCTTGGGTTGTACATACCTCATATGAATGGGGAAGTCATGGAAGGAATGGGTTTTCAAACACGCTTTTCATAAGAAAATATAGGGTTTTCTTGAGGAATAATAGCAACAGATCAATACTGGTTAACGTTGTAAGTACCTAGTGAATACTTCAAGATTATGTACATAAGAATCTGACAACCAGAATGTGTGGTCTCTGCCTCTTTTCCTGTTCCTTGTTTGGTTGTGGGCTTCAGGCAGAACCACACAATCAATTGTTTGTTCGATTTGGATTGTATATCATTTTTATACACTAAGTACTTGTAGGAAGAACTAGCAAAAATCATTTTTACCTAACTCTTACCATATCAGAAAATGTAAGATTTTTTTGGAGAAGAATAATGTACTTTTCGAAAGAACAAAGAATAGATTTTTTTTTCAAAACTAAATGCTTATCAACTCACCAGCTTTATGCTGATATTCTTTCAAAACTTCTTGTATTCTCAGGGATTTAATAGACAGGTACTTCCAGGACTTTGGTGAAGTTGGCGCGTTAGAGTCACGTCTTTCCATTTTACTTTAATAAGAACAAAACTTTGTATTAAGACAATGTAAACCTATTTCATAAATCTTTTCAATGTTTGGTTGTGTTTACTATGCTTGCTATGATACAACTGTTGTGATACTACACATGACGTCCTCCACCCCGAAATTATTCTGTCGTTCCGGTTTCGGGGTGTGACAACAAGGTTTTTAAATTCGTTTGTAATCATTAGTACAAAAACACAAAAGATTTAATTACAAAGGGTCCACATACAATAATGTGAAGTAACTTTAGTGGTTTGTTAATTTGCGTATCAACAGTCATTGGATGCCCTTAACTGGTATGTTCTCTTTGTACACATAAAGTATCATTATGACACTCCAGAAGAAGAGGTCATCATATCGAATGTTCAGAAGCAAGTTTATTGAGATTTTTGATGATAAGATGTGAAAATGTGTGATACCGTAACCAACTCAAATCTAAAGTTGATTTTGATATCATTCAAATTAAATTGCTCCAACAATAGGCTTCTTATCCAGGGCATAAACCTTCCATTTTTTGTTTGACTTTAGTAAAATTTATTTAGTATTATTGCTAGTAATCAAATTCCCATATTCATCAAACATAATTTCATTTCTTGTTCTAGAAAAAGTTGTAAGCATTGATGAATGTTTGGTTGAGAGTTAAAACTTAATTTATTGCCTGATACTTTTGGGTCTTTATGTCTCTAGATAATGTTGTTCATGGATAATTTTGAAGACTGGTGTTGAAATTGCAGGGGAGTTCTTAAATGATATGGGGAACATATAAATTACTTGGAAATTTGATTTCGAAGTGGGTTTTTTGATGGATTTGGACCTGAGTTTCTTAATTGGAACCGATCAGAGCTTCACTACTAGAATATTAGCTTTTAATTATACATGAACCGTGATGCGTAGTGATTTATGATATGAAAAATTCTATGCCCTAAAAATAATTTCATCTCTCCCAAATTTTAAAGGATTTAGGACAATCATTTTTGCATGCCATAAATTTAGTGTTTAAAAAAACATGGAAGGAACCTATGATAAGATGTGTGTTTTCAAAGGATTTCATTTTATAAACTTTAACAGAACGCGTGTTCCATCCTTTAATAGCTAAGGGGAAAATGAAATCCCTAAAAATAAAAAAACCCATCCTTGTTTCCACCGGCCGAAAACCCTCATCTCCTTTACATGGCTGAAAACCCCCTTCTCATTTCCATGGTTTGATCTAATACCAATTGTGTGGCTTTCAATATTTCTCCCTCTCTTCTCTCTTGATTCTCAAACCTCCGTCACTACATTTCTCCACATTGGTTCTCCAGCTTTGCATCTCCGACGCCATCCTCCTACAACTTCACATCTTGGTCGCTACCTTCCCTCACCTTTGGTGCCACTGTCGCACAAAAGAGGTCGGTTTAGTTATGTACCAGTAGACTTAAGCTCATGATCAACTTGTTTATAAATATAGGGCAAGAGTCTTGAATTTATTCTATCCGATTTTGATAAAAGGAAGTCACAAACAAGTGTGATTTTCCCTCGATTTTAACTTTTAAAGGAAGTTTTTGATCCTGTTTATTTGGATTTGCTGATTTATTGGTCTTTATTCACCTTTTTATGGATTTCCTAAATGAAATCTTTTCTTTCTATTTTTTGCTTTTCTTATAAGAAGATTTGTGTAGTTATATTAACCAAATGCACTTCTTTATCAACTGGCATTTGTGAATCCCTAAAAAATGACTTATTTCATGAAAACTACACTTTGAGTGCGTGATCTTCATGATTTCAAGAAGCATTGCTACATCTTTTGTTTCCTATGAAGTGGGGAAACAAGAACAACTTCACTTTTTGGATCCTCATTTGCCTATTTTTAAGATTATTTGGGACTGCAGTCCTATACTAGACCCCCTTGTTCTCTATGTAATGCCATTAATCAATTTACAGATTAATAGCGAAGAATTGAAATTCCACCTACTGTATTATCCACATAATCTCAAAGTGTGGCACTTGAACAATTTGAAATCTTGAAAGTAGTTGGCCAAGGTGGATTTGAAAAATTTTACTATGTCAGAAAACATGGTTCATCTGAAATCTTTGTGATGAAGATCATGCGCAAAGATAGGTTTTGAGAAAGATCATGTTGAATATATGAAAGCAGAAATAGATATTTTGACCAAAGTTCACCATTTGTTTATCATACAACTCAAATAATCATTCCAGGTAAATAATTTTACTTTATACAAAAAGTAAATAAAAGACCAATGAAAATATAAAATAGAAAATATATATTCTTTCCAATGTCCTTAAATGATGTTCTAAAGGTCGCCTTCACATAAATATTCTAGCAAAATGGATTTCAATGCTTATGAAGTGAAATCAACAGCATAAGTAACCTAAACTCATATAGGTAGAGAAAAAGAAAAGAAAATATCAAAGATGGTCTCTCTCTTCTTGTAACAACGTGAATTTCCAAAACAACTTTTCATTTTTAAAACATAATTTCATTCATAAGAAATATCAAAACCCAATGTAACACATGTCATCCAAATAAAACAATCCCAAGATCTCAAATACATAAAACTCCATCAATGTGTACAGATCATGTCGGCGCCTTCCCGCGATCCTCGCTGCTACCAGAAACACATATCACATAAACAGTAAGCACGCATGCTTAGTGAGTTCCCTAAAATAACACATACGCATATACGCCACTCAAGGATATAACTCTACAAGACCTTTCGGTCCACGTGTCTCAGGGGACTTCCGTCCCATAATCCGGATAGACCTTCCGGTCCTCCTTCGTCGACCTTCCGGTCCCTAACATCTTTACTTTCCGGTCCATATCATAATGACCTTCCAGTCCATACCATACTACTCATAACACAATATAACACATACATTGATGGGTTTTGGCCATAAGAACATCCTATGTGCTCATGCAAACCCTAATGCTTGGATCTAGGTTTCTCTATTGTACATGCAATTCATCCAAGACTTTAAACCCTAGTTCTAGCATACAATTAATCATATTAACATGTGAAAGGGTTTTTAGATCTTACCTTGATTGTTATGTAGCAATAACAATCTCAAATCCTCCTTGTAATGGCTTTAGAAAGCTTAGAGTCACAAGTGTCACTCCTCTAACGGTTCACAAACACCAAGAGCAAGCGGATGAAGAATAAGGAGAGACGAGGCTTCCCAAAACGTGTGGAAACCCTAGTGGAACTCTTAGCCACGTTTTTGGGGCTTAAGGGTACTATATATACATGTAGACTATTAGGGTTTTCAACTAGGAAACCCTAATTTGACTGCTTAAGCCCTAAGCAGCCTATAGACCCTTTTAGAATATCCCTTGGACGATTTCTAATAGGTTTCCCCATAGAATTCGTCCAACTTATTATTCCAAGGTGATTTATAGCCCAAATGCAATTATCTTATAATTACAGTTCCAATCCCTTAAGTTTAATTAATCTCTTTTAGTCACAAAATTAGTTATCAATTAATTTTTGACTAATATTAATTAAACAATATGATTTCTCCTTTAATATATTATTCTCATAATATATGAATAAATCATAATTAATCTTCTCTCTCCATAATTCATCCTATCAAGTTGCTTTGGTGAAGGCAACCCAAAAGGACCATGCACCATCGGGTCAAGTACATACCAAAATAGTTATGGACTTAGACACTAATCCAACATACATATCATATAAGAGCATACATTACATACTCCACATAGCACATACGACCTTCCGGTTACACATAATCACCACTCTAGGTACAATATAGTGAGAATACTCACCTCGTACAATGTCGAATAATCTCTTGTGCTTGATAACCCCACCTAGCCTCCTCCTATCAACATAATAACATCTCTAATCAATACTTTCTCTTGTCCTCATTTCTAAAGAATGAGTAAAAGACCATTCTACCCTTCCCTGACCTCTCTTGAACCAACTTGACCAAAATCCTAAGGTCAACTGAAGTCAACTCTAGACAATGGTCAAACTTTGACCAAACTCGTTGAGTGCACTCGTGTGACTCGGCAGTCCATGTGTGTCCTTTTAATGCTCATAATTCCTTACTCGACTCGTCGAGTTAACCTTTCACTCGACGGGTTACCACTAGTCACGAATCGCGGGGCAACCCGACTTGACTTGTCGAGTCCCCTTATGGACTCGGCGAGTTCCCTCCATGGCAACACTCAAAAGACCTTCTGAGGTTAGATCTGCTTCTCTAACCTATAGATATGACCATTCAATACACAATAATCATGTAAAGGTCCAACCTTTGTACTCATGCAACACTCATAGGGCTTCTTTTGGTGAAATAGCTTCTAAAATGGCAACCTATGTTCATATCTCCAAAGGAATAGCATAAAGTATGATAGATAGGACTCTCTGGACCTCTTAAGGTCCAGATCTAAGAAAAATTCCACCTTGGGACCTAAAATGCCTCGAATCCAAGCTAAAGAAGGCATAAGAAAACCCTAGATTCAAGTAGATCATCATATACACGAGAATGAGCATAGATTTATACCTCTAGCAGCCTATTCTGATCAAATGGTAGTAGATCTGAGCTCCTCAATCTGCCTAGCTTGGCCTCCTTCCTTATTTCTTGCAAAATCCCACTAGAAATGAAGAAAATGGCTTCTTTTCTCACTCACAATGCTCTCAGGTTCTCTGGTGCTCTCAAGGGTGAAGGTGGCCACAAATGAGGGCCATAAGATCCCTTAAATAGGGCATAGGCCCGAGGATTTAGGGTTTCTGTCCATAGCGCGGACTTGTCGAGTCAACTCACAGACTCGTCGAGTCCATTCATTAAATCCAATCAGCAATCGCGATCTTACTCGACGAGTCTAGGCGTCAACTCGTCGAGTCCCTCTTCTTGACACAAACTAAATAATTAAATCATGATGCCTGGAATTTCGGATGTTACACTTCTAAGTTCCTACCACCTTTTTTAATAACCTCATTAATTGTTGTTGTTGCAGGCATTGATGGACTTAAGATAGTCTCTCGTTTAAGTTCATGATCAGAGTTTATATTTTCTGCAGCTTGAGAAGATGCTATTGAATCTAGAAGCCTCAAAGCATTTACATCTGCAACCATATCTCTTCCATCAATTCAAGATCTTATACACTGTGAATTCATTATTTCAGTTTCGACTGGAGTACAAGGTAAAGTATCTTCCACTTCACACAATTCCATTAGATTGTTTTCAAGTTCAACTTTATTTGACAAAATATTTAAAACACCATGTGGTCTAGGTGTCATGGATCATATGATATGGTTTCCATATGCACTCAGTCCTCTCAAATTCATAAAACAATGAAGAAAAAAAATTCAAATTTAATAGCTTATCGTTAAGTGGAAATAAGAGCATGTCAATAGGATTCAAGAAGGCTTCCCAAATTGGTACGAGTAGATGAACCATTTTTGATTCCTCATGGAACTTTCATTTTGGCGAGCGTTCTGCTTTTAATCTTTTTATGAAATATTTTTGTAGTAACTTCATATATTAGATGTTTCAAATGCACAATTTTTTTGCAGGTTTTACTGGAATGGCCATCTCTTATGGGCTTTCTTTGAACTTTCCATTTTTATGTCAATTTAAAATCAATACACATTGGTAAACTATATTATTTCAGTTGAGAGTGTCAATTAGTAATACATTTACCTAGTGAAGCTCCTTTAGTGATTAAAGAGTATCACCCTTATCTAATTGGCCTTGAGGCAAGTCTCATTATTTTTACTTAATAGAGTAAATTTAGAGAAGACTTATTCTACTAAGCTATATATAAGTATTTATTATAGCATCCTACTTTACTTTCATCTCATTACACAAAAGAAGGTTAAATGTAATAAATAGCAATGTAATTTCATATATTGTATGTTATAGTATCTTACTGTCATTTCTTATTACAACATTGCACTTGCATTTCAATAAATATAGCATCCTTATTCTTCCTTGGGTAACATAGTATATGTTGATTTCTCTATATGTGAATCTAATGGTTGCATGATTCAAATTGGTAGGTCTTGTTGATGTGTGTTGTGCCAAGCAAAGCACCTCGGATGTTGTAATGGTGGTCAACAAGTTCTTGTGGTTCTACTACTATTAGTTTATGACTTTCACCTCTTTTACATTTGAAGTATTACATTTATCTACTATTAGAATGATTAATTGTATGACATTAAATTTTATGCAATGGATTGAATTTTTATATGATATTTTTTTGTATTATGAGACATTTTGTAACATCCGGATCCCAAGGTATAAATTTTAATTATGTATGAAAACTTGGTTGGCCACGACGTGATGATGGCATCACCACGACGTGGCAATTTGATTTGTGATCACACATTTTAAATGGGAGTCACGTTGTAGAATTAATGGCCATGTCGTGGCGACCATTTTGGGCCAAAACCTTAAGTTCCAGACTTTAATCCCTATTTAAAGGAAGTTAAGGCTAAGGTTTCCTCCACCCTCAGGATCCATCACCCTCAAATGACTTCTTTTGCAAACCCTAATCCTTTTCGACGCTTTTGTAATCTTTTCCTGTTCTTGGTGTTTTTAAAGGAAGAAGAAGAAGAGTTAGTGCCTCGATTCAGCAACCAAACCTCCCCTTCACTTGTGTGCATCTTCTAGACCCTTTGTAAGTCCTCAAGTTTTCATCTTTTCATGTCTCTCTTCTTATATCTTGGTTTTATGTCATATTATGGTCCATTTGAGGTGGTTTGTGCGGGCGAAAGAGATAAAGTTTGCAACTTGATGATTTCTCTATGTCCCAAGAGCATTATATCTTATAGATGTAGGAAATGGTAATGATTTGGAAACCTTGATTGAATTATAGGTTATATTGCATCTTTTGACCTACATATGTAAAAGGACATGCATGGGGTATGGATATTCATAAATTTTACATTTTTAGAGTTTATTGGGGCACCTAAAGTATACCTGGAAGTTTTAGATTGAAGATTTCATGGATTAAGTGCATAATGGTCTAGTCCTACGCATTAAGTTGCCTTTTTGGCCATTAGGACCTTGGAAACCTTATCCATTAAGACCTTGGAAATGAACGAATATGATTTTTAGAGCTCTTGAAATCGGAAGAAAATAGATTAAGCTCGATTGAGTTGTTCAGACTAGTCCCCACGGTGTGGCCTTCGGGTGCCACAGTGTGGTGACTGGGGAATCATCGACTGTTTTGTCGTTTTGTGCCCACAACGAGGATAAGGAAAGCCACAACATGGAGGGTCGTTGTTGGCAATTTTGGCCTTAGTTGACTGTTGACTTTGAGGGTTAACTTTTGGCTCATTGAGTTTTAGTCAGATTGCAAGTTTTAGAAAGATGGCCTAAGAATTTATCTTGTGTGGTAATTTAGTTGGTGTTTAGCACCTATCTCCTGTTTTGCAAGTCGTTGACTTTTGACTGCATAAGCGAGGTGAGTCTTCTCACTGTACTTGTGGCTCGCAGGCACCAATGTCGTCCAACTAGATTGTACTGGTTGTCTTTGTGACTCTTGGGTGGTATGTCGGCTTAGGCTCATTTGTATGTTAGGCTGGGAGTATTATTATTTATGTTGGGCTGGGCCCATTTGTACGTTGGGTTGGGCCCATTTATTTATGTTGGACTGGGCTCATTTATATGTTAGGCTTGGCGGATTTATATGGTATGTGGTATTTTGGGGGAACTCACTATGCTTTGTGCCTATAGTTTTGTGTTTTAACATTTTCAGGTATTTCCAGTTTGAAATGGAAGGGTCCTGCATGATCGCACAACATCCCCTTATGATTTTTTGCATCAATGATCATTTTAATCTGATGTGTTTGATACATTTGATTTATGATGATTTTGAGACATATGATGTACATTTATGACAATTTTAGAAAAATCATAAATTTTATCAGTAGTTTTGGCATGTTACACATTAAATGATAATTTAATTTGAAAATTAGTAAATCTATAAATAATATTATTTTTTAAACATTTAAAATTATGATACGCAAAAATGTGTGTCATCTTCATTTACGACAAGGGCTTTAATGATACACAATGTGTGTCATAAATACCATAAATGTGCTTCGTAAAATTACGACATACAAATGTGTGTCGTCTTTCTTAATGACAGTGGCTTCCTTGACACCTATTTGCTTGTCATCTGACCGTTTTATCACACGTCATCTGTGTCATTGAAGGTTATTTTTCTACTAGTGTTAGTGACCATGGGTGCAAAGCTTTAATGTAGGATGTGGCATCCCCAATTTTATGGCAAATTTAAAGCTTTTTCTTTCTACTGATTTAAAACAGGGTATACTTTTACTAGTACAAAATTTGTCCCAAAACGTTATTAATGTGAAATGATGTCAATATCAAAATCATTTCCTAAGAAACATTTTTCATTAATATTCGAAAGCTTGGAATGTCATAACTGATACAGAAAGATAAGCATAAACTAGACTTTAAAGGCCTTACATCAAATGACCTAAAGTTCCATAAATCTCTCAGCAGATTTAAACATCATTATGCATGTACCTTCCTATTGCTACCTGTAATACAAACAAACTGTTTAAGTTAGGCTAGAAAGTATGGTGAGTACATAGGGTTTTCAACCCACACGATAATATAATTATTTTGTTTTAGTTATGTACTTCGCATCTAACAATTAACCTGATTACCCATGCCCATTAACTTCAAGAGTCATCTCAAGGGACCTAACTTAAGGATCATCATGGGTCATGGGTAGACAATACTGCTTCGGGGATTCCATAGCAATAAGGCAAGTATGGGGTGGAAATAGACTACATCGTATGAACATGTACGTCATCACCTACAGATTGCGAACATGCTAGTGCTCTACTAGTGTCACAACTAGCATTTTAGGGCTAGAAAATTTTGTCCATGTGTAATTAACTCCTGATGTATCTTGTAACCCTAAGTTTGATGTTATACAAGTTATTCATTAACAAATGACAATTCAAGTCAAAATCTCCTCATGAAAGCTTTAAACCTAATTCAATATTCTACATTCACTCAACTTTGGGCTTGTAACCCTAGCTTCCCGGTTCAAACCTCTTATTTGACCAGGATTCACTTAAAGGGCCGAATGGGCCAGTAACCTCTTAACTTGGTTCTTTTGAACTAAAAATCCTCATTTGGACCCTAGTTGGACCCACATTTATTAAGCAATAGTATTTTGGACCATAAGACTCTTCGTAGGCCTTATTGGGCCGAAAGCCACCTTGGTTTCTATGGGCCGAAAACCCATTTATTTAACCATATTGGGCCGAAAACCCATTTCTTTTACACTTTTGGCCCGTAAGCGTGTATGTGGGCCCAATGGGCCGAAAGATTCATTATTGGGCCATATGTTCTCGGTTGCTATTCAATTCAAGCCCAATATTTCTCTTCTCGCTTGCCCTCTCCTAATTCTAGGTTTTATAAAAAAAAATGAAACGGATGAAGGATTAATCTATGCATGACAACACATGTTTAACCTTCATGTATCAACGTAATGCTCATGCATCTAGGAGCTCATTACCCGCCATACAACAAGACCTAATCTCTCTCCCTCTTCCTTCTCTAAATTCGGCCGAGGCCTTACTCTCTCTCCATTCTTCACTTCAAAATTCACTCACTCATTTTCGTTTCCTCCCAAGAACACAAGAAAACTTCCTTCATTCATCCCTTCAAATTTTCGAAGATCTTGTGTTTGTTTTCAAGATTTATTCATTAAAGATCATAACTAGATAAGTTATTATCACCCTCAAAATGATTTGTTTCCATTTACACTAAGAAGTCTTCCTTACATAACTTCATATCGTGTTCAAGCTTCCTAGAACCATCAAAGTTTCGAAACCCATTCCAAAGGTGCAAGCTAGGCCGAAACCCACTCCATTATTCCTCTTCACAGCCATGTAAACTCAAGGTGAGCTTCATACCCCACTATTTTTCATGTTTTCATACCCTTTGGGGGGGGGGGGGGAGGGGATACAACTCAAAGTTTCGGTTAACCATTGGATAATTGCATGGACCATTGTTTTGTATGTTTAACTTTTTGGTTTTTACTTGAACATAAAGTTTGTCATATAGATCTTCATAAAAATCATGAGATAAGGGTTTTTAACACATATATTGGTTTAAAAGAGTAGATATGGGGCTATACACTCCAAAAATAACATCAACAAGTCTTGTGTGCAAACATGTATAACATAAACTTAATTTCTAGCCTTCCACAGAAAAGTTATATGTCATTCACGAACTGGTTTGACCACCGTAAATGCAATATTTTACAAAACTGTTTTACATGCAAATAGTTCAGGTTTATACCTTTCAAATGACTACTCTCACGCATTCATACGATTTTTCTACAATTTTCGGAGATTTTTAGAAAACTGGCTATCATTTCAGGGATAATCTCGGACCAGTCTGTGAAGATTAACAATTTCACACTAGTTTGAGGCTATTAAAAATTATGGGACACATTTTGAACAAAGTAGACTCAATTTCCAAACTCCCTGAGTTTAAGCATCCAAATTTCGACTTACGATAATTTTTCTATAATTTTACTAAAAATAGGGACAGAAAAGCCAAAATCCAGAAAATTGTTTTAACTTACGAAAAATGTTTATACTTGTGTTTAGATGTCAGTTTTAAAGGTTGTAACCTTTTGAAAGCACCTAGACAAGATAATTTCATGTACTTATATACTTGATTATATAAATATTTTCAATTACACAAGATACACTCAAGTTGTTTTACAAGAAAGAGAAGTCATAGTTTACGTAAATCTGTTAAGGCTCTTGTGAGACTCTCCTTTAGTCGTACCTACCTAGTGTACGTGGTAAGTCCTATTAGTTATAACCAGTTTCTTCTGGAGGGAGAGCGAAAATTTATGTATAGATCTATACGGGGATGACACACTACACCTAAGCTGCTCGCTACAGCTAGACGAGCCAGTATAGGGTGACAAATGTCTTACCGTAACCGACATCCGAAGAACGTCATGACAGACATATCAGTCATATCAAGCATGGTTATAGTGACTCGCATAGAGATTAACAAACACAGTAAATTTACAGAATACAAATACTATACTCTTGTTACAAAGTACGAACTATACATTTACTACATTACTCGGGTCTTAGGTTTTAAGACCACAACTCTTTTACAAACAGAAAATATAGGATTTTCTGGAACACTCTCTGTATACATTGTCAAAATAGAAACACACATGCTTTAATACAAGATTTGAAACAAAACTCTCAAACTACTTTTAGGGAAAATATCGGATTTTCTGGTGTTTACAAAATGATACAAAACTTTTCATACACACATGCTTATGAACTCACCAACATTATATATGTTGACATTTTTCAAAATAACTTGTATTCTTAGGGACTCGTTAAACAAGTTGGTCGCCAAGGAGATGTGGATATGTGGTTGTGTTTTTTCTTTCATCATACATTTAATATTTTGGGGATGTAATTTGTGAACAAACACATTTATGTAAAACTATGATGGTTGATATATTTTATATACGATGATGGTGTTGTCCTTGATTCAATTATATACACTGTGATGATATTACAAGATGAAGTCACCCGCTCCCGGACGTTTCCGTCATCTGGTTCAGGGGTGTGAGAACTAGATGACAACATTTCAACATCACTAGTAAAGTCATGTCATCTCCTCATTTATTTTTTATCACCCATCCTCCATCACTAGCCAATATATTATAAGTACAAAAATACATCTACGGTTAAATAAAAATTCATCTCATATTGATTCATCTAACACTTAATATATTAATCATATTTAATAAACACATATAACATTTAATTTTCTAAATATTTCATATCTATGTGTAAGATGAAAGTAACCATGCACTCACTCGTTAAAAGTGGATGATTTGCGATTTGGGCAGCGCTTCGCCTACCGCTTTAGCATTTCCTTTGATATGACCAAGGTACGAACATCACTAAGTGTTAGTGTTACATTTCTCGTGACTATAATAACGATATCTTTGATTCCTCAACAATCCCAATGTCTACTGATCTAGAGCTGATAAGGAATAACCAGTTAAGATCATATCGGAGGTAGGTTCTGCTTGGTATATAGAGTATACTATTTGGAAATACCACTTTGAACACCTCACTAACTCTAGCGTAGACATCATCCTCGTAAGTTGATCAATCAGTATTATGACATGGAGTCACTGATAAATCTTATTTATAGATTCATAATAAAGACTATGAATATGAATATAAGTTACATTAGAAGCATAGTAAGTACAAATTAACTTATAGATATTTCTTAGTGAAAATGGAAAGTTGTTGGCAGAACTCTGACCCGGACAATTCTATTTGTTGGGCTCTTCGACGATTTAGGGTTTCGCTAAAAGCATCTAAAATCTAAGTGAAATTTGAGCTAAAATCTCAGAGAATTTCAGAGAGAATTGGAAAGTGGTAAGGAATGGAATGAGGTTGAGTTCTATTTATAAAGATTTTGGACCAGGCACGTCGTGCCTTCCAGCTACGTTGTTCCTATAGTTTCGTGCCACATGTTGAAAAGGTGGTGGTCCACACCACACCTTCTAGAAGCGAACGACGCGCCTATCCTGCCTCGCGCTCTTCAATAATTTATAAATATCGTATCTTTCTCATTCGACCTCTATTTTTTACGTTCTTTATATCCACACATAGCTATCGATGAGTACTACAACTTTCAGTTAGACTATGTCGTTTATTTCTCAATTTATTTTTTATTCTATATTTTTAAAGGGATTAGATTGCTAAAACCCAGATAAAAATCATAACTCTTTCATACAAATTATGTTCTCGACTATCTTTATATTGACAAAATCCTATTTACGAGGTCTTCAAACTGTTATTCAGATTGTTTCGCCTAAAACTTAACCAATTCGGATTTCGATTTTTGTGTCAATACTGTTGCGTTGAAACTTTGAAAAATAATAACGTCCTTATATGAAGTCAGATCTTGACGTTCTTTATATGTACACTTTCACTTTTATAATTACTATGACTTTCGTTTATATTACTTAGGCTAATGAGCCACATATCTCTAATTCGTATTTTACAACATACTTTGTCGTCTACGATTGAACGCAAGCCTTAGACGAAGCATAACTTCTTCATATGAAGACAGATTCAAGCGTTCCATATATCCCTAGAATCATCATCGCGACTACAACAACTTTCATCAAGATTATTTATCGTAAATAGTCTTATAATTAAACCGATATGTAACACCCTAAATCTAGTATGTCTTGAAACCCTAAAGAATTTCATTTTAGCATATTTGGCACTTAATTACGCTAGGCGTACTTAAGTGTACGCTTAGCGTACTACGTGTGAACGGTCGCAGAGGAACTGGAGGTACGCTGGGCGTATATGCCAGGGGTCTAAAACCCTACTTTTCAGACACGATACCTATTTAAGCAACCCTAAGTCCCTTGGACTTAACCCTAGAGAGCCTCCACTGCCATAGAACGCCCTTACACTCTAGAGAAACTTGTGAGACCATTTCTGAGCTTCAAAAGTGTACTTGTGGCCCTTTTAGTGTTCATACCAATAAGAAGAGGTGGTTATTCAAGCTTGGAACGAGTTGGTGCTTCAAGATCCTGCATCATAGTCATCTTACAAAGCTTATGGAGGTAAAAAGCTTGGATCTTTCTTCTTTAATCTTTAGATTTAGCTAGGGTTTTCTCCCTTTTCCATTTTGGTTGATTTTGGACCTCCATTAGTGAGTTGTGCAACTCCATGAGAGGAGAATGACAGATCTGGGGTCCCTTGGTCGTTTAGAAGCATAAAAATGGAACCTTGATGGAAGTATTGGTCTCATGCATGGGTTAAAGACCATGGAAAGGTTTTATTGAACGTTTCGGGTGGATGTGAGACATGAAAAGGCATAAAGTTGGCAACTTTATGCCTTAGGACGTATTAAATAACTCAGATCTGGATTTTGGATGTAAAGGAATTGGGTATTAAGCACTTAATGGAGAAAGTGTTGAATATGCAAGCACGCTAGGCGTACTCAACATACGCTGCGCGTAGTCCTTAAGACCCCAGTACGTTGCACGTAGCAGAATGGTACGCAAAGCGTACGCGCTTCAGATTGGGTCAGATCTGTTTTTGGCCTTTGAGCTTTTGGGTTTCATTTGGGTTATTGGATTGGTTGTATTCTGTGAATTATGGGCCATTTCATCTATTATGGGCCATGGATATATTAGTTGGGACTTAATGGGCCAAGAGGCCCATTAGAATATGTGGACTTGGATTTTGGGCCCATTAACAAGGGAAGGATAATTGGGCCTCAGGGATGGGTTTGGAGTTTCGGTTTTCCCTTTTGGCTAATCGTGGGTCCTAACATGGATTATTATTATTCAGCTCGGGAGGTTTTGGACTGTCAAGAGAGTGAGCAGCTTTTGTATTCGGCAGACAGAGGTGAGTCTTCTCACCATACCCATGGGTCTAAGGCACCAAGGCCGGCCCATTATGTGTTTATGATATATGTGGTAGCCATTATGTGATTTTATATGATATGTGATTGTGTGCTTTGCATGAAGACCCCGGGGGAAACCTGTGGCATTGGATGTAAGACCATGTGGGGTAGCCCATGGAAGTCCTAGGTAAAGACCATATAGGGTAGCCCATAGCATTGGATGTAAGACCATGTGGGGTTGCCCATGGCAGTCCTAGGTAAAGACCATGTGGGGTAGCCCATGGCATTGGATGTAAGACCATGTGGGGTAGCCCATGGCAGTCCTAGGTAAAGACCATGTGGGGTAGCCCATGACACTTTTACAGGCTTTTTGTATGCATGGCTTATGTGATATGTGCGTAGCTTTAATTAGCTAGCAGGATATGTGTATGTGTATGTGTATTGTATGGTATGCTCTGGGGAACTCACTAAGCGTTTCGCTTATAGATTGTTGATTTGTTTCAGGTACATCTGAGCCCAAGGGCAAGGTCAAGGCGTGATGGCGTGGCATGCACTCTATCTCTCTCTTTTTCACCAATATGTATTGAAATACTATGATGATTTAAATAAAGATGTAACGAATGTTCTTTTGAAAACAAAATGTGTTGGGATTTCATGGTTTTTGGATAATGTGCTCTATTAATTAAATGAAAAAATTTCTTTGTAAAATTTGGGATGTTACAAGTTCGTATCAGAGCCTTGGTTTGAGAGATTCAGGCACACTCCCAAGTGTGTCAGGACTCAAACTAAGGAAATGGTAAAATAGTTTTCAAAAATAACATAAAAAGGGGTATTAAAAGAAATAAAAAGATGAGAGAGTGCAATGCGCGTGATCAGTCGAGCCAAGTAAGTAGCTCCCCAATATTTTAGCCATGTTATACTGATATTTGAACCTTGTTGATTATATGAAACTTGCTATGTGTGTGCTTTTAAAATTGTATACGGTAGGAGCTTATAGCATCAAAATAATTGATTTGGCCTTATTTCCTGTTCCTTGTTTGGTTGTGGTCCTAGGGTAGAATCTTTTATTCGAAAGTCTATTTGATACTTTCCTGTGTACAATTTGCATGCATAAAGGCAACCTGTTATGATTGGCTTGATTAATACGAGTAGAGTAAATCTTAGGACATCCTGAGATTGATGTAAGCGGTAATCGCAGGACATGGTTTGGTTGGGATGAATTGAAGTTATAAGTTAGAACGGTAGGGAAAGGTACATGTAGGTGTGGAAGGTAGTATTAGGACCATACTACTTGAAGAACAAGACCCGTACCTGAAGCAATGTTAGATCTGATGACTTCAAGGAGGACCGGTGTGAGAAGAACCCTTATATGGAAATCCTGATCATTGTAATTTATGATATTTCAGTTCAGCATGGTGATGACTCGATTTGGAGCAAGAGGATCAGGATCGGGGTTTGGATCCAGGGCGGGATCAGGAGACACTACTGACATCATCGATGAGAGGCTGCGCAAGCTCATTACAGCTGAGGTTACCAGGGGCATCCTTGACGCGACCCCAGTCATTTTTGGGACGATCAAGGAAGGCATGTTGGAGATGATGAAGGAGAGATTCAGGGCATTTAGGGAAGGAATTGTTGCGGGTCAGGTTGGGGACCGAACTCCCTGATTCTAGGAGTTCAAGGCGTGTGGGGCGTCAGAGTTCTTTAGGGTTAGGGACCCCATTGTAAGCCGACACTGGGTAGCAGACATCGAGAATGCTCAACGCACGAGTTATTGCTCAGATGTGGCGAAGGTTGGGTTTGCTTCGTGTATGTTGAGAGACAGGGCCCGAGATTGGTGGGGCGAGGTTACTAGCCAGGTGGGGCCAGTAGGAGTGGTTGAGATGTCATGTGTCGAGTTTGTTCGACAATTTGATTCGAAGTTTGCACCACCTATTGAGGTGTAGCGTCTAGTGAAGGAGTTGCATGACTTGCAGCAGACCACCGAGACTGTGGCAGAGATCGCCGCCAAGTTTCGGGAGTGAGCTTTGTTGATCCCACAGTACACTACGGACGAGGCGATGAGGAGGACCCGATATCATTCCATGCTGAGGGATGATATACGGGAGTTTGTGAATTTCACGGGGTGCAAAAACCTGAACGAGATGGTGGAGAAGGCCCGTGAGAGGGACATGGAGGTAGATACATGCATGAAGCGGAAGAATGAGCAGGTGCATGCAGCAAGGGGTCAGGCTAAGAAGCCTAAGGCCTATATTTTTTGGGTAGGGGCCAGCAGGGCCGGGGCCGGTGTGCCAAGTGCGGGAGGTTTCATAGTGGGGCTTTTCGGACAGCTGGGATATCGAGATGTTACTCTTGTGGTCAGCAGGGCCACGTGAGCATGGATTGCCCTAAGAAGGGCCTGATATGTTTTTACTGCAACCAAACTGGCAATAAAAAGGCCGACTATCCGAGGTTGCAGGGATGGGGAGGAGCAGTGACGGTGCATGCACCCACCACACTGAGGATCACTAATGGCCGCCCTACTAAGGCGGAAGCCCCAGTGGTGAGGAGGTGCGCGTTTCAGTTGACTACCAAGGAGACTCGGGCCGCGCTAGACATTGTCGCCAGTACGTGTCTATTATTCTTTACTCTTTTATTTTCGTATGACTTATGTGTGTTTAATACTTGTATAGGGACCTTTTTGGTCAATGGTATGTCGGCCCATGTCTTGTTTGATTCGACTGCTACCCGATCATTCGTGTCACTTATGCTGAGCAAGAGGTTTAGGGTTGTGCCGAGGACCTTGGATTCCCCGCTCAAGGTAGAGATTAAAGACGACCGCACCTTTAGTGTTGCAAGGGTATATCAGGGTTGTGTACTGAATATGTTGGACGATAGGTTCCATGTAGATCTAGATCCGATACAGTTGTGAGGGTTGAAAGTAACTGTCGGGATGGACTAGTTGGGGGCCAACGAGGCCATGATTGATTGCGAGCGCCAGTTGGTCAGGGATCGAACCCCAAGTGGGGGAGAACTGGTTATCCATGGTGAGAGGGCCTCGCAGGGACTAACCCTCTGTTCGGCTACGAGGGCTAAGAGGCTTTTACAGAAGGGTTGCACAGGATTTCTGGCTTATGTCTCGGATACGAGGGTAGGGACCGCGATGGATGCGGACAGTGTGCCAATGGTACAGGATTTCCGGGATGTCTTCCCCGAAGAACTACCGAGGGTGCCTCCAGAGAGGCAGGTGGAGTTTCGCAGTGACTTGGTGCCGGGTGCCGCTCCGATAGCAAAGGAACCATATCGGTTGGCACCACCGGAGATGTAGAAATTATCTGTGCAGCTTCAGGAGCTGCTGGACTGGGGATTCATTTGCCCGAGTAGTTCCCCGTGGGGTGCACCGATTCTTTTCGTGAAAAAGAAGGATGGATCGCACATAATGTTCATCAATTATAGGGAGCTGAACAAACTAAGGGTGAAGAACCGTCATCCGTTGCCGAGGATCGATGATTTGTTTGATCAGCTTCAGGGTGCATCTTGGTTTTCCAAGATCGACCTTCGGTCTGGGTATAATCAGACGAGGATATACCGAAGATGACTTTTAGGACTCGGTATGGGAACTATGAGTTTGTGGTGATGCCGTTCGGGCTCACCAATGCCCTAGTAGCGTTCATGGACCTCATGAACAAAGTGTGTAGGCCGATGTTGGATCTGTCGGTGATTGTTTTTATCGATGATATTATGGTCTACTCTAAGACCAGGGAGCAGCACGAGCAACATTTGAGGGAGGTATTAGAGATCCTGGGGGCGGATAAACTCTATGCGAAGTTCTCCAAGTGTGATTTCTGGCTATGGGAAGTACAGTTTTTGGGGCATGTTATCAATCATTAGGGTATTTTGGTTTATCCAGCCAAGGTTGAGGTTGTGATGCGGTGGGAAGTTCCGAGGAATGCATCAGATATACGGAGTTTCTTGGGCCTAGCGGACTACTATCGAAGGTTTATCTAGGATTTCTCCAAGATTAGAGTGCCGTTGATCAGCTTGACAAAGAGAAATGTGACTTTTCGGTGGGGTGCGGATCAGCATATGGCTTTTAAGACCCTGAGATGGAGGTTATGCGAGACTCTGATTCTAGTACTACCTGACTACCTGACTTGTTGAATGATTTGGTGGTGTACTGCGACGCGTCGATCTCGGGGTTGGGTGCGGTACTAATGCATAGGGGGCATGTGATAGCTTACGCCTTGAGGCAGTTGAAGCCTCATGAAGCAAATTACCTCACTCATGACCTGGAATTGGGGGTAGTGGTGTTTGCCATCAAGATTTGGAGGCACTATTTATATGGTGTGCGGTTCACTATATATACTGATCACAAGAGTCTGAAGTATTTGATGAATCAGCAGAACCTCAACATGCGGCAGAGAAGGTGTGTATGTGTATTGTGTGGCTTATGTGATATGTGCGTAGCTTTAATTAGCTAGCAGGATATGTGTATGTGTATTGTGTAGTATGCTCTAGGGAACTCACTAAGCGTTGTGCTTACAAGTTGTTGGTTTGTTTCAGGTACATCTGAGCCCAAGGGCAAGGGCAGGCGTGATGGCGCGATGTGCACTCTATCTCTCTTTTTCACTGATATGTATGGAGATACTCTAATGATTTAAATAAAGATGTAACGAATTTTGTTTTGAAAACAAATGAGTTGGGATTTCATGGTTTTTGGCTAATGTGCTCTATTAATTAAATGAAAATTTTCTTTGTACAATTTGGGATGTTACACGATATTTTTTGGCTTGCAATGCATACGATGAATAATTATTCTATTTGGGGATTTTAATTATAAATAATTGTCGTTTATTATATTTTAATGTCTAGCTCGAATCTATGAGTGTTACAGAGGATGATTTGATGGTTTGGAAGAACCATTTATGAAAATTTGGGTAAAATGCCTAATAACTTATGTGGGTTGTAGTTTCTCTAAATATATATAGTGTATTCTTATTCATTTGTAGGGTAGATCTCCCATTTGTATGATTTATATTGTTGAGAGAGTAGATTGGATAGATTGATTTTTATAGTTGAGCAAGATTGCTCTTACCAGTTTTGAGCTACTCTCATCATTTATACATTGAGTTTAAAGGTTACATCGATCTTGTATATTATGTCATTCTTCCTATTCTGTGTGTCAAATCTGGGTTTTATGTCTCACAGTGGTATAGTGAGTACAATGTCGATTCATTGCATATTGAATTCAATAATCATATGGATGCTTTTGAGAAAATGAGGTAATAGTGATTATTTAGAGTTCTTTAGTTGGCAAAATGATATTTTACAATTAGGTTAAAACAAAAATATATGATCGGAATTTAGCAATCGACATTAAAGATAAGTCACTATATAATTATATACAATAGTCTATTTAATCTTATATGAAATTGGATTTATAGGAGCGTGTTGATGTGTGATGATGATGTCTAGGATCAAGATGTTAATGTGTGATGATGATGCGAGGATCAAGATATTTTTAGAAGTATATATGTTGTGAATATAGTGTTGGCTACTTTGTTGACATAGTGGTGACTACATAACAAGAATACATTTCCTTATTTTCTTTTATAATGTTGGACTCTTTTAAATGATATTTCATCCTTTTTATGCTATGTGTAACACTATAAGTATTATGTGTGCATTTCATAAAAAATATAGTTCTTTTAAAATCAATTTATGTCAAAAAGAGAAAAATATGATTTCTTTTGAACACGATTTTCATACACAAAGCTAAGTATTCACATGTGGTTTGACTTGAGTGACCAATTATGATCCCCATAATCAATAACAACTAATAACAGAATAACCTTGTAAAGGTATATTAAGGGGTTGACTAAAAAACATCTTACTTTTCCATTTAAACATTCTATTTGATTTTTAAGTTTTTTTATTGGTTGAATTTGCATTGTTTTTTGAAAAATAAATTATAAATAGTTTATTATATATTGATTTTTAATAAAAATATTAAAATCGTGTCTAAGGGATGTCAATTTATAAATAGTTTATTTAATGTGTATATGATGTTAGCTAGCTAGTAAGTGGTACAAGTGTAATAGCTCAATATAGCTAAGGCTGAAGGGTGTGGGGTGTGGTTTCAACTGATGTGGCATTGAAACACCACCCCCTCCTTGCGGTTTCAAAGTGTAGTTTGGAGAGTGTGGTAAGAATTGGGAGCACTCCATTTCTCTCTCTCTCTTCCTTTATCTCTCTACCTCTCTCTTCTTTCTCTCCCTCTTCCACTACTATCCACCCCTTGGGTGTTGTAAAAAACTGCGGTAAAAGAAGGACCACTCCCTCCAGCATAAGGATAAGGAGAAATAGGTAGTGTACTATCAACTATGTGTTGACTACCACATAGTCTCCATTTTTATGTATCTAATATTGTGGTGAGGATTTGGACATGAGATGAGAGGGATTGGGACTTAGAAGCATAAATATTGCATTTGTTATATGATGTTTTGTTTAGTGACGTTTTGACGAATTCCAGTTACCCTTTAATTTAAATTAGTTAAAACGATTAGCATATAGAGATGTTTCATTTAACTTTTAGATAATCTTTAAAGCTGAAATATCCATGAAATTAAGTTATTATATTTTAATAACAAGTTTTAAGTTTTCTTAAAACATAAATAAACAAGAGTTGACATACATATTCAAGTAGTCCAAGATCTCGACGAATGAAAGCCAATTACATGTAATTTTGTCATTTTTCTCTTGTACAAAAAAAAAATCATTAGAGTGTGAAGCAAACAAAATCTGCATGCGTTCTCATAATATATACGATAGAAATCTCTTTAAAAATTAAGTGATCCAAATATGTTTAGTCAACAAGCTTTCACTACAGTCGGGGAACACACCTTGCCAGAATTGATGGAATAAGATTTAGTTCCTTTTTATGTCTGGAAAGCAAGATAACCTGATTAACTCATAAAACATCGGATGCCGAAATAACAGCTTGGACACCTCAATAGAAAATCACATATGTTGATATGCGATTAATTTATCATCGGATTGAACCTCATGCAATACATGAAAGTAGAGGTACTTCCAACCTGTATATGAAAGTTGTGGTTTCAAATAATAATCATCTTTCATCTTGTTAACGATATACAACTCTTTGGATTTTACCGACCCTCACTTTAACGCAAATTTGATCACTAAATCTTATATTTGCATGCTACATTATATATATATATATATATATATATATATATATATATATATATATATATATATATATATATATATATATATATATAGTATAATTAGTGATACATGTACCTAAGACAAAAAAGGATTATGCAAGTAGATTAGAGGTTTTTGCAAGTCATACTTATAAAAATGTCAAATTTACCTATAAAAGTCATTTTCACACGAAAGGTCTACAAAACTTTCAGAGCTTACACGCTAAAGGGGATTTATGCATGTGTATTTGGCATTTCGGCAGGTGGTACCTATGAAAATGTTTATGAGATCCCTTTTTCTCACCGGTATTGTTTCTTTGATAATCATAATATAACGACAACTAAGAACACTTAACGTATAAACGTAAGTAAATGTGTAAGAAATTTAAAAAAAAAAAAATGAATCCGCTATATTTTGGTAGATTGTTGTGGTCTTTAGCCAATTTCGTCAAAGAATTCACTAAGGTATGTGCGAGATTGTAGGTTATAAATGAGGAATAAAAAATTTTGTAATTGAACACACGATTATTGCTCGAACGCCAGGTCAACCAAAATACCAAATAGTGGTTAGAATTTTTTTTTTTTTTTTTTGTTTTTTTTGTTAAGCCATATACATTTGGGCTTTGGCGGAAAAACCTTCGATGAAGGGATTCAATATAGTAAAATCTAGATACCAACAAAAAATGTGATTGTTTTTACGTAAATCGGAATTACAGCACTAGCATGAAATTAGATGGAGTCAACGAATACCCCCTTTATTCTAGGAGCATTGTTCAATAAATGAGGTACATGGCCACCCAAAAAATTCATGGAAAAGAAGTAGAACGATAAAGCATTATATTCCACTTGTCTTTATAATGAACTAAAACTCCAGTCTTCAAACCATGAGTCAATGTGTCTCTTCACTCTCTTCACGCTTTTCTTCTAAACTTTTAACTTCTAAACTTTTAAGGATAATAAATAAAGATCTATTTTGCTACTAATATCTTATAAATTTTGATATTTGTTATTTTGAAATATTTTTTAAATAAATAATATTCACATGTTAATTCTAAGGATTTTTTTAAATTTTAAAATAAAAAAGCTATATAATATTTATATTATTATATATATACAGTATAAAATCTCATAGATATGATATTAAATTGCAATTAATATCTTTTTTTATTTTTTATTTCAAACTTTCATTTAAAAAATATTTATTTTTTACATTTTAATATTTAATCTTCTTTTAATCAATTTGTATAATATACAGGTTTTATATCTAGTTATTTTAATAAAAAAAATATAAAAAAGTAAAATAAAACAATTTTTTGGAGGTTTTGTTTTAATAATAGAAGTAATCCTCATACATTTTAATTGAAACATTAAAATCGTAGGATATCCTTACTACTATATCTTTTACGTGTATGGTACAATTAATGTCAGATATAAGTTTTTTTGAAGTAGTAAATTGTCATTTATGTTTTACTTTATAAAATAAATATTGGATTTTCAAAATGCTTTTACTTGCATATTTGGGAAAGAAAGTATAAATTTATTTCTTTGGCATCAAATTTATTGTCCCAAATAATTTACGCTTCATACATTAATTTAAAGACAATGACTTTCTATATTGACCAAATAAAAACATGTAAGGGTTAGTTATAATTGGATGATAATTTGATAAAAATGTTATAATCGGCTTATTTTGAAAATATAAAAATGTGATTTAAGAAACTACTTCTTTAGTATAAAAGTAAGTAGCTGGAAGATTTTGTACTACGGATTCCATTAGGGTTGTAAACGAAGCAAATGAACATGAACGAGAGCTTGTTCATGTTCGTTTGTTTAAGTTAACTTAACAAACGAACGAACACAGACGGATAAACGAAAGATTTTTATTGTTAATGGTCGTTTATTTAACAAATTACATTGTTCGTGTTCGTTTGTTTATTTTTATGAACATCCTAAGCGAACATAAATGATTGGATATAAACAAACATACTTCAACATAGATTAAGATTAACAAACATATAATATAGTAATGTAATCAAATACAATTGAACACATATGAACATAGAAAAAAAAACTTAAATAAACGAGCATAAAAGAACATTCACAAACATAATTGAATGAACATGACCATTGTTCATATTTGTTCGCTTACCTATACAAACGAGAAATTGAGTTTATTTCCGTTCATTTTTTAAATAAACAAGCATAACCGAACTTCCTATCGAATGGTTCACGAACAATTCAGTGATCATTCAATTACAACCTTAGATTCCATCTATAAACACTAAGGAGCAGGCCTACTTTGGAAAACTAAGCTCCGTCAGTTTATTATAGTTTAATGTTTGGTAAAATAACAAAAGTAGTTTATTTTAGCTTGAGCATTAGTTTATAAACTAACTTTTGATAAGCTACTTTGAGATATCTTTTGATAAGTATCTAAAGTTTCTTTTTAAAAAAATATTTCAAATGTACTCTTAACTAGGGAAGACTCTCGCGTTGTGGGATTGGGTACGCAAAAGAAATGAACATAACACAAAAAGTTTATTGAGTTAATCCAGATGTTACATTCCATCAAAAAAAGAAGATCATCCATCACCCTTGTATCTTATGGGTTTCTTCTCAACGATTTTATGTACTGCTTCATCACATCTTAGTATTCTGTTCTTTAAACCATTAATTCCCTAACATGGCCAATAAAACATCTTACTAATTTACCAAATGACGAAGGAACTAAAAATCGTAATAAACAACAATGACTCCTAGTGTAAGCAAAAGGTGACACCAATTGATTTTCTCCATGTTTCTTCAGCATCATCACATATCAAGACATTGTCAAAAAGTGTTCTAGATTAGACATGTAAAAAAAATAAACATCACATTTACTTAATCATTCAATCCTCAAAAATATATAATTGCATCAATTAATACGACCATAAAATGATTACCTACCACAACTCTATGCCAATATACTTCAACTTGGGGAAAATATAGAGATTAGGGTCATCTTTAAGATCTACATTTTATATATAAAAATCAATCAGTGTCAATAAGAACATAAAGCATCAGAGATTGAAGAAAAGTTGAGATATGAAAGGATAAAAACCTGGGTTGTCAACCTTATGATCCTAATCTTCAGGTTATAAATTTATTCTAAAATCAGTTACTATTAAAAGGTAGGGGACTTAACTTTAATGAAAGTCAATTTCCTATTACCTTGTTACTATTAAAACTGGAAGACTAATGTTTTATCCTTGTTGTTGAATTTAGGGTACTCAACTAAAATTGCATAAAACTTGTAGTCTTCTTTGGTTTGGATAGTTATTACCAGATAGAAAGAAAGAAAAACAATTTATGTTAGCTGGTAATACTATAAATAACCAAGTAAAAGCTTAAGTCAGTGTTGATTTAGACCATTTTATAATTAACTGTTGGTAGATTAGAGGACCCGCAAAGAATACCTTTTTCCACTAGAATTATTAGCAGAAAGAATGACATCAACCTATTGCTACCATGAGACTACAACAACAAATCGAGAACAATCACATTCTATAGAGGAGATATACCTCTTCTTCCTCAACACCTCAATTTGTAAAGTCTTTTACTCAATCATTAAAATTTTAGGGAAAAAAAGTCAAGAATTTTTATAAATTAATATAAGATTATTAGTGCCATAATAAAAAGTTTAAAAACTTCTATATTTTTGAAAAATAGGACGAATGGATTGTCTCTTATTTCATAATTACGGTAATTAAGTGAAAAAGACACTACCCCTAAATCTTTAAGAAAGTCCATGTAGTAAACATGTGTCACACCCCAAAACCGGAACGGCGGAAACGTTCTGGGGTGGATGACGTCATGTCAAGTATCACAACACATGCATTATAGTAATCAAAGTACAACAAAACATTGCATTAATAGTAATAATTTTACATGGCTACTTTACAATACATCAAAGTAATACAAATAATAGAATAAATACAGCGTGGTACTAAGCTATCTTCATCAACAGCTCCGGGGATGTACCTGTCTAATGCTAACCTGAGAATACAAGTTATTTGAAAAGCGAGTATCAGCATTTTTACAAATACTGGTGAGTTCATAAGCATTTAGTGTCATGTGGTAAAAAGTAGTTTCCCTATATTTTCTTTATTAAAAGCAGCCTTCTACCAAGACTGGTCAGTGTTATGTGGTAAAAAGTAGTTTCCCTTAATTGCTATCATTATCAAAATACTGAATTTGATTATTAAAGAAGCAAGAGACAACAGGGAAATAACATATGCCTCAGCAGTGAGGACTGCTGACTAAGGCAAAGGAATCATAGACTTCAGGAGAGTATCGAATGAACGACATGTCCGGTTCAGTCTATCAAGTAGATACACAGATCCCAGAAGGTACCAAATGAAAGGTACAGCTGGTAAGGTCCAAAACAGTGAATACAGACCGCAGACAATATCAAATGAAAGATACGTCTAGCAAGGTCTAAAACAATGAATAAGTGAATACAGTGGATACAGTGAATACTGTGAATACAATGAATACAGCGAATACAGTGGATACAGACCCCAGACAGCATCAAATGAATGATGCGTCTAGTAAGGTCTAAAACAAAGAATACAAACCGCAGACAGTATCAAATGAAAGATACATCTTGCAAGGTCAAAACAGTGTGACTCTGAGAAATGGGTTACTAGCATACAGTGTAAATTGCCAGTGAATACCGTTACCTTAAGACCAATGAATTATAAGGTAACCCGGGATACTCGTAACCATACTGACTAGAGTACCAGACGCCCTACAAGCATCTAAAATGTCACATTTGTCACCCGTTGGCTTGGTAGGCCGAGACTGTAGCTAGCAGTCTGGGTGCGGGGTTGTCAATCCCGTATAGATCTATACACATAATGTCCGCTCTCCCTACAGGAGACTCTGGTTACTAACTAGACGACGGAGAAGGCCGTGTCCTGAAGATGAATCCCAAATAGTGGGTAGAGACTTCCAAATAGTGGGTTTCTAATGTAAGTGCTGAACTAGAGGTAGAGACTCATAACTGAACTGATTGAAGTAAACCCATATGTCTATGCTTGTGTACATAATATATAGCTAATGAATCAAACAACCTTCGGATGGACATCCGATCCCACCAGACCACATCTCAACGAAGAAAAGGAAATAGGGTGGACAAGCCTTCCTAAGTCCTTCAATCATTACTTATATGCATCTAGACAAGCACATACATACATCTAACTACGCTTGAGTGTGTAACAAGTGGATTCATATCGTGAAGTATAAGTGTACAGTGAAATATCTGAGTCGTGAAGTATAAGCGTACAGTGAAATATCCGAGTCGTGAAGTATAAGCGTACAGTGAAATATCCGAGTCGTGAAGTATAAGCGTACAGAATGGGATAATCGAATCGTGAAGTATAAGTGTGCCAAGTATAAGTGTATCACGAAGTAGAGACGACAATAAGTGAAGTAAGAGCGTCTATCAGGTATAAGCGACTACAAGTATAAGTGAAATAGAGACAATAACAGGTATAAACACATCACGAAGTGAAATCGTTATCGACTAGGAGTTTAAAATACATGAAAGCGAAGTAGTAGTAACTAACAAGTAAAAGCATACGTCGTGAAAGGGAACTTTGATGAAAAACCTTTATACTCAGGGAAAATCACAATTTGTATTCTTTTGTAAAAACATGTTTGAAAACCATTGGAAATATTTCATAAACCAGTTTAGAATGGATTTAGATAAAACAGTATAAGTAAGAGTTTTGAAACAATTGAAAACCATTATAGTGTCCTACTCGGTAAACAGTGTAAAGTGTGGTAAAATCTTGTGCATACGGGTTGTCAATCACATGTGATTGATATGATAACTGGCATGTTTAACTTGTATTCCCCCTATAAAACATGTAAAAACATTTAAAAGGTTCATTCAGTGGTATGAACTCACCTGGTGTAAGTAGGTCCGACGAGGGTGCCGGTTGGGCGTTCGGTGTCACGTAAGGACTCGAACACACTCAATGACCTATTTAACATATGATAACATATGTTCACATACAATTAGTATATTTAATACTAATTAAACACGTATACGCATTCAAAGGAGCAGAAAACACTTTGGTTAAGCGTTTGGGGTGTCACGGGTAGCGTCTAAAGGTGTGTATGGCTTAGGAATGGAGTTTACTCTCCGAGAGTAAACTCCCAAAGCTTAGTTTATGGCCCAGGGACTACTCACCATGACTTTACGGCTGTAAACTCATGGTGAGGGGTTCTAGTGAGTTTTAAAGGTTCAATCTTGTTAGTGGGATTTTTCTAGGTCCAATTCCAAAAGGCATGAGTGGGTTTAAGGCTTCTAAGGTCTCCATCATGGAGTTTACGGCCCATGAACCACTCCTAAGGGAGTTCACGGCCGTGAACTCCTATATCATGGATTTAATGAAGTTTTAAGCCTTTAAATCATTCCTAGCATTTTATAAAAATAGTCTAAGACCATTTGGGGGGCAAAAACCACATTTTTGGCTTGGTTTGGGGAGTTTACGGACTTGACACATGTCTGGGCCGTAAACTCCTTTTAATCCTCCAAATCCTTATGTTTAAATGATCTAAACCCAAGAGGATAAGCCGTTAATTTATGTATGAAGTCCAAGGGTGTTTTATGAGTGTTTTTGGAGCATTTATACAAGTTTAAGAGGTGTTTACGGCCTTGGCATATACCTGGGCTGTAAATATACCCCAATTTGATTGTTTTAATTAATCAAACACTCCTAGGCTAAATCCTGATTTCCAAGCTTTTAGGGACAAATTAGGGTCTTTTTGGCCTCATTTAAGGGGTTTATGGCCTAAGGAGGAAATTAGGCCATAAACTCCATTCTAACAGCTTCCAAGTCTGATTTTTGGGCTATAAACACGAATCATAATGTTTAGAACAAGTTAGGATAAGCGGACTTACGATTTGGAAGCGTTTGGTTGCGGATTCGGGTCGAAAACGAGTCTAGAGAGAGAGTATGGAGAGAGAGGGTGGAAAAGCTCCAAATGGAGTTTACTCCCCCTTATATATCGGTGGGAGTTGGAGCTCAGTGGGATTCTACCCGATACTGCCGCTTAACGGGGCTTTTGGTCGCACCCGATTTAGTGGTCATAATAATAAAAATTATCATTTTCCAAATAAATGGAAATGTGTGTTATGTGTTTTTATTTCCTTTTATCACGAATTAATGGCATATTAAATGTAAACAAATGGGATGTTTATTAAATTGACGACCTCTAATTAATAGAACTTTTATAAACTGGAATATTCCGTTAACGGTAACGGGGAAATGTAACGGAACAACTTGGGTTGTCACATCATCCCCCCATTAGAGGGAATTTCATCCTGAAATTCTAGTCTAGGTAAGGAAGTAGGTATGAATGGCTAAGCAGAGGTAAGAGAGTACTTCCTGTACGGTTTGTCCTCGCATTCCCAAGTGATCTCTGGTCCGTGTTTGTCATTCCAACAGACCTTCACGTACGGGGTGCGGATTTCGTCTCGTGTAGTTAGTGGGTTCCGACTGGTGTATCTACGAGGTTAGGGTTCTCAGTGGTCTCTATCGGGATGAGTGGGATACGAAGAGCGACGTCGGGCATCACTGATCAAGTCGAAGAAGTGGATCGATCGGGTATGAAACTTTGTGGGAGATCTGAATGTAGTAGTGGTCTAAAGAGGGTTGGACTAAATCCCTGAGGATTTTCAGATGGTCCTAGGCTCTCGGAAGGGTAGAGCCTTTCAGTACTTAGAACATAGTGTACTTCTATGGCAAGATCATCACTAGCGCAATCGCCATGCCGAAGTTCCTAATGTTCTCTCCCGTACTGGTAGTGTAGTCCTTCAGGTTGGTTCTTAGAAAGCTCGGGTGGTCTTTGGTCTCGCGTTTCCTATCAACTGGCTGATAGAGACTTTCTAGATCGTCGAGTGGGTTGCGTGACTATGGTTATTCGTTTGCTATAGAGTGTCTATCTCAAGCTTGTGCAAAATGAATCTGCACTAAGGGATCTTGAGATACGGAAACCCTGCAGGTTGGGGAGATAGGGTTTCACCAGACGAGCATTGGACTATCTCAGGAGGTGGTTCTACTATCTCTGCGTGAGATGGTATTCGTGGAACACCTAATAGTCCAAGGATTCTCCAAGACTTTGGTTTATTCTAGTGCGGAAAGCGCATGTTCCTGCATAACCCTTCGACTAACACCAAGGCTGGTGTCAAGTCTATAATCTCTTCAGGATCTGGGTCACGAGGCTTAATGCAATTACTTTCGCACTTGATCAAGTATTATTGGCCGCGAAGGTTATCCTGTGGTTCTCGGTATCCTAGTGTTCACTTCGGAGAATGTATTTTATTATCTACAGGGCGACGACGGTTTCCTCCATGCGAGAGGATGGAGGACGATAGGCACTGTTCGTCTATAACTGGGTGGACGAAGTGCCTGAGTAGTGCGGGCGTCTACTGCAACTACTCTTCCGAAGGTTCTGAGTTTCCTCGTTCTAGGTCAAATCTAGTGAGTATAGGGTCTCATCACTCGAGACTTTACTAGCTCAACCCGCAGTGATTTTCTTGACTCCGGCTCCTATGATATGGAATAGAGTGAAAGTGTTTTGCGAAGAGGTTCGTGGTAGAGCTCATGCTTGGTTTAACCACCAATACTTGGTGTATGCAAGCAGTATACAATTGAGGTCGGCAGGATGTTCAGCTGTGCGACTCTACCCTAAACCCACAACCCAACGAGGAATAGGGAGTAGGGAGGAAACACACACCTTAAATCTTTTTGATCTCAATTGTATACCACCTTTACGCATATACCTGGTTATGGTGGTCATTCCTTATGAGTTCTAATCTCTATGCTTACGAACCTGATGTGCGAGGTGCGAAAGGTCTTCCTGGGGAATCTACGAAGTATGCTTCGGATGGTTGTCGTCTTCTGGAGTATCTGCAGTGTCGTTCACTTTGGTTTCCATCTGACTGCGAGGGGTCGGAAGGTTTGAGATAAGAGGGACGATTGACGGATCGCATTAGGTTTGATTTATTTGTGTTAGGTTTAGGTTCGGGAGAACCTTTATTTGCCGACATGGCTACGGGGAAAGTTTTTTTTACACAACACTAAGGATGAACACATGGTTGAACGAAGTCAAACCATGATCGATAGAGTCGTCGAAGTTGGCACACTCCGACATGATATATAATGAAGATCGATAGAGTCATGTGCCGAACGGGCACACAAGTTCTAGGCGTCTCGGGTTTCGTCCTATGTATCACTACCGCGGATACTTGGACCGATAGAGTCGACACGGAACTATAGAGGGTCCTAAGTGTTCCCGAATAGAGTACCTTTTCATGAGTGGATTCTCACAAGGCATTTCTATAATCGCCTCACATATACTAGTCATGTTTATTTAAGGTGGGGAGGACTGTTGACTGAGCGACCCTGCCCTAAATCCACAACCAAACGAGGAACAGGAAATGAGGCGGCATTCGCTCACTCTAGGTCTGTCAATCTTAAATATACATGGCTGTAACGTATATGTTTAGCCATTATAGTTTTACCTGATGAATTTTTAAATTTTATAACAGTTCTGCGACTTTCGCCTTACTGGGAAGAATTTACATTTTGAATTAAACCTTTATTGTTTTTAGTTTAGTTATCTGAGATCGTAAGACGTACCAAAAATCTACCAGGTTCCTTGATGCTTCTCCGTAAGTAGTAGAGTTAGACTCCTTCTGTGTCTTTGTCTTTCCCTTCGGTTGGGCAGTTATTCTTGAAGTGTCCCATTTCACCACATAGGTGGCAAACTGTGCGGGTCGCCACATTGTTGGTTGATGCAATACGTTCCACCGGAGTTCTGCATAGACGAGTAGTATGCCCTTTCATGTTGCACCTAGCACAATAGAGTTCTCAGCAGGTACCATGATGATGGTAGCTGCACTTGTTGCAATGGGGAAGGTCTCCTAGGTACGGTCTTCTTGGAGTCGGGAGGGAAGGATTTACAGGAGCATTGGCCGTCTTAGCTCGTTGCCCTTTGGAAGGTCCTTGAGCCGAGGTACTTCCCTCCTCAATCATGAGTTTTCTCTTTAGTGGTTTCGGTTGCGGTTCTTGGGTAACTGGGTATGAAAGTGTTGGTTGCTCCTGTACATTGCTGGGATCGGAAATCCCGACAGGCACCTTGCTAACATTGGCATTGTTAGCATTCAGGTGAGCCATGACAGCTGGTACGCAGCTTCGAACGTAGCTTCATCGAATAAGAGAGTAGGTTTCTTGCTTGTGGACTGGTTATGCTTCTTCGGTGGCATGGTTTTTCCTAGACGGAAAGGAATACAAGGTAATGAGAGACGATGGCTAACCCCAGACATATCTGTCCTGAATGTATTAGGCATAGATTTTTCCCGTGGCTAGGGTACTGGTTGTTTGAGTGTTGACCTACATCCCTATGATGTAGTCCTGGTGATCAAGGTAGGAGTATGAGTATCGGAAGAAGGCTATAAAATGCGAGTCATTCCTACTACGGTACCTTTATACTGGGAAAGGTTTCACTCTCCGGCCTGGAGAGATTTTGAGAACAGTTCGGAACGAAACCGCGGAAAGAGAGGCTCACAAGGGCAAATGACTAAATTCTCTCAATAGAGATGCGGGGATCCACTCTAATCGTGTATCTGGCAACGGGAAACGACGATTTACCTAACACATAGCGTGAGTAGTGTAGCCACTAACTCACTAAATTGTATTATTTTATGGGTGTATTAGCGTGACGAACACGAGGAAAAGACAATTCCCGGGTTCCTTGTACTGGCTCCCTCGGTCTACCTCGTATCTTTGACTGGAATCGGCATTGGTTTCCTTCGGGTAGTTTCCTAGGGTTCTCTTCTCATATGGACATATTGAATTTCTACTTTACCTCACTTCCGAATCTGACAATGGGTGTCATCACCTCATAAAGGGCGACTGGGAATCTCAGAAGTTTAGGTAAATTTTGCACCGATGTCCCTAGAAGAATATAGGCACTTGGTGCATTCAATAGTCTCGACCCAGTTCATTTATTTCCGAACAGGAAATCTTCTAAATGAACCTCTTCTGGGTTTGAATCAACTCAACCGCCAAGCATTGAAGTGGTTAGGGTTATCTACAGGGTTCATGCAAGAATGGAAATGTCTAAAGAATCCTAAGGGATTATTAACATTTCACTGGGTGATCCATATCGAGTCCTGCTACGATTACACAGGGTATACAAATCATATATAGCTTAGATCCGATAGGCCTTCGAATATGTGATACTACTCTAGAGCCACATCCCAACGAGGAAAAGGAAATAGAGCGAAACCACACATTCTTAGCCTATGGGATCCTTATTATATATAACCTTGGGAGTATACCCTCTGTAGTTGTAGGTATATCAATAAGGATCTTTTTAGTTCTTCACACAAGGTTAGTTATGGATCCTAAAATACCCCTATGGTATTTTAATTCTTGTTTGTTTCCTTATCTTCTGAATATGAATTCTGGGATTAATGTGGATCTTTTAGTGTTCTAAAATACTCCTATAGTATTTTAACTTTATGTTTGGCTCTAGCAATCCTAGTTGGTAAGTTTCAGACCTGTTGTACACCAGTATCACTCCCAAGCACATGTTCATCGCATCTCGGATAAATGTAGTTGATCAGGTTACATTTATCCCAACTTACGATTACATAACTGCCCAGGTTTGACGGTAATGCTCAACATCCAAAGACTTTTATTATTGTTCTTCTTGTGATACTTGTGTTCGAGTGTTTAGATTCTTGATGTTCTTATACTTTGGTAAAATATGGTTATATTTTAAAGTATAATTCTTGGTCAGAGTGTTTTATCCCTTTGTGTTTATAGGTTGTATATCTTTTATTAATTGATATACTTAGCTCACTATAAATAATGCTCTGATACCAATCTGTCACACCCCAAAACCGGAACGGCGGAAACGTTCTGGGGTGGATGATGTCATTTCAAGTATCACAACACATGCATTATAGTAATCAAAGTACAACAAAACATTGCATTAATAGTAATAATTTTACATGGTTACTTTACAATACATCAAAGTAATACAAGTAATAGAATAAATACAGCTTGGTACTAAGCTATCTTCATCAACAGCTCCGGGGATGTACCTGTCTAATGCTAACCTGAGAATACAAGTTATTTGAAAAGCGAGTATCAACATTTTTACAAATGTTGGTGAGTTCATAAGCATTTAGTGTCATTTAGTCAAATAACTCTATAAAGTAGTAGTTTAAGTGTTTACAGTGCATTAGAGTTCTTTCTAGAAAATCCTATATTTTCTTTAATAAAAGCAGCCTTCTACCAAGACTGGTCAGTGTTATGTGGTAAAAAGTAGTTTCCCTTAATTGCTATCATTATCAAAATACTGAATTTGATTATTAAAGAAGCAAGAGACAACAGGGAAATAACATATGCCTCAGCAGTGAGGACTGCTGACTAAGGAAAAGGAATCATAGACTCCAGGAGAGTATCGAACGAACGACACGCCCGGTTCAGTCTATCAAATAGATACACAGACCCCAGAAGGTACCAAATGAAAGGTACAGCTGGTAAGGTCCAAAACAGTGAATACAGGCCGCAGACAATATCAAATGAAAGATACGTCTAGCAAGGTCTAAAACAATGAATAAGTGAATACAATGGATACAGTGAATACTGTGAATACAATGAATACAGCGAATACAATGGATACAGACCCCAGACATCATCAAATGAATGATGCGTCTAGTAAGGTCTAAAACAGAGAATACAAACCGCAGACAGTATCAAATGAAAGATACATCTTTCAAGGTCAAAATAGTGTGACTCTGAGAAATGGGTTACCAACATACAGTGTAAATTACCGGTGAATACCGTTACCTTAAGGCCAATGAATTATAAGGTAACCCGGGATACTCGTAACCATACTGACTAGAGTACCAGACGCCCTACAAGCGTCTAAAATGTGGCATTTGTTACCCGTTGGCTTGGTAGGCCGGGACTGTAGCTAGCAGTCTGGGTGCGGGGTTGTCAATCCCGTATAGATCTATACACACAATGTCCGCTCTCCCTACAGGAGACTCTAGATACCAACTAGACGACGGAGAAGGCCGTGTCCTGAAGATGCATCCCAAATAGTGGGTAAAGACTTCCAAATAGTGGGTTTCTAATGTAAGTGCTGAACTAGAGGTAGAGACTCATAACTGAACTGACTGAAGTAAACCCATATGTCTATGCTTGTGTACATAATATATAACTAATGAATCAAACGACTTTCAGATGGACATCCGATCCCACCAGACCACTTCTCAACGAAGAAAAGGAAATAGGGCGGACAAGCCTTCCTAAGTCCTTCAATCATTACTTATATGCATCTAGACAAGCACAGACATACATCTAACTACGCTTAAGTGTGTAACAAGTGGATTCATATCGTGAAGTATAAGTGTACAGTGAAATATCCGAGTCGTGAAGTATAAGCGTACAGTGAAATATCCGAGTTGTGAAGTATAAGCGTACAGAGTGGGATAATCGAATCGTGAAGTATAAGTGTGCCAAGTATAAGTGTATCACGAAGTAGAGACGACAATAAGTGAAGTAAGAGCGTCTATCAGGTATAAGCAACTACAAGTATAAGTGAAATAGAGACAATAACAGGTATAAACGCATCACGAAGTGAAAGCGTTATCGAGTAGGAGTTTAAAATACATGAAAGCGAAGTAGTAGTAACTAACAAGTAAAAGCATACATCGTGAAAGGGAACTTTGATGAAAAACCTTTATACTCAGGGAAAATCACAATTTGTATTCTTTTGTAAAAACATGTTTGAAAACCTTTGGAAATCTTTCATAAACCAGTTTAGAATGAATTTAGATAAAACAATATAAGTAAGAGTTTTGAAACAATTGAAAACCATTATAGTGTCCTACTCGGTAAAACAGTGTAAAGTATGGTAAAATCTTGTGCATGCGGGTTATCAATCAAATGTGATTGATATGATAAATGGCATGTTTAACTTGTATTCCCCCCCTATAAAACATGTAAAAACATTTAAAAGGTTCATTCAGGGGTATGAACTCACCTGGTGTAAGTAGGTCCGACGAGGGTGCCGGTTGGGCGTTCGGTGTCACGTAAGGACTCGAACACACTCAATGACCTATTTAACATATGATAACATATGTTCACATACAATTAGTATATTTAATACTAATTAAACACGTATACGCATTCAAAGGAGCGGAAAACACTTTGGTTAAGCGTTTGGGGTGTCCCGGGTAGCGTCTAAAGGTGTGTATGGCTTAGGAATGGAGTTTACTCTCCGAGAGTAAACTCCCAAAGCTTAGTTTACGGCCCAGGGACTACTCACCATGAGTTTACGGCCGTAAACTCATGGTGAGCGGTTCTAGTGGGTTTTAAAGGTTCAATCTTGTTAGTGGGATTTTTCTAGGTCCAATTCCAAAAGGCATGAGTAGGTTTAAGGCTTTTAAGGGCTCCATCATTGAGTTTACGACCCATGAACCACTCCTAAGGGAGTTCATGGCCGTGAACTCCTATATCATGGATTTAATGAAGTTTTAAGCCCTTAAATCATTCATAGCATTTTATAAAAATAGTCTAAGGCCATTTGGGGGGCAAAAACCACATTTTTGGCTTGGTTTGGGGAGTTTACGGCCTTGACACATGTCTGGGATGTAAACTCCTTTTAATCCTCCAAATCCTTATGTTTAAATGATCTAAACCCAAGAGGATAAGCCCCTAATTTATGTATGAAGTCCAAGGGTGTTTTAGGAGTGTTTTTGGAGTATTTATACAAGTTTAAGAGGTGTTTACAGCCTTGGCATATGCCTGGGCCGTAAACTCCCTTTTATACCCCAATTTGATTGTTTTAATTGATCAAACACTCCTAGGCTAAATCCTCAATTTATTTCCAAGCTTTTAGGGACAAATTAGGGTCTTTTTGGCCTCATTTAAGGGGTTTACGGCCTAAGGAGGAGCTTAGGCCGTAAACTCCATTCTAACAGCTTCCAAGTCCGATTTTTGGGCTATAAACACGAATCATAATGTTTAGAACAAGTTAGGATAAGCGTACTTACGATTTGGAAGCGTTTGGTTGCAGATTCGGGTCGAAAAGCTCCAAATGGAGTTTACTCCCCCTTATATATGGGTGGGAGTTGGAGCTCAGTGGAATTCTACCCGATACTGCCGCTAAACTGGGCTTTTGGTCGCACCCGATTTAGTGGTCGTAATAATAAAAATTATCATTTTCCAAATAAATGGAAATGTGTGTTATGTGTTTTTATTTCCTTTTATCACGACTTAACGGCATATTAAATGTAAACAAATGGGATGTTTATTAAATTGACGACCTCTGATTAACGGAACTTTTATAAACTAGATTATTCCGTTAACGGTAACGGGGAAATGTAACGGAACAACTTGGGTTGTCACAACATGAGGTAAGATAGTCTTTGATATGCACTCGGTTTGTTGGGTTCGACAATCCTCATTTTCATTTCATCAGCTTGTGCTAGAAACAAACGAAGCTCAAAAAATTTTCTATCTTTCTTCATAAACTGCCCATATGATATCTGATAAGAAAAATAATGTAGAGTTAAATGGAAAAAAATTTCCTTTTTTTTTATTTAAGATATATAATCTTAAAGGATGTATGTCCGGATCTTTTAATCTTTAAAAATTTTCATTAGTTTTGAGTGGTCATCTTCATATCGAGGAGCAGGATTCTTCATTCCTTATCTTTAGATTTGTCACACTTTTCAACTGTCGACCTAAAGTATACATATACAAACACAAATATTGGATTGATTGTGTATGATACAAAAACAACTCCAATATGACTTTATAGACTAACTAATTAAATTCAACTGAGAATGCAAAGTTGTCTCTATTCACTTCCTCTTCGCAGGGACTACTCTATACCTCAGATTTTAATTTCTAGTTATGTGACAACTCGTAAATTATTCCATCACTATAAACCGTTCCCGTTAATAAAACCGTTCGTATTCCAATTTTCCGTTAGCTTTTAGTTTAAATTAATTAAAGTGAGACTTTTATTATGACCTCATGAGTGTCCAAACCCATTAGAAACGCGTAAAAATACCCTCGTTATTTATTTGGAAAATTTTAGTTACGGCTAAGTCGTAATTACGGCAAATTAATCGGGTAAAATTTTTAAACCCCGTTTAACGTCGGTATCGGGTAGATTTCCACCGAGCCACAAACTAAAACCATATATAAAGTTCAGAAGACTTCATTTGAACTTTTCCACCACCTCACAACTTTCTTCTCTACTCTCTCTCTAAAACTCAAATTTGAGCCGAGAACACCTCTTTCAAGCTTCAAAGTTGTAAGAAATCTATTCTAGCATGTTTCTAAGCTTGTTTAGCATGAAAATCTATGTTTAAACTACCCAAAACCATCAAAAACTTGTGTTTACGGTTTGGGAACATCTCCCAAAACCGTAAACTCCCTTAAAGGGGTTTTCAAGCCCCAAAACCCTTCCAAGTCCCTTCTAGTGCTTAGATATGGCTTAAGGACTTGCATGCACGAGATTTGAACACCAAAATCATATGATTTGGGTAATAAAAATGAGTTTACAGCCCAAGAACATTCTTGGACTGTAAATGCATCTTCAAAGACCATAAACACCTTTTAAAGTGTTAAAATGCCCCTTAAACACCTCCAAAAGCTTCCATGAGTGTGTAGAACCTTATATTCCTTCATGAGATGCACCAAAACATATTCAAATGTGTCACACTTCATTTTACGGTTTAAGAAGGTCTCCCTAAACCGTAAACACCTTCAATGGGGTGTTTAAGTGCCCTTAACACCTTATATGACTTAGAGTTGGGTTTAGAACCTTATACTCTTAACCTACAACCACCAAAGCACATGATTCATGGACAAACATGAGTTTACTGCCGTAAACTCATGTGTTTATGGTAGTAAACTCCCCAAGTGCCATTCAAGAACCATAAACTCCTTTTCCAAAGTCAATTCAAGTCCCGATCACTTCCTAAGCCATGGAATCAACCCTAGAACCTTCCTTTGTGCATTGTAAGACCTTTAAACGTCCAAAAGCACACCACCCATGAGTTTATGGCCGTAAACTAATGGGGATATGGTCATTGGACCGTAAACTCCCCTAAGGGCTTACTCTTGAAGAGTAAACTCCTTATCTAGGTCCTACACACCCTTAGATGCAACCCGGATCATTCTAAACACTTGATATGAAGTGTTTACGCGCCTCGGAGTGTATATTTTTACTTAATTAGTAGTTCAAAATCTAATTAGATACATTTATGTATCTCTTCATATTACATAGGAACCTCGCGTGTACTCAAGCCCTGAACTGACACTTAGCATCCTAGCCGACACATTTCTCGTCCGGTGAGTTCATACCCCTACTCATTTTTCCATGTTTTTCAATGTTTTTCAGGGGGGGGGGGGGATACAAGCAAAAGTACAAGGAAATCTTGTACTAAAACTTATTATTTCATTTGAAATGTTTTCATATTCCTTATGTTTTTAACACTAAAATCGTATTGACCAATTGTTTAACTTGCAGAGTTAGCTTTCAGATTAATTGTAGATCTCATTATAAAATGTTATAATCTACGTTCTATTTTATAATTTACGAAGAATTCATACTAATCATAAATTAGGATTATTACTAATAAAATACGCCTTTGGATAGTACCATAACTTTGAGTATACAGCTAGTGCACGCCTTTGAATGGCACTAAACTTCGAAAATACAGCTAGTCTAGGTCTTTAAGTGTCACCATAGTTTCAGAAATGATTCGGAAGTATGCCTTTGGATGTCGACAGAGTTTCGAAAATATACGCCTTTGGATATCGACAGAGCTTCAGAAATACGTCTAAAACACGCCTTTGGATGTCACCAGAACTTCGAATATACAGCTAGTGTACGTCTCTGAGTGTCTCCAAAGATTCGAAATTGTGGATAAGTATAGTAGATATTCGACATTCGTGTTTAGGATAACCAGGCTTTCAGAATACTTATCTAATACTACAAGTATGGTAGATACTAGTACATTGCATTCCGAACCAAGAACTAACCGCGACTTTTAGGAAAATAAGGGTTTTTCCTAGGATAACATAACTGCTCTTAACCACACTGTGTAACAAACGGATAAATAAAATTTCCTTATAAGAAAATATGGGATTTTCTTGGATAACGAATTTTTTAGAAAACCAAAGGAAACTTGTTCTTTTACGAAAACAAAGCGCTTATGAACTCACCAACTTTATGCTGATTTTCAAACTGCTTGTATTCTCAGGTTCGCATTAGACAGGTACCCTGCGATCTTTTGGAGAAGACAGAGCGTATAGAAGACTCGTCTTAGCTTTTGTTCATATGATATATATGTATAACACTTGTAATACTTTGTTTTCAGAGAACGTAAATATTTTTATATAATGTAATGGTTGTGTTTACTACGCTTACTATGTACATTGGTTGCGATACTACATGACGTCCTTCGCCCCAGAACGTTTCCACCATCGGTTTTGGGGTGTGACAGATTGGTATCAGAGCCCTTGTTTATAGTGAACTAGTATACCGAACCTTACATGGTATAAGACTATAAACACTAAGGGGCCAAAATGCTCTGAACTAAAAGTATACTGTAAACTATAAGTATTTTCAAAAGTATACAAGTATACCTAACCGTCGGAATCCGTAACTACGAGTAGAACAAAACATAAGTAATTAGGTGTTGTGCGTTGTGGTTAAACCTGGGCTGTTATGTAGTCGTGTCTAGGGTCGATATAGCCTGATCAACTATATTCATTCGAGACATGGCCAACATGTGTTTGGGAGTGATTGTGGTGTGCAGCATGCCTAAAACTTACCCAATACCCAAACAATGAGTCGTCGACGCAGCAAAAACATAAAATACTATGGGAGTATTTTAGCCAGAAACCGAATACGTTGTAAAAATTCATTCTGAGTATTGCTACTCATTCCTTCTTTAGCAATAGTTTATCTGCTTTGATAACTCTTTCCTGCTTATCACTTACAGAACCCTATATCTGTCATAATGAGATATCCCCTGTTCCATATCTCTTGATTCAATTCAGAGGACTTATGATCCTCTCTTTCCTGGATATTTTAGATCAAGATGCCTCCGAGGAAAAGACCCAGCTCAAAGAACAACAATCCTCCTCCGCCACTACCTCCTCCTCAATTTGATCCTGCCATGTTCCAAGCACCTGTTGCTACAGCTATGGCAGCAATCATGTCGCAAATGAACCCCGGTGGTTCAGGCGGGCAAGGAGGTGGTACTCAGCCCTAAAACCAGGAAGGTAGCCAGGGACACCGGAAGGAGTGTTCCTATAAAGACTTTATGAACGCGAAACCCACATTTTTCAACGGCACTGGAGGTGTCATAACCCTAACTCGGTGGTTAGAGAAAATCGAATATGTTTTCAAAATCTGTGCCTGTTCAGAATCCGACAAGGTGATGTTCGCCGCCTGCACGTTCACCGATAAAGCTCTGACTTGGTGGAACGACCGAGTCAAATCCTTAACCCTACCTGTAGCCAATGCTATGGGTTGGGAAGCCATGAAGGAGATTCTGCTTGCAGAGTACTGCCCTCGGGGTGAAATGCAGAAGCTGGAGCATGAACTCTGGAACCTGAATATGAAAGGTTCCGATACCGCCGCTTACACTTCAAGATTCGATGACTTGGCGCTTCTCTGCTCGGGTATGGTTACCCCGGAAAGCAAAAAGATTGAGAGGTTCATCTGGGGGTTGACCCAGCCAACCAAGGGTAATGTCTTGGCTGCAAAGCCAGACACCTACGACAGCGCCAAATGCCTAGTGCAAACCCTGATCGACCATAGTGATGACCTAGAGGAAGCAGCCACCACTCCTGAACCGACAGAGAGAAGTGGTGAGAAAATAAAATTTTGGAAGAAGAAGAAGAGTCAGTCTTTACAGGAGACCTCGAAGAAACAACAAACAGTGGCAGTCCATGCTGCTACTACCCCTGCTACTATTTCTGTCGTCGGTTCCTCAGCTTAAGCACCTACCACTGGATATGCTAGTATTCTTCCGTGGTGCAACAGGTGCAGTTACCACCATCATATCCTTGGCCCATGTAGTGAGAAGTTTTGCAAAAACTATGGCCAAGAGGGTCACCTTGCGCGAAGCTGCAGAACACCAACCCAATCAACCAATCAAGCTTTCGGAGCGCGTATCAGTCAGGCCTGCTACGGTTGCGGCGAAGTCGGGCATTTCTAGCGAAACTGCCCCAAGACAGCAACAACTAGCAATACTGGAAGAATCCTAGCTATGGGACAAGATGAGGCAGCCGCCGATCCCACCGTTGCCACGGGTATATTCCTCCTCGACAGCCCTTATACTTGCAATCCTTTTCGATTATAGTGCTGAAAGAAAATCTGTTAGCCTTTCATTCAAACAACTTTTGATCATAGTCCTAAATTAGTAACCGAAGCATTTAACGTCGAGATAGCTAGCGGTGAGAAAGAGAACATTAGCGATATATTCATGGGTTGTACCCTTACCCTCGGCGATCATTCTTTTCCCATCGATCTTATGCCAGTTTTCCATAAAGAGCTTGTATGTTATCATAGGCATGGATTGGTTGAGCCTCAATCGTGTTGATATCCTTTGTTACGAGAAATCTATCCATCTCAACCTTCCATCTGGTCAAACCCTCATAATCTACGACGATAAACTTAGTTCCAACCTTTCCGCGAAAGGAGTGCCATGAATTCCCAGCCTATGTGAGCAATGAGAAACAGGAAGTCAAAGACCCCGAGAGCATCCCGGAAGTCTACAATTATCCTAATGTCTTTTTCGAAGGGCTCCCGGGAATTCATCCCGAACGTCAAGTTGAGTTTCGCATCGACCTAATTCCTGGAACAAACCCTGTAGCCAAATCTCCGTATCGATAGGCTCCAGCAGAAATGCAGGAGTTACCCATTCAACTTCGAGTTCACAAGAATGATGTTTCCAAGACAACATTCAGGACTCGATATGGTCACTACGAGTTCGTAGTGATGCCCTTCGGTTTAACCACTTTCCATGGTCACGTGGTAAGCGAGGAAGGCATACACGTGGACCCGTCCAAAATCCAGGCGATAGAGAATTAGTCGGCACCGAATACACCCATAGAAATCCGTCAATTCTTGGGTCTCGCTGGCTACTATCACAGGTTCATCCAGAATTTTTCCAAAATTTTTCAAAAATCGCTAAACCCCTAACCACTTCGACACAGAAAGGTGTACCCATTTGTTGGAAATTGTGTCCTGTTGAAAGTCTTACCCCGGAAAGGCATGAAACGCTTTGGAAAGCGTGCAAAACTTAACCTGAGGAACATAGGACCTTTCGAAATCCTCGTTAGGATCGATCCCATAGCCTACAAACACCGACTACCTTCAGAACTTAGCAGCATCTATCCGGTATTCCACGTCTCTATTCTTAAGAAGTGCCTATCCGATGAAACCCTAGTAATCCCTTTGATGAGACCGAAATCAACGAAAGTCTGAACCTCATGGAAGAACCAATCGAAATCATAGATCGAGAGGTTAAACGTATGAAACAAAGTCGTATCCCGATATGTGAAGGTTCGCTGGAATGTCATGCGAGGACCCGAATTCACTTGGGAGCGCGAAGACTCGATGAAACAGAAATATCCGCATCTCTTTCCAAATCCATGATTTGTATCTTAATTTTAAATTTCGGGACGAAATTTTCTCTAACGGGGGGATAATGTGACAACTCGTAAATTGTTCTGTCACTATAAACCGTTCCCGTTAATAAAACCGGTCGTATTCCAATTTTTCCGTTAGCTTTGGTTTAAATTAATTAAAGTGGGACTTTTATTATGACCTCATGAGTGTCCAAACCCATTAGAAACGCATGAAAATACCCTCGTTATTTATTTGGAAAATTTTAGTTACGTCTAAGTCGTAATTACGGCAAATTAATCGGGTAAAATTTTTAAACCCCATTTAACGTCGATATCGGGTAGATTTCCACTGGACCACAAACTCAAACCATATATAAAGTTGAGAAGACTTTGTTTGAACTTTCCACCACCTCACAACTTTCTCTCTCTACTCTCTCTTTAAAACTCGAATTTGAGCCAAGAATACCTCTTTCAAGCTTCAAAGTGGTAAGAAATCTATTCTAGCATGTTTCTAAGCTTGTTTAGCATGTAAATCTATGTTTAAACTACCCAAAACCATCAAAAACTTGTGTTTATGGTTTGGGAACATCTCCCAAAACCGTAAACTCCCTTAAAGGGGTTTTGAAGCCCCAAAAACCCTTCCAAGTCTCTTCTAGTGCTTAGATATGGCTTAAGGACTTGCATGCACGAAATTTGAACACCAAAATCATATGATTTGGGTAATAAACATGATTTTACGGCCCAAGAACATTCTTGGACCGTAAACACATCTTCAAAGACCATAAACACCTTTTAAGGTGTTATAATGCCCCTTAAACACCTCCAAAAGCTTCCATGAGTGTCTAGAACCTTATATTCCTTCATGAGATGCACCAAAACACATTCAAATGTGTCACACCTGAGTTTATGGCTTGGTAAGGTCTCCCAAAACTGTAAACACCTTCAATGGGGTGTTTAAGTGCCCTGAAAACCTTATATGAATTAGATTTGGGTTTAGAACCTTATATGCTTAACCTACAACCACCAAAGCACATGATTCATGGACAAACATAAGTTTACTTCTGTAAACTCATGTGTTTATGGTATTAAACTACCCAAGTACCATTGAAGAACCGTAAACTCCTTTTCCAAGGTCAATTCAAGTCCCGATCACTTCCTAAGCCATGGAATCAACCCTAGAACCTTCCTTTGTGCATTGTAAGACCTTTAAACGTCCAAAAGCACACCACCCATGAGTTTACGGCAGTAAACTCATGGGGATGTAGTCAGTGGACCATAAACTCCTCTATGGGCTTACTCTTGAAGAGTAAACTCCTTATCTAGGTCCTACACACCCTTAGATGCAACCCGGATCATTCTAAACACTTGATATGAAGTGTTTACGTGCCTCGGAGTGTATATTTTTACTTAATTAGTAGTTCAAAGTCTAATTAGATACATTTATGTATCTCTTCATATTACATAGGAACCTCGCGTGTACTCAAGCCCCGAACTGACACTTAGCATCCTAGCCGACACATTTCTCGTCCGGTGAGTTCATACCCCTACTCATTTTTCCATGTTTTCAATGTTTTTTAGGGGGGGGGGGGGAATACAAGAAAAAGTACAAGGAAATCTTGTACTCAAATTTATTATTTCATTTGAAATGTTTTCATATTCCTTAGGTTTTTAACACTAAAATCGTATTGACCAATCATTTAACTTGCAGAGTTAGCTCTCAGATTAATTGTAGATCTCATTATAAAATGTTATAATCTACGTTATATTTTATAATTTACAAAGAATGCATACTAATCATAAATTAGGATTATTAATAATAAAATACGCCTTTGGATAGTACCAGAACTTCGAATATACAGCTGGTGCACGCCTTTGAATGGCACTAAACTTCGAAAATACAGCTAGTGTAGGTCTTTGAGTGTCACCAAAGTTTCGGAAATAATTCGAAAGTACGCCTTTGGATGTCGAAAGAGTTTCGAAAATATACGCCTTTGGATATCGACAGAGCTTTGGAAATACGTCTAAAACACGCCTTTGGATGTCACCAGAACTTCCAATATACAACTAGTGTACGTCTCTGAGTGTCTCCAATGATTCGAAATTGTGGATAAGTATAGTAGATATTCGACATTCATGTTTAGGATAACCAGACATTCAGAATACTTATCTAATACTACATGTATGGTAGATACTAGTACATTGCATTCCGAAACAAGAACTAACCGCGACTTTTAGGAAAATAAGGGGTTTCCTGGGATAACATAACTGCTCTTAACCACACTGTGTAACAAATGGATAAATAAACTTTGCTTATAAGAAAATATGGGATTTTCTTGGATAACGACTTTTTCAGAAAACCAAAGGAAACTTGTTCTTTTACGAAAACAAACCGCTTATAAACTCACCAGCTTTATGCTGATTTTCAAACTGCTTGTATTCTCAGGTTCACATTAGACAGGTACCCTGCGATCTTTTGGAGAGGACGGAGCGTATAGAAGACTCGTCTTAGCTTTTGTTCATATGATATATATGTATAACACTTGTAATACTTTGTTTTCAGACAACGTAAATATTTTTATGTAATGTAATGGTTGTGTTACTACGCTTACTATGTACAGTGGTTGCGATACTACATGACGTCCTCCGCCCCGGAACGTTTCAGCTATCGGTTTCGGAGTGTGACAAGTTATTCTATAACAAAATAAATCTGTAGCAACATCAAATTGAATCTGAAGACTGTTAATGGAGGTTTGGTCGGCTGGAAATTAAAGTAGTTAATTATCAACAAACAAAATGTCGATGTTGGCTACTTTTGACCTAGATTAAGAAATGACCCGACATAAGGTGGTATAGTATGAGTTAAATTTTGAAAATATAATTTCATATTAGTTATCAAGATTTTATGGTCTAAGTAATTAGAAGCTAATTTTCACGATGACATGCAAAATCGAGAAACAAGCTTAAGGAGGTAACATACGGGCCCTAAAATTTCACAATACTTTATCATGTCTTCGACATAATTATGTTCATGTAGTGCTTCTATTAAGAGTATTAGGTGTTCATATTTAAATGGAAACCTTGTTTAGAGTTTTATATAATATTTATTTGTGCGGTCTTAGGAGCTTTGTAGATGCGGTCATGTGAGAACTTGATGATAGCTTTATGTCATATATTTGTTATATGAGTATCTATATTTTTAATCATCTTGTATATGTTTCTCAATATAATATATCAAAGTATCTCGCTATCAAAGAAAGGTTAAAGATAAGTGCCTGAGACCATACATCATTAACTTCTCAAAAACATTGTTTCGATCCTCACAACATTCAAAAGACATATACTTTTGGGTCAAAGCAGTCAATGTGTTGATATTTCTAAGCATTTTCAATGAACCATTATTCAAATTGCGTAATGGTTTACTATTTTGAGTACTTCAACTATGTTGCACAAAAGTATCATTCTTATAGACTTTTGATGTTAAATTTATAAAATTTAGGTTTTTAGGGCTTTTAGGGTTTTTGGGATTTAGTAAATCTTTGGATATCAAAATAAATTGAATATTTGCCACTTCAAATTATTTTATGGTATTATAACTCTTTCCTAGTTATAAATAATGCTTGAAATATGTTTTTGTCAGTTTATTGGCATTCTATGTAGTGGCTATGAGATTCAAGCAAAATTGAAGAATCAAGTATACTAGTCATAGTTTTCAACTTTGACTTAAGTTCCTATGAAACCCTGACCTAGTTTCTACTGCTAGGTCAAGTGTATGATATATCCATATGAATGTACAAAGATGCTCGAGTCAATGAATGATTTAAATTTGATCGTCACTACAGTTAAAATAGGTATAAAATTCACATATCAATGTGAAATCTAAGTACACTATCCTTTAATTCTACTTGTGTCCAAGTTTCTAGTAAGTCATGACTTAACTTCTAGTTACTAAATCTAGAAAGTTTTGTGCCTATACGTGCAACTAAGTTTATTAAAATCTAGAATTGACTCGAATTTTGACGGTTGTCACATTCTGTAAGCATACCATTTATTTGGCCTTCATGCATAACCATGACATATATGATTACTCTAATTGCAGTAGCATATGGAATACAATCATATTATCTAGTTTAAAACATTTGTACTAGGATTTTGCTCAAAATCATGTCATGTTTTAATTGACAAGATAACTCTCTTAGAGTCCTTTATCTTAAGCACTGTAAGATCCTTGAAATTAATTCAATTTTACTTGATCCTTTAAGTCTCCATGATCTATCTATATAAATCTTTATTCCAAGAATTAGTATGTCGACTACATATAAGACTAGGAATGTTATTGCGGTTCCACTAGCTTTATAGAAAACACAAGAGTCATCTTCATTTATAAATAATGACACTATGTAATTATTTTATAAGAAAGAAGATTCTTTTTTTGAGATGTTAGCTTAAATGTTGGAAAGATTTTCATTCATGTATGTTTTCTCCTCTGAAAACTTACTTACTCTTTATATTCATAATATATCGCGGAAGATTAATCAAGTTCATACTTGATTATCATACATGAATGAATCATTATGTGTTTTATTTGTTTCTGATCAACTATTGAGAAGATTCAACAACAGTTGAAAACTTGCTAGTTCCAAAGTATGATACATTTTGTTTACGTATCTTTAGCTCTTAAAGTTACAAATTGCTCCCACTTAGAAAAAGAAATTTCTAACCACTTCGCTTATGTAATGAAAATTAGTGGGATTAGTAGAAACTTCATCTTAAATAATCATTTACGATAATCTACATTAATGTAGTAAGTAGATGCTTGAATGGTTAAGCTTATTGTCTAACAAAAGCTCCATAACTCCATACCTTTTAGATAAGGATGAACCATAACATCCTTAATCTAATGAAAGTATTTAAACTACTTATTGGTTTGGAAAATATATATTCAATATATATTTGTTGGAGTTAGTATAATTCTAAAATTTTTATAAAGTAAATAGTTTTTTAAAACATCATATAATACTAAAAGGTCTATTTTTATCCTCTTAAAAATATGTACTATCAACATTCAGATAGTGGCCAGGTGACCCTATCCCATTAGAGAGTACGAAGGCTAACTCAATCATCAATAGATAGATCCAAGTGACTAGGTGATCTTGTGCCATAAGAACCATACTAATGACAATTGAGTGTTTTTGATGGAATGAATTGTAAACCCATTCCACAACTACTAAAATATTCCAAGAAGACTTGGTTTACAAAACTTATTTTGTTTATCACAAATGAATGGTTAATGATGATCTCATTAAGTTATATTTCAATCTTCACTATGAAACAATTTGGGAAAATCAAAGGTATCAACAATAATGAATAAAAGTCGTCAGTGAAATTGATTAAGTAACTATCACCGAATATATTAATGGATTGAAAAGATTACATACATCACTTATGTATAATTCTTTACCAAGCATTTTGTTCTTTAACTACTAATAGAAAAATAAAATTGCAAATCCTTTTCCCTATAAATAGGATTCATATATATCAAATTAATCAAGCTCAGCTGCCTTCAAAAATTCTATCCTTTCGAAGTTGGACTTGTGGCTAGGGGTGAAAGGCCAACCAAGATCGGATATAGCTGGTTTTCCGCGAAATCTATTTCAGCAGAGCATATGATGTCGATGGCCCGAGGTAGAGCACTCAATCGGCTAGGGTGGCCCCATTTCGCCTTACCAACCCCAAGGAAACTCCGAATACAGGCCTAGATCGTCTCATGTCTGCTTTTCGTGAAAAAAATACCAATTGAAGTGGAGGGTTTTTTCAAACAACAAGGGGCTGAGTCAACTATTAAATCAAATGATATTGAGCATTTTTCCCATGTCTTCTCAAGAAACAAGTCGGTTTATATAGTCGTAATGATTATCACATAGATGAGTTTCAATTAAAAATCATTTGATTATTTAGTTTGTATGATCACAACTATCGATTAAATGATAAGTAAATCTAGATTTATTCATAAATTTACAATTCTTACATGTTCTTATAAGAATAAGTACAAAACATATATTGTTTAAATAAAGACTATTACAACATTTATTATATCTTCAGCATGAAATACCATTCGTTTGTAATCAGTTGATTATTTATTACAATCATCAGCACATAATATCAAATTATTAGTGTCACCTGAAGTATAACATACTCAAGTGAATGATGGAAAAGTAAATAGTTCTATCATATATATATTTGAAGTCTTGATCAAGTCAAACTTCCTCAACTCGATGAGATTAGAAGAGTAGTTCCTCTTTCAATGTCCAGTTTCTTCCACAATACAAATAACATTAAGCATTTAAAACCTTTCTTAATTTTTGGGTTTATGATGTATATATATATATATATATATATATATATATATATATATCCATTCACTAAACTATAAGTCTATTTGAGTACACAATCTCTTAGACTTCCTTTATTCAATGCTTGAACATACTCTTAGCAATTTCTAGTGTTCTGATTGAATATTTTCTTTACTTGATGAGACATCTGATATGTTTCATTATTATCCAAGATTTTTAACAAGTCAAGCTTAATTACTCCAGTATGATGTGAGACACATCAACATCATCACAACAATACTTCCATCAAAGTATTATGATCAGAAAGACTGACTTGTAGAGATTGTTTAAGTATGGGATCTTTCAGTATATATATAATTTCTTTTTCTCCTTAAGGTAGAACCTCAAGATATTGTTCCAGTTAGAAATTATAATCATCAAATGTTATTGTCTCTTGAAACTCAACAAGAGAGAGGTTTTGCAGGGTGAAAGAGTATTAACAGTTGTTAACATAATTTAACATAGTTTCATTTAGTATTTTCAACATTTAGTCTTAAAAAATTAATACCTTTTATTGTTTCTTAAAAAAATAATTTATTAAAGTCTAGGATCCAGTTAAAGAAACATGTAAATGGTGAGGTGACTTTTATCCCATTAACTTAATCAAAATTAGTAGGTAGCGATTACCATTTGCAAACAATCTGTAACTCTTAGATTATGGGATCCTAAACATTTATTGCTTAACTTGGCATGTTTATCCTATCTATGCCTCAAGCCTATCATTCTTATATGACCTTTATCACAAAGATTCCGATCAAGTCATCCTACTTGAAACAACTTGTAGTATTGCAACTAACCAGTGACAAGGTGATCCTTTAGACACCAAAAACTACAAAACTACCCCGAACATCATAAGACAATCCAAATGACCACGTGACTTTGTTACACTAAGACCATACAAATGATACCAAGTGTTCTTTAAAAGGACGACAATGACTTGTATTTTAATAAAAGGCTTTATATGTCTTACAATTATAGTTTATAAAGACATGGTCTCATGAATACTGCATGCATCCAACATTTCATGTGCCTTTTTATAAAATTCATATCACTTTTTATGAGGTTTTTTAGGTGCGAAATAAAACTTCATTTTATTTATCATTAGCAGCGATCAATTATAAACTAAAATTCGGTATTTTAAAGTTTAGTCAAAGATCAGTTTTAAGAACTCGTAATAATCTTAATAAAATTTAATTTTATACTTACGATTTGGAGTTTTGGATGAGTTCTAAAATCAAAAGTTTAAATCTCCTTTTAACAATCAAAACCTTATCACTTCATAAATTTGTAAGATAAACTCATTTTATTTTATAAACTCAATTTTATGATAAAAGTCATATTTTGAAAAAATAAAACTTGGGAGATGATACTTATGGTTTAAATCTCATTTAGCATGCATAAAACATTGTATAAACATGTTGTGTTATATTTAAAACACTAATATCATATATTAAGTTTTGACGCCAAAATAATCACTAGTTTTATTATTTGTCGTTATAACGCTATAAACTGATTTTAGTCTTTTTGTAACATCCCAAACTTCAGAAATATGATTTAAGGGCTTAAAGTGTAAATTGAGGAAGCTACTCGATGAGTAGGTGCGATTAATCATCGAGTCGGAGCGGGTTCTGGTCGCGTGTTAAGTGACCAACTCGCCGAGCCGGCGGCTGGACTCGACGAGTTGGTGCTGGGAAGAGAAAACCCTAATCTTAGGGTTTGCACCCTATTTAAAGGATCTTAAGTCCTCACGTCATCCTCTTTGTTACCCGCTTGAGAGTCAGAAAACCCTAAAATCATGTGTGAGCCGTTGGAGTGAGCTTGGAAGCTTTGGAAGGAGATTATAGCAAAGGAGGCTTGTAGATCAAGTGTATAGCATCAAGGGACTCGTATAGATCCATAATCTACTTCATTTTGGGAACATTTTTGAGGTAACAAGTTGTTACCTTGATCCTTTCCCTCTAGATCAAATTATGGATGGATTTGCGGCCATTTATGTATGTTTAAGATCCATTTCGGGTTATGGGTCTAGATCTGAGGTTGCAACTTCAGATCTAGACTTGCCTTGGTCCAGGAAATCATAAAGCATCAGCCCTTGGTTTGGTTGTGAAGCATTCTTGCGTTAAGCCCTATCCCTTCCTAGTTTTGGGCCAATAGCACCTTGTACTCACGTAAAGTTGGCAGCTTTACATGAGAGTCATGTCCTAGGAGGATGGATATACAGTATGGAGCCTCTGCATGACTCAAAAAGTGACTGTATGGAGGAAGGACTGAAGAGACTCGGCGAGTCGCATAGGTTGACTCGGCAAGTCATATGATGATGGGCAGGGACTCGACGAGTTGGATGAACAATTCGGCGAGTCTGATGAAGATTGCCATGGAATCGGCGAGTCTGTTCTTGGACTCGGCGAGTTCTAGCGCAGAATCCCCAAACCTCTTCTGGTTAAGACTCGGATCAGCGAGTTGAGTGGTGACTCAGTGAGTTGGACAGGATAGGACTCAGAGATTGATGGACTCGATGGGTAATAGGGTGACTCGGCGAGTCGAGTCGTGATATAAGAGTCTTCTGAGTTTAAGAACTCGGCGAGTCAATGGGTTGACTCGGCGGGTAGGGTGAATTAGGAAGGTTGATTTTGGCCAGGACTTTGACTTTGACCCGTTTGACCTTCAAGGGTATTATGGTAATTTGGATATTTATGTCAATGGATCATTGATGGCTATAGGTGTTGGAGTCTAGGGCACTGCTTTGGGATTGTGCTTTCGTGGTTCGGTTCAGAAGTTGCAAGGTGAGTTCTCCTCAGTATATCAAAATGGTCTACGGCACCAAGGCCGACCTTTTATGATTGCATCCTAGTTTTAGGATGTTGCTATGCTATGTAATCTGTTAGATACGTATGATTATCTGTATATATGTTAGTGACTTGGTTAGGTTGGTATCCTGGTTATAGGATGTCGATATGTTATGTGATCTGTTAGATCCGTATGATTATCTGTACACATGTTAGGGACCTGGTTAGGTCAGTATCCTGGGCATAGGATGATGCTATATTAGTAACCTGGTTAGGTCAGTATCATGGGCATAGGATGATGCTATATTAGTGACCAGTTTGGTCGGTATCCTAGTTATAGGATGTTGCTATGCTATTTGATCTGTTAGATCGGTTGACTGTTGTATATGCTAGCATATGGTATGTATGTTCACATGTTTGTTTGATTGGGGTTTGGGTTGAGGCGGTCCTGCTTTGTGCTGAAGGCCAACATACCTAGGGCAGTCCGGATAGACTACAGACCTAGGAGGGTATGATAGTCAGACCGAAGGCCCGACAAGCTCGCGGATAGGCTGAAGGCCCTACGAGGTGGTCCAGACGTGCCGAAGGCTCAGAGAGCAGTCCAGATAGACTGAAGGCCTGCGAGGCGGTCCAGTTAGGCTGAAGGCTCATTATGCATGTTGTTATGTATTTGCTGATATGATATGATTATGATTATATGAGGTTGGTATTTTGGGGGAAACTCACTAAGCTTCGGGCTTACAGTTGTTGATTTTATTTCAGGTATTTATGATGATCACGAGAAGGAGAAGGCGTGATCGTGCACCTCCTCATATTTTCATGATTGATTCTGGGGATACTCTGATGCTTAAACTATTTTGAAAGCAAATTGTTTTAACTTAATGGTTTTAAATGTTTTAAAAAGTTATAAATTGGCTTGAATTTTATGGGTGTTACACTTTTTAATAAAAAAATCTTATTTATTATAAAGAGATGGATTTTATATAATGTTTAAGCACTTTTTAAAACATTTCAAATATTTTAATGTTAAGTATTTATAAGTTTTACTAGAAAACTATTTTCAACAAAAAAATCGACTTTTAACCGGTAACCGGTAAAACCGTTTTCATAAATATGCATTTATAAATTTCTTATGTTATCTTTTAAATATTTTTTACTCAAACTCCAAGTGATATTATATTGTGTTAAAATTTTATTTGACATGTAAAACTTATTTTCATACACAAAACATAACATACAATAACAAAAAAAAAAAATACATCACATGCATGCATTTTAATGTGTATAAACCAAGCAATGTCTGCTAATATTTTTTGTGAGTCATCACATGAGTTATTATGTATTTCCTAAAGGACTTCACGGACAATTCAAAAGGTATTCAAGCTCCCACTTGACAACTCAACTCTTGCTTGCAAAAGAACTTCAAATCTTCATGTTGTAAAAGTTGTTGCACTTAAACAATTAAAACTATACATAAGCCCAAATTCAAAAGTAGAAGCTTATGGTTGAGATTACGGTCTCAAATGGTTAAGTCGTCTTCAAGGAGGTCATTTTTTCATCATTTTATATTTAAAAAGAAATACACCTAGTCTAACTAATTTATGAAAACAAATCAACAAACGAGAAAAACCCTTTTTTTATATTACATCTTATGAATATATAAATATCAACCAAACACAACACTGTGACAACCCAAAATTTCCATTATGTACAAACTATATCACTTCAATAGAAGTTATAGCTGTCACAGTTAATTTTCAGACTTTTTCGTGTAAGTTTGAGTAATTCAGGGTTTACACTTTAGGAGATATCAGGAGAATGGATGCACTAGGGTTTAGTGCAACTCTATTATTCCATCACTCTATTATATTAGAGATCATTTCGGGAATAAAAATATTTTCTGCAAAAAATATCTCAGGACTATAAATAGAATTCTGAACCAAATTCATTCATTATTCGCATTTCCAACTAGAGAAAAGCCAGTTTCTCTCTCACGGATCTTCGGGTTTTTATACCAAAACGTGAGTAACTCTTTCTAGTAGTGTTAGAAAGCTTATTATGTGTTTATAACATGATTTAGATGGCTAAATCACTAGATTTAGGAGTTTACCCCCCCAAGGTGTTCTTGGGCGGTAAACTCCCGAAACAATGCCTAGACCTTCCCTTGTGTTATGCTACTACCTTAGAATCATATATATGTGTGTTAGGGACAAGAAAAGAACCAAGAAACACCAAAATATGGGTGTTCACGGCCCAAGATGATCTTGGACCGTGAACTCCAAAATCATGCACAAAAGGGTGCTTTTAAGGCACCTAAGGCCTTAGACATTTACATGAAATTGTTGCCACTTAAATCAAGGACTAAAACACATCAAAACCCATCTTTTTGGGAGATTATGGCACTAATAAGCTCTTGGGCCGTAAACATGAAAGAAGGGCACCAAAGTGTGCCTAATGCCTTCATATGCTTTAGGTAAAAGTCTAGAACCTATCCTACATATGTAAGAGACTTGAAAGCATCAAAAACACCCATCCTTAAGAGTTTACGGCCGCAAACTCTAAAGGAAATGCCGTTAAGGCCGTAAACTCCTCAAAGGGGTGTTTCTATGCCTTAAACCCTTCCAAGGATTTAACCACCAAGTTGGAATAATTCTAGGAATCATTTAGAACTTCAAAACACAAAATACCACCAAGCTTGGGAGTTTACGGCCGTAAAATCAAGAGTTTACAACCGTAAACTCCATGTGTGAGGATATATGGAGAGTAAACTCATATATGGGGTCCTTTGGAAGCCTACACCCAAGTACCTTGTCCCACAATAGCTTAGATGCAATCCTTAGGTCTTAAAACACTTATATAAAGTGTTTATTATGTTCTAGGATGTCTTAACTTTATCAATTAGTAATTTAAGACTAATTGAGTGCATATATGTGTGATTATATGTTCATTAGGATCGTATTGTGTGTACAAGTCCTCACTTGACACCTAACAATCCTACACCGTCCAGTTCATCCAAACCACCATCTACAGGTAAGTTCATACCCCTAATCAATGTTTAAATGATTTTAAATGCTTTAATGGGGGGGGGGGGGGAATACAAGTAGAAAACAACATGTTATTAAATCATGTATATGTATTTTATAACTGTGTTTTCATTCAACAGATTTCACATACTACAAAATGTGATGCATGAAATGGTTTTCTATCTTTAAAATACTTTGTTATCAAATGTATTACTTTTGAAATGTTTATCAAAATGACATCAAACCACTTTTATATTTGTTCAAAACCCTTAGATGTCTTACAAAACCATTTTACATTCTTGAACTAAACTATGCATATACACTTATATTCTTATGTATGTATTAATGTTATAGTTTACATCTTTCATTTAGTTTCCTACACCCTTGAGTAGTAAGAGTGTATAAACCTACTTGAACAATGAATTACCTTTCAGTAAATTATCATAGGGATAATTTGAAGATATCAAACATTATTCCTATTACAAGGAATCACACAAGAGTCAGTTCATTCATGAGTCTACACCAGTACATTACCTGATACATGAGTACATATACATATGCTTACCTGATACATGAATATGTTTACATATACTTACCTGATACATGAACACACTTACATGAATACCATACATGAACACTGTTACATAGGTGCATTATCCTGTATTCACTTACCTGGATACTTGTACTTAGAACTACGAGGAAGATTTATTCGTACCTTCTGTGTAAATTTTCCTCCCTATCCCTGTTCAACGAAATGTCTAGACGGGACTAACCATTCAGGAACCCAGCTGTTAGCACCACTGGGTGATGAACATCCACGGATGTCTAAGGTTATCACTTATCATAGATAGATTGATATCGGAACTAACCATTCCTCCGTCCTACTGTTGCAACAGAGGATGAGATGAAAATCTTCGGATGATCATTAGGTTACCACTTGTACTCGGAGTCGGGTACGGGACTAACCCTTCCTCCAACCTGCTTCTGCTACAGAGGACAATTGGACCATCTTCGGAGGTTCATAAGGTTATACATATCGCTTACTACGATGGCGTGTTAGTCCTGGTATCCAGGGATAACACTTACATGGTTATATTTTTCCTATTTACTTTATTTTGTGATATATTCACATAAACGATGAGTAGACTAATTACTGTTTGTAGTAGTCAAAAAGAAGGAAAAACTATCATTTTACTTACAAAACATTCAGGTCTTGGTAGAAGACTACATTATCATAACAAAACATTCGGGTCTTAGTAGAAGACTACATCGTCATAACAAAACATTCGGGTCTTGGTAGAAGACTACATTGCCATAACAAAACATTCGGGTCTTGGTAGAAGACTACATCTCAAATTGCTAGAAAATAAGGGATTTTCTAGGGCTTTTCATACTTACATCAACATTTTCATTTAAAGGTTTACATGACTTTTAAAACAGCTTTTAGTAAGCAAGACAATGACACTTAAATACTTATGAATTCACCAGCTTTAAAGCTGATACTCTCTTTCAAAATAACTTGTATTCTCAGGTCATCAGTAGACAGGTACGGTGGCCAGGTTTTGAGAAGACGGAGCAGACAAGTCTTGTCTTTTATTTTGATTGTATATTTTTGGTGTCTTATTACAAAGCAAGAACACACATGTATTAAAACTTTACTTATAATGCAATGGATGATGTTGTTGCTTGTTTACTATTTTACACTGTTGTGATACTGTACATGATGTCCTCCACCCCTCAACGTTTCCGCCATTCGTGGTTTTGGGGTGTGATAGATTGGTATCAGAGCATTGTTTATAGTGAATATAGTATATCAACCCATAAAAGATATACTAACTATAAATACATAGGGATTAAAACACTCTGTCTAAGAGTTATACTTTTAAATAATAAAATATTTAAGTAAGTATATGTGCATGCATTCATACTAAAATCAGTGTCACAATAACAAGAACAAAAGTATTACGATTGTTGAGTATCACAAGTAAGCCTGGGGATATATAGTCAGTCTTGGGAATGGCATAGCCTGATCAACTATGCTGGTCCGAGGAGTGATTAACATATGCCCAAGAATGGTTGTGATATGGCAACAAGTCTAAAAACTTACCAACACAACCATAAAGAAATACCATAGGGGTATTTGGTCTTACTATAATTATCTTAGTCAGTTCGTCTATTTAGGTATTTATTATATCCCTTTTCTCGCGTAGATTTTAATGGTTGGATTTCACCACGACGATCCGTACTTCCCGAACCAAGGCAATGCTGGTTGGCTAGAGGCAGAACCAGAAGATGATCACTGAATCCCTTTGGATGATCACCATGCTGAGGGTTTTTCCGATAGTTCTGACTCGGAGCCGGAAGTCAACAACCTACCCCCAGCTGCTCAAAACCCAAACCTGAACCCCCGTCCTATGTTTCAAGGACCCACACCTCTGTGGGCCACTAACTTGACTAGATGGAGTCAGGAACAAGGTCAGCCCATTCCCTACAATGGATACCGAAGTTTCTACAACCTCACTGAAGGAGGTTCTGCTGACAGAGTCCTACCCATCATGGTTCGTAGAATTTCCAGAAACACGATACTAGGTCAAGCAACTATTGACCGGGTCGTGGAGATTGAAGCCAACTCTGGCGTTAACACAGTCCACATTCGATAACTGGAGTCTGCTCATGAAAGGACTCTGGTCCGCAATGCAAATCTGCAGAGGGAACTTGCTGAAACTCAAGCTGAAGTTAGGGAACTTTGAGCTCAGCAAGTGAGAGCTGACAGGTGTATGAGGGACATGGAACGTCTACTATCAGGATCAAGAACTCATGCTAGCAGTTCTCGTCGCTGATAGAATCTCGTCAACTCATCTTTTGGATATAACCTAGTTTATGTAAAAACTTTGGTCTAATTTCCTATCTTTATAAATCTTAGACATGTTAGGTCTTGATCTAGTCTTAATTCTGTCAAAATTTTCCATCTTGGTTGATGTAAGGCCTACTTCTAGGCCATTTTTCCTGAATTTGTTACATATGTAATTCCAGTATTATTGACAGATATCTAATCTTATGGAAATTATTATTCAAATGTTGTCATCTTCATTTAGTCATTCTATTCATTCTGTTGTTGGACTATGGGGAGTTAGTCCATCAGACACATTCATTATTTGTTTATTCTTATCCATGTCGTCATCTTTTAAACGTATAGTTAAAGATGCCACCACGCAGAAATACAAGGTGTAACCCAAACAACGAAACACCGATACCACCACCTGAACCTCTTCAACCACCTAATCCTTTCGATGCCAACATGTTCCAGGCAGCTTTTACAGCAGCAGTTGCAGCTGTTGTGTCAACAATCAACGCTCCTGCCTCTAGTGGATTAGGAACAGGTGCACCTCCCTCGAACCACGACGAAAGCCATGGACACCCTCGGGGATGCACCTACAAGGACTTCACGAACGCCAAACCCCGAAGCTTCAATGGAACTGGTGGTGTTATGGTGTTAAGACAATGGATTGAAAAGATGGAATCCGTCTTTGAAATCTGTGCTTGCCAGGAGGGCAACAGGGTCAAGTTTGCAGCTTGTACCTTCTCTGACAGAGCACTAACATGGTGGAACAGCCATGCTAACTATCTGACTTTGGTGGCGGCGTATTCCATCAGCTGGGAAAAGTTAAAGGACATGCTGATGAAAGAGTACTGTCCTCGAGGTGAAGTACAGAAACTCGAACAGGAATTATGGGGTCTACAAATGGTTGGATCTAACATCACGACCTACACAAATAGGTTCTGTGATCTGGCAAACCTATGCCCTGATATGGTTGCTCTTGAGAGAAAAAAGATAGAGAGATATATCTGGGGACTGTCGCCCCAGATCCAGTCAAGTGTGATAGCTTCTAGGCCTATTACCTTCGATAGCGCCAAAGAACAGGCACAATCTTTCATCGATCACCGGAAACCTCAGAACCTAACAATCCCTACACCCGTACCACAAAAGTCCAACCCCGACCACAACAGGAAGGGGTGGAATAAGAGGAAAAGAGGGGCTTCGCAAGGATCCTCCAAGAAACAACAACTTGTGGTGATCAATGCTTCCATAGTGACTCCCATTGTCCCTGCGAACCCCTTACCAGTAAAAACAAATGCTGGAACTCTCCCGAGGTGCACCAAGTGTAATTTCCACCACCACGCACCTTGCAAGGATATGCAGTCTTCTAACTACAACAGGAAGGGACACACAGTCCGTTTCTGCAAGACTCCAACAACTCAGGCCGCCCAGGTTCCTAATGCCGGTATGGGCCAACTTGCTACGGTTGTGGTGAGGTGGGCCACTACAATAGGAACTGCCCTAAAGCGGGGATGGCTGGAGGAGTAGGAAGAGTTATGGCCCTAGGCCATGTGGAAGTGGTAGCTGATCCTACGATAGTTATTTTGGATTAGTGTCTAAGTCCATAACTATTTTGGTATGTACTTGACCCGATTATGAGCATGGTCCTTTTGGGTTGCCTTCACCATAGCAATATGTAGGATGAATTGAGGAGAGAAAGGTTTAAATATGATTTATTAATATATTATGAGAATAATATATTAAAGGAGAAATCATATTGTTTAATTAATATTAGCCAAGAATTAATTGATAATTAATTTTGTGGCTAAAAGAGATTAATTAAATTCAGGGGACTGGACTGCAATTATTGGATAATTGAGTTGTTGGGCTAAGGAATGCTAAAGGAACAAGGGGTGAACGAAATTATGATGGAAGCCCATCATATTTTCGTCCATGGCCTTATCCAGAAGGTTCCATGGGCTGCTTAGAGTTTAAGCTATCCATTAGGGTTTTGACTGAAACCCTAGCAGCCCACACAAGTATATAAAGGACCCCTTAGGCCCCAAAAACGTGGACAACTAATTCTCTAGGGTTTCCAGCCGTTTTTGGTGCTTCCCCTCTCTTCTCCTCTTCATCCAAGTTGCATAAGGTGTTTGTGACTTCATTAGAGGTGCAGCACTTGAGGCACTAAGCTTTCTAAGGCCAATCCAAGCAAGGAATTGAGTGTTATTACTATATAACAATCAAAGGTAATTGTATAAACCCTAATTCAGTTCATAATATGTTAGATCTCAGTTTATTAGTCTTGGATTCAAAGCATGTACAATAGAGAAACCTAGATCCAAGCATTAGGGTTTGTATGAGCACATAGGATTGTTCTTATGCCTAAAACCCATCAGTGGTATCAGAGCCTTGATTGGTTTCAGTTGTATGTGATGCTTAACTGTTTTATTTACTGAAAAATCGATTTTTGGCCTCTGCCCGACCTGACTCGGCGAGTCAGTGGATGAACTCGACGAGTCTGTCCCTGACTCGGCGAGTCCAGTCCCTGACTCGGCGAGTCCAGGGGTCAGACAGAGGGAATTTCGGGTTTTTGCTGCTGTTTTGTCTTGGATTTGATGCCTAATTCGTTTTTTGAAGTTAAAATCCGATTTTTATCTTAAATTAGTGATTATCCTTGCCAAAACAATAGATAATTTCAAATCTTTTAAATATTGGTTGTTTATATGATAAATATGGATTATTTCAAATTATTTGGTAATTATCTAGTGACTAAAAGAAGATTAGGTCAAATATAGATAATTGTAATATTAATTGTTTAATTTGAATTATTTGTTGTTTGATCCCTAATGTTTTGAAATGTTTCAAAACTTTCCCTCAAGTTTTGGAATTTAAAATTTGATTAAAAGTTTAATTTTTGAAATGTTAAATTCTAAAACCCTAGTAATTTGAAAAAGTTCAAATATCATCCTTATGGTTTTATTAATTAATTAAAGTGTATAATTAAAAGTAATTTAATAAACCCATAAAGTTTTGGTTTACATTTAATTAAATTAAAAGTATAATTTTACTAAATTAAACCACCTAGTATTTTAAAAGTGTAAAATACACCCTATACTATATATAACATTAAAAGTCTAATATTATATATGTATGAGTAAACCGTTAGTCTTACCGTTAGTAGGCCTCATTCACGAAGCTGGTCTATAAGGGGTGTTTAAGGAAATTGCCTATAAAATGGCGATTGAATGGGTATCCACTCTTACCCACCGCAGTCTTGACTAGTGGAGGGTCGTTAGCCGAACGGGTAGGATAGGACAGAAACCTTCCATTATAAGTATAATGAAGTACAAAGTAACTAAATGCTTTTACAAATTCCCAAATCATAGTTACTTTAGGAAAAATGTGAAATTGTATGCTAACCCATGGAATTACACTTCGTACCCTTGTCAAACGTTAGTGGAGCGTGTGTGGTTAACCGGCACACTAATTTGGGGATGACATTGGTGGCGAAGGGTGGCTCGATGCTTATCATAGATCAATGGAGCGTGTGTGGCTAACCGGCACATTGATTAGGTGATTGTAGCATTGGGTGCACCACGTGATTCGTATGGTTATTCACACCTTATTTGTGATCCTCGGCATCCCAGTCACAAATAGTAGGGCATAATCGAGATTAAACATGCCATTGAAAAGTTCAATGAATCTCAAAAGATCTAGGAGTTTCAATTCATTTAAAACTTAAACTTCTTTTTCGTTTATCATGGTGGAAATTGGTAAATCGTCATTTACCTACCTTCAAATATTCTGCAACTAGATTACGGCATCCCTCTTCTAGGTTGTAGAGTATTGTGTTGGATCCTAGCTTGATGTTTCATTTGGGTGTTGCATCAAGAATTCTAATCAACTTAACTTGAATTTTCTCCCGTTTTGTAGATGTCTACATCTTACAATGGTCTTCCCAAATCCTTTGGAACAAGCTTTCCAAATGAAGATGACGTTCCGAGATATGATCAAGGAAATAAGAGTCATGCTTCACTTCCTCCACCTCCTCCAATTGTTCTCCCTGACCCACAAGTTCAAAGGCTTGAAAAGTTCAAGCTCACTCAAGCCCTTTTGGCAAGTAAACACGAAGATGGGAAACCTGTGTGTGCACACGTCTTAGAGATGAAGTCACACATTGATATGTTAAGCATGTTGGGTGTCGAGATTTCAAGCGAGTTGGCTGTTGACTGGGTTCTTCAGTCACTTCCTGAATCATATAGTGAGTTCGTTAGAGAGTACTATATGATGGACCACGACGTGACCCTAATTGATCTCACCTGTTTGCTTATAGCTGCTGAATCAGCAATGATTTGGCGTGTTGGTTAAGCAAATTTGTCTAGTGAATCAAACTCCCAAACTTCAATGGACACTGGCAACATTGGAAGTCCAGAAAGAACTAAGTCTGTGATTGTCAGATTTGTTGTGCCAAAGGAGTCCATTTGCTTTTATTGTCAAGAGAAGGGGCATTGGAGACGAAGCTGCCCTAACTACCTGAAAGATCTAAGAGATGGGAGAGTCAAGACGTATGGCTCTACTTCAGGTAAAATCCATTATCTGACTCTTTTTAAGTTCCTATTCTAGATTCTTAATACATGATGTGATAAGATTGCATTTTGATGTTTTGTAGGATCGAAGAAAAAAGAGGAAGCTTAAGGGAAGAAGTGAGCTGAATCTAATCATGAAGAAATGGATTTCGATCGCATTACTTGAAGAATGGATTCTTGAGCTACTACTTGGAGTTAGAATAGATTGTTAAGAAAAATGTAATAACATTGTTTTTCAATAGAATTGCATTGTAAGGACAAATTTTTTTTCCGCAATAAAATGAATTTTGATTTATTTATCCTTGCGATGGCATGTATGAAAAACTGATGTTTGAATGTTTCTATTATTAGCAATAATGGATTTGATTCTTAATTATGTTATTTGTGGAAATGTCAAAAGTTTACCAAATAGGGAGAGTTTCTCATCGCCCAAGTTTTAATTGGACAGAAACTTGGAATCATGCAATGTGTATTGTATGATGAATGAAAAACTTTCACATTTAGGAAACTTAGACTAATTCTTTGACAAAGTGTCAATTGAAGAACTAGGAGATCGAGTACACTAGGTCGTACGTTGATCAAGTCTACCACTAGAGTGAGAAAGATATTCGTCATGATTTACTAAAGTTTAGTAAATATGGTTATACTTATAAGATTGAGTATAATTCTGAGTTAACTGAAATAGTTTCAATCAATAGCAGAACGAATAAGAAGAATCAAGAAGGCAGAAAGATAAAAGTTTCTCCATTCTAAGAAGAAGGGAGAGTACCTTTTATTGTGTTTTGTGATGAAGTCTTAGTGATTAAGAACCATATCTCAATTGATCCTCTAAGTGAGTCTTAGTGCATTTGCATGTCTAAGAAGAGGAATCGAGAATTGTAGAAATGGTTAAATCAAGAAGTCAATCATACTTCGTTCTAATATCAAGTCTTAAAGTCAAGATTGTGACATTGAGTGAAAAGTCTTAAGTAGGTTTATAACACTCATCAAATGTGGAACTTAGAAAAGTTTTCTTATTCTTGCACATTTGCAATTGGTAAGTTGTGATGTCTTAGATAAGACAAAGAACAAATAAGACCAATTTGTGAAGTGTTTTGTCTTGATAAATGCTACACTAACTCTTGAATATTTGTTTATCAAGAAATGTTTCTTGATAAGAAAATCTAATATGTCAAGGAGTCAGTGGGAGTTTTTAATGTTTTTGAAAAGTTTTCGAAAACAAATCAAGAATAAACCTTGTCGATCATCACTAGCACATGACTTGAGGTTTACAACCTATCGTGCTGACATTATTTTGTTTATGTGCCATTCCAACTGAGTTAATTGTGTATATGAGTTCTATGAGTTCTCATTTGAATGCATACTAAAGCCTTAATCGATGGAAAGTACATTAATATGTAAGGACAAGTTACTAAACTACTTGGAAGACATGGTGGGCACTCATGTTACCATAAGGCAAGAAATCAAGATTAAGAAAGTTCAGTCCATATGAGCTTGGATTTGTCACAAACTTTGGTTTTGGCAAATTCACATGGATAGGAACTAATACACCATAAAATCTAAGTGTCATAAGATTCCCTCCTTCATGAAAATGACTGTGAGGAAATGCTTTCACTAAGAGAGATCTTAAGAAGATAGCAATTGTGAAAATTGTATTCTCAAATTCGATTATGGTTACGGCATCCCTTTCCATAGTTCGAATTGTGAGATTTGGCAATTAGGTTGAACATTTGGAACTTAGTAACATAAGTTCTAAATTGTTTAAACACACATATGAGCTATCTAAGCCAAAGGTGTATAAGTTTAAGAAGCTTAGATAAAGGCTTATCGAAGCATCTGGTATTAGAATATGAATTTCAGAAATTCAATAGGCTTTGTTTCTGGAAGTTCATTTGTTTTCTAAATACATGTCAAAGCTAGTGGGAGCATAAGTGTTATGCTTATATGATAATAATCATCATGATAGTGGGAGCATAAGTGTCATGATTATTATGGCAAGTATTGCAAGTTAGCAATATTAATTATAGAAAAACAAAGATTCAATTTGCAAAGTTGCATGGGTTGAAAAATTGTTTTGATATAATTAAGGGAGAGAATATTATACTTCGTTTCAAAATCTAAAGCTTAGATTGATAAATTTTAATAGTTTCAGTCAAAGGACACATTGTGAGTTCTTAAAATTCGATTATGATTACGGCATCCCTCTTCATAGTTCGAATTATGACAACATGACACATTAAATATTATGGCAAAAGATTGGTAAAGTATCATATCTTTATGCATCGTGTCCCATACACTTCGGGTATAGGATCAATTGCAAATGCTATAATAATTTACCATTCTAAAATTTCCAAATGTTTAGCGCATTAAGAGGGAAAAAGGACTAGAATTGGTTTTGACTAGAATAATTGAACAACTATCAAAGGACGATCCAAAGTTCGCTGAGGATCGGTCGCTTGTAAGTAGTTGGAAGTATGGTATTGGATGGACCATATCGACATTATTATGAATAGATAAGATTCTATTAAGAATGAGTTGTCATATGGCAAATGTGGAAATGTTTCCATATTGGGAATTGGATATTGAGAATCTATGTCTAGATTAGAAACTTTTATGCAAGAAGGATGTTCAAAGGAATGTACTTTGAATTTGAGACTTCACGTCTATAGAATTGTCTAGTAACAATTTGAGATAGAATACGTTGTAATTTCATTAGCCAAGTCTTGGTGACTTTTGTGCTATGACTTTACGAAAGGATCGTTGCGTAAAATGTCAGAATCTAGCATATTCTACTAGTGGCAAGAACCTTGTCTTCTTACACTAACAATGGGGATTAAGGAATTGTGAAATGAGCATCATTGAAAAGGTTTTTTCAATTGATCTACTTCACAAAGCATGGACCATAGGAAACAAAGTGTGCATGCTTAGAGCATGGGACCATCGTTGTTGTAATTCAAGTAATAAGTTGATTTTCTGAAACAGTAAAACGATAATAATGAGTAATCAATATGGTGGATAAATAGAAGTGTTTTATTTACTCTCACAAGTTTGAGGCCATATAGGATTAAGTATTGTTGTTATGTTTCAATTTGCATGTTTTGACTTCTAGAATAACTAGGTTATTCAAACATCCACAGTCGGTCATACGTTGGGAGTAGGTGTGAATAAAGACTGTCATGAATCTGTCTGTAGATTGTCTGAAGTGTTTAGACATAGCACAAGTTTGCTGCAGAGTTCATGAGTGCTTTGATAAGATTAGAGTATTGGATTAAACCCACGCTCACTTGGATCACTTCATGGTTTTATCACGAGTGATTAGTGAGACGATAATATTGTATATTCTTGAAACCGAGACGTGTGAGTTGTTATTCATTGGTTGGTTGCACATTGATAATAAGTAAACGCACCAGTAACTTGGTGTTATAAAACTTATTGTTGTGTGTGATTCGATCAGTAAATGCAAGCGAGCATTTGAGTCGAAGTTTATCCATTCCTTTTACCCAAAGTGGGATAAAAGCGATATATGTGGGCCTCTCGATGATTTAGTGATGACACCTAAGAGCTTGGCCAAGCCGGGACTAAGTTGATGTGTTCAATTGTAGTCTGTTATCAGTCGTCATAAATCTGAAGTCGGGAAACAGTATAGAGAGAATGATTGAAATTCATGTCTTATGTCTATACGATATCTTGAGAATGGAGGAATATCTAATCCCTTATCTAGAGGACACGCTATCTGATAAGATCAGAGTTGACAGTGGCTTTTGAAAGCTACGATTGCTGATCAGGTTCTGAAGTTATACGGAAAATAGTTATTAGACTTATCCAAGTGCGAGACTGTTGGATTAGTGTCTAAGTCCATAACTATTTTGGTATGTACTTGACCCGATTATGAGCATGGTCCTTTTGGGTTGCCTTCACCATAGCAATATGTAGGATGAATTGAGGAGAGAAAGGTTTAAATATGATTTATTAATATATTATGAGAATAATATATTAAAGGAGAAATCATATTGTTTAATTAATATTAGTCAAGAATTAATTGATAATTAATTTTGTGGCTAAAAGAGATTAATTAAATTCAGGGGACTGGACTGCAATTATTGGATAATTGAGTTGTTGGGCTAAGGAATGCTAAAGGAACAAGGGGTGAACGAAATTATGATGGAAGCCCATCATATTTTCGTCCATGGCCTTATCCAGAAGGTTCCATGGGCTGCTTAGAGTTTAAGCTATCCATTAGGTTTTTGACTGAAACCCTAGCAGCCCACACAAGTATATAAAGGACCCCTTAGGCCCCAAAAACGCCGACAACTAATTCTCTAGGGTTTCCAGCCGTTTTTGGTGCCTCCCCTCTCTTCTCCTCTTCATCCAAGTTGCATAAGGTGTTTGTGACTCCATTAGAGGTGCAGCACTTGAGGCACTAAGCTTTCTAAGGCCAATCCAAGCAAGGAATTGATTGTTATTACTATATAACAATCAAAGGTAATTCTATAAACCCTAATTCAGTTCATAATATGTTAGATCTAAGTTTATTAGTCTTGGATTCAAAGCATGTACAATAGAGAAACCTAGATCCAAGCATTAGGGTTTGTATGAGCACATAGGATTGTTCTTATACCTAAAACCCATCAAGTTACTGGTACGTTTCTCCTCGATAACTCATATGCTTGCATACTTTTCGATAGTGGAGCAGAGAAAAGTTTCGTAAGCCACAAATTTGCACACCTACTTAAACAAAAACTATGTGCGTTAGATAGTTCATTCACGGTAGAAATGGCTAACGGGAAAACAGAGAGTACTAACTGCATTTACGTAGGTTGTACTTTAAGTTTAGATGGCCATACTTTCAAGATAGATCTCATGCCAGTCCCAATTAAATGTTTCGACGTTACCATTGGCATGGATTGGTTGAGTCTTCTTTGCACCAACATCATGTGCTTTGAAAAAGCAGTTCGTCTTAACGTTCCTAACAACGAAACCTTAATTATCTACGGCGATAAACCTAGTACGAACCTTCACATCATTTCGTGCATTCAAGCTCAGAAGTGCTTGCGAAAGGAGTATCATGCATTTCTCGCACACGTCGTTGATACAAGTCAAGAAACGAAAGACATTCAGAATATCCCAGAGGTACGTGACTTTCCCGACATCTTCCCAGAAGAACTCCCCGGTTTACCACCGCAATGCCAAGTCGAGTTCATAATCGACTTAGTGCCAGGAGCTACCCTAGTAGCCAAATCTCCTTATCGTTTGGCACTGGCCGAGATGCAGGAACTTTCCAGTCAACTTGACGAACTTCTCAAGAAGGGATTCATTCGACCAAGCTTCTCACCATGGGGAGCACCGATCTTGTTCGTCAAGAAGAAAGATGGATTGTTTCGCATGTGCATCGACTATAGAGAAATCAACAAACTTACCATTAAAAATCGTTATCCTTTGCCCTGCATTGACGATTTATTTAATCAACTTCAAGGAGCCAACTACTTCTCGAAGATAGATCTACGATCGGGATATCACCAACTACGAGTGTTAGAGGAGGATGTTCCCAAGACAGCCTTCCGAACTCGTTATGGATACTACGAATTTGTGATGATGTTGTTCGTATTGACCAACGCGCCTGCAGTATTCATGGATCTGATGAATAGGGTGTGTCGTCCTTACTTGGATCAGTTCGTCATCGTCTTCATTGATGACCTACTCATCTACTCTCGAAGTAAGGAGGAGCATAGTCAACATTTCCGTAAAATCTTAGAAACATTGCGGTCGGAGAAGCTCTACGCGAAGTTCTCCAAGTGCGAATTTTGTATTCGGCGAGTCGAATTTTTGGGCCATGTTGTTAACGAAGAAGGAATACATGCGGACCCTTCCAAAATTAAGGCCATCGAGAACTGGTCAGCACCGAAGACACCTACAGAAATTTGCCAATTTCTAGGTCTGGCTGGCTACTATCGCAGGTTCATTCAGAACTTCTCCCACATAGCAAAACCTCTTACAACACTGACCCAGAAGGGTGTAGCCTTTGACTGGGAAGAGAAACAAGAAAGAGCGTTCCAAACGCTCAAACGAGCCTTGTGCACCGCACCAATACTGTCCCTCCCCAAAGGGATAGAAGACTTTATGGTCTATTGCGACGCATCAAATCAAGGGCTCGGATGTGTTCTGATGCAGCGAGGTAAAGTCATAGCCTATGCCTCGAGACAGCTGAAGACACATGAGGTTAACTATACCACCCACGATCTTGAGCTAGGAGCAGTTGTGTTTGCTCTGAAGATCTAGCGACATTACCTTTATGGTACAAAAAGCACGATCTTTACAGACCATAAGAGTCTGCAACACATTTTCGACCAGAAGGAGCTCAACATGAGACAACGACGGTGGGTCGAGCTACTCAGTGATTACGAGTGCGATATTCGTTGTCATCCGGGTAAAGCCAATGTAGTAGCCGACGCCCTAAGTCGGAAAGGATATTCTGGTCGAAGGGTCAAATCTTTGACTCTAACTATCGATTCACACTTGTCCACACAAATAAAGGAGGCTCAGCTCGACACTTTGAAACCTGAAAACGTGGCTGGTGAATCCCTTAGAGGAATGGATAAGAACTTGGAAGTCAAGGGTGGCGGAGCCTTGTACCTCATGGATCGGATTTGGACACCGAAACACGGTGGCTTCAGAGACTTGGTCATGACGGAAGCTCACAACACACGTTATTCCGTCCACCTGGGTTCAGATAAGATGTATCTGGATCTTAAAAAGTTATACTGGTGGCCTAACATGAAAACAGATATTGCTACCTTCGTGAGTAAATGCCTTACTTGCGCAAAGGTCAAGGTCGAATACTAGAAACCCTCCGGTCTCCTACAGCAACCGGAGATACCAGAATGGAAGTGGGAGCGGATTACTATGGACTTCATAACCAAGTTGCCCTAAGACGACGGGTGGACTTGATTCCATAAGGGTCATCGTCGATAGACTGACCAAGTCTGCACACTTCCTGCCGATCAAAGAAACAGACAAGATGGAGAAACTTACCAGAACTTACATTAGGGAGATTGTAAGGCTGCACGGTGTTCCTTTATCTATCATCTCGGACATAGATAGTAGATTCACTTCGAGGTTCTGGCAGTCATTACAAAGTTCCCTAGGCACTAGGCTGGACATGAGTACAACCTACCACCCATAGACCGACGGGCAAAGTGAGAGAACTATCCAAACCTTAGAAGATATGTTGCGTGCCTGTGTGATTGACTTTGGAAAAGCTTGGGATACCCATTTACCCCTTGTCGAATTTTCCTACAACAACAGTTATCACATGAGCATAAAGGCAACTCCATTCGAGGCCCTCTATGGACGAAAGTGCAGATTCCTTATGTGCTGGGATGAGGTGGGTGATACCTAGTTAGCTAAGGGATGAGTTCCCGAAAGCACTCTCACGGGTCCGGAGATCATTCGGGAAACGACAGAGAAGATCGTTCACATTAGTGAACGATTGAAAGCCTTTAGAGACTGACAGAAAAGCTACGCTGACAAGCGAAGGAAACCGTTGGAATTCTAGGTGGGCGACCGAGTCCTACTGAAGGTCTCACCCTGTAAGGGCTTGATACGCTTTGGAAAGCATGGGAAGCTCAATCCAAGATACATAGGGCCTTTCGAGATTCTCGCGAGAATCGGCCCTGTAGCTTACAAACTCAATCTACTGCATGAACTTAGTAACATACATCCTACCTTGCACGTCTCGAACTTGAAAAAGTGTCTGTCCGACGAGACTCTGGTTATTCCACTTGACGAGATCGAGATTAACGAGAGCCTCAATTTCGTGGAGGAACCAGTAGAGATCATGGACCGTGACGTCAAGCAAACAAAGCAGAGCCGTATCCCGATAGTGAAGGTGCGCTGGAATGTAAAGCGTGGACCTGAATTCACTTGGGAACGAGAGGATCATATGAAACTGAAATACCCTCATCTTTTCGCTTAGTTATTTGTAATTTCTTAATTGCTTAAATTCTAATTTCGGGATAAAATTCCTTCTAACGGGGGGCTGATGTGACAACCCGGAATTTTCATTCTGTACAAACTATATCACTTCAATAGAAGTTATAGCTGTCACAGTTAATTTTTAGACTTTTTCGTGTAAGTTTGAGTAATTCAGGGTTTACACTTCAGGAGATATCAGGAGAGTGGATGCACTAGGGTTTAGTGCAACTCTATTAATCCATCACTCTATTATATTAGAGATCATTTCGGGAATAAAAATATTTTCTGCCAAAAATATCTCAGGACTATAAATAGAATTCTGAACCAAATTCATTCATTATTCGCATTTCCAACTAGAGAAATGCCATTTTCTCTCTCACGGATCTTCGGGTTTTTATACCAAAACGTGAGTAACTCTTTCTAGTAGTGTTAGAAAGCTTATTATGTGTTTATAACATGATTTAGATGGCTAAATCACTAGATTTAGGAGTTTACTCCCCAAGGTGTTCTTGGGCGGTAAACTCCCGAAACAATGCCTAGACCTTCCCTTGTGTTATGCTACTACCTTAGACTCATATATATGTGTGTTAGGGACAAGAAAACAACCAAGAAACACCAAAATATGGGTGTTCACGGCCCAAGATGATCTTGGACTGTGAACTCCAAAATCATGGACAAAAGGGTGCTTTTGAAGGCACCTAAGGCCTTAGAAATTTACATGGAATTGTTCCCACTTAAATCAAGGAGTAAAACACTTCAAAAACCCATCTTTTTGGGAGATTACGACCCTAATAAGCGCTTGGGCCATAAACATGAAAGAAGGGCACCAAAGTGTGCCTAATGCCTTCATATGCTTTAGCTAAAAGTCTAGAACCTATCCTACATATGCAAGAGACTTGAAAGCATCAAAAACACCCATCCTTAAGAGTTTACGGCCGCAAAGTCTAAAGGAAATGGCCTTAAGGCCGTAAACTCCTCAAAGGGGTGTTTCTATGCCTTAAACCCTTGCAAGGATTTAACCACCAAGTTGGAATAATTCTAGGAATCATTTAGAACTTCAAAACACAAAATACCACCAAGCTTGGGAGTTTACGGCCGTAAACTAAAGAGTTTACAACCGTAAACTCCATGTGTGAGGATATATGGAGAGTAAACTCATATATGGGGTCCTTTGGAACCCTAAACCCAAGTACCTTGTCCCACAATAGCTTAGATGCAATCCTTAGGTCTTAAAACACTTATATAAAGTGTTTATTATGTTCTAGGATGTCTTAACTTTATCAGTTAGTAATTTAAGACTAATTTAGTGCATATATGTGTGATTATATGTTCATTAGGATCGTAGTGTGTGTACAAGTCCTCACTTGACACCTAACAATCCTACACCGTCCATTTCATCCAAACCACCATCTACAGGTAAGTTCATACCCCTAATCAATGTTTAAATGATTTTAAATGCTTTAATGGGGGGGGGGGGGAATACAAGTAGAAAACAACATGTTATTAAATCATGTATATGTATTTTATAACTGTGTTTTCATTCAACAGATTTCACATACTACAAAATGTGATGCATGAAATGGTTTTCTATCTTTAAAATACTTTGTTATCAAATGTATTACTTTTGAAATGTTTATCAAAATGACATCAAACCACTTTTATATTTGTTCAAAACCCTTAGATGTCTTACAAAACCATTTTACATTCTTGAACTAAACTATGCATATACACTTATATTCTTATGTATGTATTAATGTTATAGTTTACATCTTTCATTTAGTTTCCTACACCCTTGAGTAGTAAGAGTGTATAAACCTACTTGAACAATGAATTACCTTTCAGTAAATTATCATAGGGATAATTTGAAGATATCAAACATTATTCCTATTACAAGGAATCACACAAGAGTCAGTTCATTCATGAGTCTACACCAGTACATTACCTGATACATGAGTACATATACATATGCTTACCTGATACATGAATATGTTTACATATACTTACCTGATACATGAACACACTTACATGAATACCATACATGAACACTGTTACATAGGTGCATTATCCTGTATTCACTTACCTGGATACTTGTACTTAGAACTACGAGGAAGATTTATTCGTACCATCTGTGTAAATTTTCCTGCCTATCTTTGTTCGACAGGATGTCTAGACGGGACTAACCATTCCGGAACCCAGCTGTTAGCACCACTGGGTGATGAACATCTACGGATGTCTAAGGTTATCACTTATCATAGATAGATTGATATCGGAACTAACCATTCCTCCATCCTACTGTTGCAACAGAGGATGAGATGAAAATCTTTGGATGATCATTAGGTTACCACTTGTATTAGGAGTCGGCTACGGGACTAACCCTTCCTCCAACCTGCTGCTACTACAGAGGACAATTGGACCATCTTCGGAGGTTCATTAGGTTATACATATCGCTTACTGCGATGACGTGTTAGTCCTGGTATCCAGGGATAACACTTACATGGTTATATTTTTCCTATTTACTTTATTTTGTGATCTATTCACATAAACGATGAGTAGACTAATTACTGTTTGTAGTAGTCAAAAAGAAGGAAAAACTATCATATTACTTACAAAACATTCGGGTCTTGGTAGAAGACTACATTATCATAACAAAATATTCGGGTCTTGGTATAAGACTACATCGTCATAACAAAACATTCGGGTCTTGGTAGAAGACTACATTGCCATAACAAAACATTCGGGTCTTGGTAGAAGACTACATTGTCATAACAAAACATTCAGGTCTTGGTAGAAGACTACATCTCAAACTGCTAGAAAATAAGGGATTTTCTAGGGCTTTTCATACTTACATCAACATTTTCATTTAAAGGTTTACATGACTTTTAAAACAGCTTTTAGTAAGCAAGACAATGACACTTAAATTCTTAGGAATTCACCAGCTTTAAAGCTGATACTCTCTTTCAAAATAACTTGTATTCTCAAGTCATCAGTAGACAGGTACGGTGGCCAGGTTTTGAGAAGACGGAGCAGACAAGTCTCGTCTTTTATTTTGATTGTATATTTTTGGTGTCTTATTACAATGCAAGAACATACATGTATTAAAACTTTACTTATAATGCAATGGATGATGTTGTTGCTTGTTTACTATTGTACACTGTTGTGATGCTGTACATGATGTCCTCCACCCCTCAACGTTTCCGCCGTTCGTGGTTTTGGGGTGTGACAAACACAAATGTCCAAATGACTTGTTTATATACAAAAACATATCAACTATTATAACAAACAACTTTTTTTTCTAAGGCAAGTTTTATACAACCAAAATGCATGAAAAATGGTTATATATAAAAATAAACAATTTTAACCAAGAAGTTGCCAAAGAAGACAAATATGGATTTTTCTTAACCGACAGAAATCAGTGCTTGTTTTCCAAACACCAAATATTATCAAACATAAAAAATCATTCTAAAGATGACTCTGATACCACTGATGGGGTTTTAATACAAAATATAAGTTTTTTTTTTTCACAAAAACCGCAACGGAGGTCTTATAAAAAAAACAAGTTTATTTTATTTCATAACAAAACCAAACATGAAGGATCCATTTATAGAGGTTAGAATGAAATAAAAAAAATAAAAAAGTTTTTCTAATGATAACCTTTGAAGCCTTTGAACCCTCTTGGTTTTCGGGTGTTGATGAACATAGCAAAAAAATCAACGAATATGATTGCTTTATGTGTATCCACCATCAAGTGTAAGGAACTTGGAATGTTAGTTCCTTCTTGTATTCTTGAGTGTCTTAAGCCTTTAAATTTTTAACACAAATAAGAACTAAAGGAGACAACTCAAGGAATCTTTAAACTACCAAGCTAACTTCAAAAGAGAGAGAGAGGAGGAGCATGAGAGACAAGGTATGGAGGTTAACAAGCAATCTCAACACCTTTAATAAAGTTTTGGCCATACCCTTCAAAAAGAGAAGAATTCTTCAAATTTTATAAACTCAAAGTTTATAAAATATAAATTTTTTCTTTAGATAAAAGATAAAAGAAGCCAATAAGTCCAAAAATGACGTCCATGACTTATTAATTCATAATATATGAAATAATAACTAGTAATACTCTCTTATAATTATTATTTTCATAAAACAATCATTATTCCCTAATTCAATATACAAGAATGGATTTTATTTATTAATAATCATATCAATAGTAAATATACAAAATGTGCCAACTTGATAAAGGTGTGACCGTATAGGATCATATATATTAGCAATGTCATTCAATAATGATTCTTGGGCGTATAGATAACTATATGAGGAGAGAGATTATTTGGCAAGGTCCCGGTAATTTCCATGATGAGAACGAGAAATGATCTCATGAAGGGGGGATAGCGTATTTTGCTTATTTTTCACAAACGAACTTGAAGGAACGAAAAATGATAACATCGAGATTGTAAAAGAGTACCCTGATGTGTTTCCGGATGAGTTACTAGGATTACCTCCCGATCGGAAAATAGAGTTTTCTATATATAATACCTGAAGCTTGTACTGTAGTACGTGCTCCTTATCGACTAGCACCTTCAGAAACGGACGAGCTTCGTAAACAGTTACAAGAGTTGATAGATCAAGGTTTTATACGTCCTTATTTAACGTCGTGGGGTGTACCTAATTTATTTGTTAAGAAGAATGACGATACCATGCATATGTGTATTGATTATTGCGAATTTAATAACATCAGAATAAAGAATCAGTATCGGTTACCTTATATTGACGACTTATTCTATCAAGAATTTTTTTTTGAAAATAGATTTGAGATCGAGATACCACCAGTTGAAAGTGAAAGAGTCAGACATCTCAAAAACTATTTTTTGAACCCAGTACTATGAATTTTTGGTAATGTCATGCGGATAAACAAATGCACCGGCAGCCTTTATGGACATGATGAATAGAATTTGTCATCCATTTATAGATAAATTCGTAATCGTGTTTAAAGATGGTATTTTGATTTATTCGAGAAGTCAAGATGAGCACCGGGAGCATTTGTGACAGATTTTAGAGATGTTATGTAAAGAGAATGTATTTACTAAATTTTTTAAATGTGAGTTTTGACTTCCGGAAGTCCAATTTCTAGGTCACGTTATTAGTGAATACGGAGTACAAGTGGACCCTACAAAGATAGAAGCGGTAATCAAGTGTGATCTTCCAAAGACTCCATCAGAAATACATAGCAATCTCGGACTAGCAGGTTATTATGGACAATTGGTAGAGAATTTTTCCTCAATTGAAGCTCTGTTGACAAAGCTAACGAGAAAATATGTGAAGTTTAATTGGACAGGTGTCCAAGAGCAAGAATTCCAGTAATTAGAGGAAGCATTGTGTCAAGTCCCGATGTTAGCCTTTCCTCGAGGTGAAGATGCTTTTGTATTTTACACTGATGCTTCTCGAATCGGACTTAGATGTGTCTTAATGTAGAAAGGTCGAGTAATTGCCTATGCATCGAGGAAATTAAAATCAGCCGAACAATCATACCATGTTCAGGATTTATAACTTTCTGCGGTAGTTTTTTCTTTAAAGATTTGGTGACATTACCTTTATGGAGTAAAGTTTATGATTTTTACTGATTATAAGAGTTTGAAACATTTATTTGACCAAAAGGAGTTGAATATTCGAAAATGATAATGGGTGGAGTTGCTTAAAGTTATGATTGTGAGATTCACTTTCATCCTAGAATATTTAATGTTGTGGCTAATGCATTAATTCGAAAAGAGAAACTTATCCAAATCACCTCCGAACGAATGGGAATTGTTAGTCAACTGCTAGATCTGATTAGAAAATATCAAAAAGTAGCTGAAAGATTAGTAAATTTGAAACAAGAAGATATGGTTAATTATATTAACCAATTAACTGAGAACTCACAAGGCGTAAAGACATTTATGATGCGTATATGGGTTATAAAATATAGTCATGCACGAAAGTTAATAATTCATGATGCTCGTTGTACGCTTTATACAGTACATCCCAGTAGTACAAAAATGAACTGGAATTTCAAGAAGATGTATTGTGGTCCGAGATGAAAAGAGATGTTGGAAGATATTTTGAAAATTGTCTTACTTGTTTAGAAGTTAAACAAATTACCAAAAACCATGAGGAGAAATCCAATCATTACCTATTCCTATGAGAAAGTTGGATGAGATCACTATGGACTTTGTTACAAAATTACCACTAACCTCAAGAGGACATGTCTCCATTTGGTTTGTGGTCGATCGCTTAACCAAATATGCTCGACTTATACCCATCAATGAAAAGTTTTCAGTTAATCGATTAGCAGATGTATACATCAAAGAAGTGGTCAAATTTCACAGTGTACCAATTTCTATCGTGTCTAATTGAGATAGTCAATTTACATCTCGTTTATGACAGAGCTTCCAAATATAGATGAGTTCTAAGATATTGATGAGCACGACATATCACCCTCAAACTGATAGGCAAAGGGAAATAATAATTCAAACACTTGAAGATATGCTACGAGCTTGCATAATTAATTTTGGTGGTAATTGGGATGAACACTTAACGTTCGTAGAATTCGTGTATAATAATAGTTATCATTCTAGTATTCAAAGATATTATGGAACACATGAGAATAGCTCAGCTAAAACCATTTGAAGCACTATATGGAACACCATGTAGGAATCTCACGTGTTGGACAAAGGCTGGAGAAAGACTAGTAGATAAACCAAGGATTGTGTAAAAACTGAAATTAAGATCAAAGATATTAGGGAACACATGAGAGTTGCTCGGATTCGTCAAAAACAGTATGCGAACAAGAGACGAAAAATGTTAGAATTTAAAGTTGGTGAGATGGTGATGTTGAAAGTTTCACCATGGAAATTTATGATTCGTTTTGGTACATGAGGAAAGTTGAGTTGTCAATATATTCGACCTTTCAATATAATAAAGGAGGTCGAAAATGTATCATATCGATTAGATTTAACACAAGAATTACAAGTTATCCATAATTTTTTTTTTCATATCTCTTATTTAAGAAAAACATTGTTTGATAAGGCACAAATGGTACCAATGAATGAGATTGAAGTGGATGAGAAATTAAGGTATCATGAGCAACTCGAGAATATTCTAGATAAGAAAATCAAGAAATTAAGAAATAAAGAAATCATATTAGCGAAAGTACAATGACGCCACCATAGAGGTTCTAATGTAACTTCGGAACCAGAGGTTTGGTTAAGATTTTAATACCCCTATCTTTTTAATTGACCAATAATAGATTTCGAACACGAAATATTTTGAAGGAGGGATAACTTGTAATACTTGTTTTGTGCATTTTGACTTAATCTATGATTATGCTTAAATAGAGATATGTTATGTTTAATTTCGTAAAATTGAGGATTAATGTATCAAAGTTTAAACGTTATATGTCACACCCTAAAACCGGAACGACGGCAACGTTCAGGGTCAGAGGACGTCATGTACAGTATCACAACAAAGCATAGTAGTAAACAAGCAACAACATCATCCATTGCATTAATAATATAATTTAATACAAGTGAGTTCTTTGAAGTTTATAAGACACCAAAAATGTAAATCAAAATAAGAGATGAGTCTTGAACGAGCTCCATCTTATCAAAACCTGACATCGGTACCTGTCTACTGATGACCTGAAAATACAAGTTATTTTGAAAGAGTTGATCAACTTTAAAGCTGGTGAGTTCATAAGCATTTTAGTTTCATTGATTGTATGAAAATGTTTGTAAGTGTCTGATGTATAAATTTGTAAATCTTTGTAGTAAATGTTTATGTAAAAGTTTGTATCTCCTAGAAAATCCCATATTTTCTACTAAACATACCCTTCTACCAAGGCATCAAATGTTATGTATGTTTGTTTCTTGTATGAGGGTGTATTTTCCCAAAAGTGACTATCATTAACCAAAAATATAGTTTTTACATTACCCTTTATGTGATAAGATCACAATGTGAATGCAATGGGGAAATAATAAAGTACAGTAGTCTTGTATTATAGTAACTACTGTTGTACTATATACTTTAATCCGACCGGTAATTAAGATATAATGTGAAGTGGTTGCACCATACTAGCGACAAATAACACGACGATGAAACACGTCGGAAGTAATGACATTTGGCACCCATAGACTTGCAAGTCCCACTGTAGCGAACAACAAGATGTAGGATAGTGAATCCAGTATAGATCTATACACAAATTCACGCTCTCCCCCCTGGAGAATCTGGATAAAATCAGAGCCATGACAGTGATGCCATGCCCCGAACAATGGTTCACATTTATGTTATAGAGTTCTTGTATATGTATTTTATGTACTAGTGTAATGTATGTTCTCTCTGTCTAGTTGTTAGGTCAAAATATGGTTTATACTTTACTTTTCTGGGCAATTGTATTTTTGTGTAATAATTGTGGAGTTTTTGGTCTTGTTTACGGCTGAGTTTACGGCCATAAACACTTTACGGCCGTAAACTCATTTACGGCCCATGTGTGTCCGGCCCATATCCAACATGTATAAATAGAGGTGTTAGGGTGTGAGGAATAGATTGATGAACACGAAGTAGTTTACGGCCAGAAAGAGAAATCGTGTGTGTGAATCTTTTGTATCTGGATTATAATTCATATCAATACATACAAGATTCATATTAATTCTTCTTCTCCTTCTCTTCTATTTTTGATCTTACATCATCCGTTTGATTGGGATTCCGCACCATCAAACGGATCTGACTGATACACGGGCAAATTAGGGACTTACAATTGGTATCAGAGCCTGGTTGTATTAGTCAAAAGGATTTTTTGTTTTGTCTGGAATCTGAATAATTGGTGTTTACGGTCCAAGCTTACGGCCGTAAACACCGAGTTCTTGGGCCGTAAACTCTATTTGGAGCTTTATTTGATCTTATTTTCGAAATATTTTTGCGTTTTTGGATAGATCGCGCAAAAATAAGGGGGGTTTGTTCTTCGTGTTTTTCATAAAAAAGGGTTTTTGATCGAGTTTTGGAGCTTCAAAGTCGAAAAATCGCTGTTTTTCACGTAATCTTGATGGGTTTTCGGCCGGAGCTTACTGCCGGAAACAGTTCACGGCCGGCGGCGGAGTTAGTGTTTACGGCTAGGGTTTCCGGAGTTTGCGGCTCGGTTGGAAGTATACGACTCAGATTTCGGCTCGGCTTGGATCGCGGCTTGAAGAATCGGCTCGGCTCGACGGCTTGCGGATCGAACGTTTATGGCTCGGCTCGGCTAAGCAGGATCTCATTCAGCAGAGCACTTGATTAAAAAAATTAAGGACACGAAGGTGCACTGCTGGGTTTCGAACTCGAGACCTCCAGAACAACAAGACTGCGCCTTATCCAACTCAACTAGTTGATTCCTTGTTCCTTTACTTTGAAATTTAAACTATAATCCGTCTTTTTCGCACCTACTTTCGAAAATTTGACACTTTTAACCCAAAAACTCAATTTCTTTTAATTTTAAATTCCTTTTTCATCCAAAATAAAAAAAAAATTAATTTTAATTTTTGAATTTAATTTTTGACTTTTTATTTCAAGTTTTGATTTTGACTTCCAAGTTTGACCTTTGACTTTAAACTTTGACTTTTTCGTTTAACTTTTAAAATTTCAAATTTAGCTTTTCGGTTTGACTTTTAAGTTTGACTTTTGAGTTTGATTTTTTTTTTTTAAATATGACTTTCAAGGTTGACTTTAAAAAAAAGGGCATTTTAAATTTGACGTTTAATTTTTATTTTAGCTTCTAGTTTATTTTTTATTATTGATTTTAAGGTATACGAGGGAGTTAAAAACATGAAAGAAAGTCGTCAGGATATGTTAAGACAAAATTTCAACCTTTTCGATTATGTCCCTGGAGAAACGCTCGAAACTCAGTTGCAGCGGTTTACTACACTCACTACTGAGATGAATATAGCCAGGATCTTCTTGACTAAGTCCGAGATAAACAAAAAGCTATTGAATTCACTTCCAAAATCGTGGGATATGAATGTAGCTGTCATCAAGAAGACAAAAGATCTCAATCGTCTTAGTATTGTTGAAGTAATTGAAGAGCTTGACGCTTTAAAGAGTTCTGTAAACCTTCCGGTCAATGAAGTGTCATGTTCTCATTCATGTGAAGTTTCATGTTCTCAATCATGTGAAAATACGATTAAGTTTCTTCGAGAACAAATTGATGTATTTAAAAGAGAAGTTGAGGACCTGAGATATGAAGGATATTAACTCAGGAAAGGACAGAAACCCCTGAAGGCTGAGTTAGAAGCAAAAACCAAGGACTTTAGGAAACTTTAGGAAGACTACAGTAACAAATGTGAAAACTATGATTATGTAGTCAAACAAAATGCTAACCTAGTGGCTGAAGTTGAATCTTTCAAAGGAAAGTTTGAAACCGCCAAACTTGATGTTAGAAAATATGATTTCTCAAGTGAGGTGGTTGCAAATACGATAGACCAAAGCATGCAGTTTAAAAGGAATCAAAAGAAGGGTCTAGGGTATAATAGTGTACCTCCTCCTTTCAATCATAACTACACATCCATCCCTATGACAAAGAACGAAATTGACAGGGAGGCACATCTTCAATATGGAAAACGAGCTGGATTTGTGTCAGGAGGAGTTATTAATTTTGAAGATACTAATGTTGCTATTTCATGTGCAGGTAAAGTAGCAGAAGATGAGAACAAGGAGAACACTATTAAACAAACCGATGACTCCTTGAACTCTGAATCTGTTGCTTCGAACTCAACTGCTTCTGATCAACCTGCAGTTGAAAAATACAGGCCACCAATTCCAACGCAACAGAATTCTTGTGGCAAGTGTGCATGTGGGAACAACAAGAAACGAGGCAAGGATACGCCACCAGGGGCAGGAAGAGACAACTCCCCAGTGAAGAAAAGGACATGTTTTCACTGTGGAATACCTGGACACATTGCCAAAAATTGTCCTAATCGCGCGTATGTTCCCTACTACGCACAAAGCTGGCAGAACGCGTCAAGATGGAGACAATCCAAAAGATACCCCTCAAGATCACGATCAGACATTGACGATTGGAATGCCAAGAAGGCCCAGAATTCAACTCCTAAGGCCAAGCATCCAACCCACAAGGCAAAGAATTTGAATCCCAAGGGCAAGAAGGGAATGCTGGCCAAGAATCCCAATCCAAGAGATGCTCCTGTGAAGCCAAGACCGGTTAGGTCAAAGTTATCTCGGCAGCCGGCTTCAAGTTCCAAATCAAGTGCCGAGCCACCCATCGGATCGAAAAAGAAATGGGTTAAACCCAACTACAAATGGGTTCTGAAGGCTCAAACTCCCAAAATTCCTAATGCTTCTAACGTTTCTACATCTTCTGTTTGTGACAAGCAGGATATGTCATGGGAGAGGGTATCGTGCAAGGATGACAAAGGTCGACCCGGTTTCAAAATGGACTGGGTTCCGAAGACCAACTAATCCCGCTTTGTGTCGGAGCAGCTATGGAGGCATATCATCAGACTTCAGTTTGTTGGTAGTGGCTGCTCCTGGCATATGATTGGGGACATCTCTTAAATGTACGACATTCATACCTTTGTTTGAGAGTATGTGTCCTTTGCGGGAAAGGAAAGAAATGGAAGAAAAGAAGGGATCACGGGGTTAGTGCTTAACGACATGAAGAATTTTCGGATCTGTTCTGAGATTACGTGTGCTGTTCTCAGACCTTCTGGATGCAAATTCAATCGGTGACTTACGGTTTGCGTTTTCTTCTCTATACTCCTGAGTTTGTCTTAAGTTGATTTGCTTTAAAGACTAATTTTTGTTTTAGGATAGTTTAAATTTGCGCATTTACTTCCGTTTCTCTCCTATGCACAAATTTAGGGGGAGAAATAAAAACAAAACAAAAATTAGAAAATTAAAATAAAAAAAACATTAGAAAATTAAAAAAAAATTAAAAAATTGTTGGTTATGAAATGTGCTTGCAGGAGTTATTTTGGGAAGTGATATGATAATGTGATAACAGGCAACCTGAGTCTGCGTAACGTACCCGAAGTTGAAGAGTCTATGCTCTGGTTTGATGTGTCGGTAGGCACGAAAATTTTTAAATGGACTTGACTAGGGAGAATTGAACTTAGGAAATTTATAGACTTGACAAATCTTGACCTAGTTAGATATGTTCAGCCTGACAATACGACACTCGGATAGGTTGAGCAGGGAGATATATATGGGAATCTACTCGTCACATTAAATGAACCCGTACTTGGAACCGTGGTTTAACTTTTCCTCGATGTGCGGACTCTGTCCTTAATTCCAGTTGGATAGGGCGACTGGTAAATTCCGATAAATTAGGTCTGTAGAATATCATTTTCTTTCTTTCTGTCTGTTAGTCATATGTTGTCTCCTTTGCACGACTTCCAATCCGACCTGCTACACAACATACGCAACTCTATTTCTCTGCAGTATATATATATATGTGTGTGTGTGTGTGTGTGTGTGTGTGTGAAATATATGTGTGAAATACTTCTCATCTGTCTGTTAGCCATATGCTGTCTCCTTTGCGCGACTTCTAATCCGACCTGGTACACAGCATATGCAACCTTCTTCTTCTCAACCCCTCTAAAGTAGTTAGCAATAGAATTCTGAATCTCTTCTCTCTCTGAATGGTTGTCTACTAACCCGGTGTAAGGAGTACTCTGGAAGTTCTTGATGGCTGGAGCATATCAGGAAGCGGGAAACACGTACAAGTACACTTAAAATTGAACACATATAGATTGTCTGTAGATCTCGCTGCTCAATTTAGGTGGACAACAATATCCCTAGTCGTTGTCAGATGAATGGACCTTAAGATATAGTATCTAAGAAATTAGAATCAGATATAAATTTTAGGTTTTTAAGTTCATCATGTCTTGTAACAAATAGTATGTCCTAAATCTGTCACAAATTTTTTGTGTTTAAGTGGTCCACAATACCGACGATCAACCAGACAAAGATGTGAATATGGAAGGTACCGACAAGTGGATAAAGGCTGTCTAAAAACTTTGATCCCAAATCACTCTTAAAGTTAGATATCATTTTTATTTTTGTTAAATTTATCATAGTTTCTTCTAATTTAAATATTAGGGGAGAATTAAAAATTAAAAATAATGAAAAAAAATAAAAAATTCAAAAAATTCAAAAATCAAAGAAAAATAAAAAAAAAATCCAAAAATAGTGTTATTTCTGTTTTATTTCTTGTTCAGAAAAATCAAAAATCCAAAAATATTTTTGTTTCTGTTTTAATTTGTGTGCTAAGTTTTCTTTTAGTTTTGTTTTTGTCTTGAAAAGTGATTTCAGGTATAGATAAGAGTCATGGAGTTTGTGTTGAAGATTTCTGAGCCAAAGCCTCGTCCGTGAGCATCGAAGAATTCTCATTCGAAGGAGCAAGAAATGAAGATTATTCTTTCAAATTCAATCTTTCAACCCCAGAAGCAAGGTGAAGCAGAAATTGAAGATTATGTAACGGATTGCATTGAAGCCTCCTCAATCAGTCTGCTGCTATCGTTGTACCTGCTGAAGTGATCCAGAAGATTTGTTCTCTCTGAAGATTCTCAAGCTGAAAGTGCCATCTTTCAAGAATTAGTACGTCAAGCGTCCTCACCCAACGTGCATTCAATGCCAAATTCTGAAGAAAACCTCAAGTGCTCAAGATGAAGTCATTCATTGAAGATTCATATGTTCATCCTGATGCTGTGAAGAAATCGAAGGTTAAAGCTGAAGCCAAGCTCCCATTGAAGATTGACAAGAAGATCCAGCTACTTTTTAGGGGGAGCTTGTTGGGTCATTAAGAAAAGAAAGCTATAAACCAAGGGGGAGATTGTTGGGTCAAAATATGGTTTATACTTTACTTTTCTGGGCAATTGTATTTTTGTGTAATAATTATGGAGTTTTTGGTCTTGTTTAAGGCTGAGTTTACGGCCGTCAACACTTTACGGCCGTAAACTCATTTACGGCCCATGTGTGTCCGGCCCATATCCAACATGTATAAATAGAGGTGTTAGGGTGTGAGGAATAGATTGATGAACACGAAGTAGTTTACGGCCAGAAAGAGAAATCGTGTGTGTGAATCTTTTGTATCCGGATTGTAATTCATATCAATACATACAAGATTCATATTAATTCTTCTTCTCCTTCTCTTCTATTTTTGATCTTACATCATCCGTTTGATTGGGATTCCGTACCATCAAACGGATCTGACTGATACACGGGGAAATTAGGGACTTACACTAGTATGTAGTATGTTCTCTTTGTTTCTCATCGTAGTATGTTCTCTTAGTTTCTCATAATAGTATGTTCTCTTAGTTTCTCATAATAGTATGTTCTCTTAGTTTCTCATAATAGTATGTATTGACTCATGTATGAACTGACTCTTTGTATGCTTCATTGTACTAGAAGTAATGAGTAGTATGTTCCTAAACTATACCTATTATAGTTTACTAGTAGAATTGTTTGTATAACTGAATGTATTGAACTGAGATAAAAGCCTTTATGCCTTATACATATATACATAATATATAACTAAGGATTAAACGAAACTCGGACAAACAACAAGGTACTCTAAGTCCACAACCAAACAAGGAACACGAAGTAAAGTGCATTATCAGTCCTAAGTCCTTCAAACCTTACTTATATAACTATATATGTATTAGACATGGTTTTGACAATATATAAGTGTACGTTAAAGGAAAAGGTTTGTCATGTAAGGACAAGTTTGATAAAGAGTTTAACATGTAAAAGAGTTTGATAATCATTTTGAAGTAATTTGATTGATAAAACAGCTAAAAGTATAGCAAATCCATTGTTTGGTAGTTATTAATCACATGTGATTGATACAATAACTATAATGTTTCAACTTGTATTCGCCCCCATAAAAGCATTTAAAATCATTTAAAAGGTAGATTACATGGTATGAACTCACCTGTGGTGAGTGGTTTGGATGAAAGTGTTGGATAGGATTCTAAGTGTCAAGTGAAGACTTGAGCACAGACGGATCCTATTTATCATAGAATGATACACATATGCATCAAATTAGAGTTTTAAACAACTAATTATGCAAGTAAAGACATCCTAGGACATGGAAAACACTTTGATTCAAGTGATAGAAGTACCAAGGGTTGCATCTAAGGGAAGTATGACCTCACATTGGAGTTTACGGCCAATCATGTATGTACCAAATGAGTTTACAGCCCAGGCACAAAACCCCCATGAGTTTACGGCTGTAAACTCATGGTGTTTTGTACCAAAAGTTGATTTAAGGTCTAACAAGTCACAATGAAGTGTTCTATACTTGTTTCCAAGGCTTAGGAAGAGATTAGGGCTCATTTGCACCCTTAAATAGTGTTTACGGCCCAAGGTGATTGTCTTGGCTATAAACACCATGTGTTCTTGAGTTTCTTGATGTTTTTAAGTGTTTAACAAGGGATTCAAGCATATAACAAGCTAAGAGTAGTGTACTTACTTATAAGAAGCTTGTAAGGGTGTTTAAGGTCCAAAAACACTAGTGTGTGTTCCTGGTGTCCGAAATGGGCAGTGTGCCCTTTCCTGTTGCAGTTAGCACACTACATTTCCCGGCAGGATCCTGTGTGGTGGAAGTTGCATTTGTTGCACTTGGGCAAACTTCCAGCGTACTGCTTTACCGGAGCAGCAGTGGCAGGTGCTATCGCAACATGAACTGCCACGACCTACTGCTTTTTGGCAGCTTTCTACTTCTTCTTGTCATCCCATAACTTCCGCTTGTTGGCAGCGGCTTTGGAGGGTTCTGAGATGGCTAGGGTTGTTGTTGTTGATGCCGGGGTAAGGACCCCATGGTCAATGAGTCGTTGTACCAATCACTTGGCACTATCGAAGGTAGCGGGGTTTGAAGCTAAAACATTCCCCGGAAATGGAGGCACCAGCCCACAGATGTGCCTCTCTATTTCTTTCCCTCCGTGTGAACCATGTTGGGACATAGGGCCAGCAACTCGCTGAATCTGGCGGTATACGAAACTATATCAGAGCCCTTCATGGTTAGGCTCCATAGTTCTTGTTCTTGTTTCTGGATCTCGCCCCTCAGGCATTATTCTTCAATCATGAGCTCTCTAAGAGCTTCCCAGCCTATAGCATTTGCCACTACTAGATTGAGTGACTTGACATGGCTATTCCACCACGTCAGGGCTTTTTCCTCGAAGGTGCAAGAAACGAACTTGACCTTGCTCCCTTTTGGGCAGGAGCAGATATCGAAGACCGACTCGGTCTTCTCAAACGATTGCGAGAGGGCAATGACTACGCCAGTCCCTTTAAAGGACTTTGGCTTGCAATTTGGTGAAGTACTTGTAGGAGCACTCTCTCGAGCGCACGAGGACCTCACCTTGAGTAGAATGAGTAGGCGTTCCACTTCCGCTAGCACTGGTAGAATGATATTGAGCCATGGCTGGTGCCACAGCCGCATCTACTGCATCATTTAGAGTTGCCGTATCGATTTGCGCAGGAGTTGGTGGTGCTGTTGAAGTCAACCGAGGATCGCGTCTCGTTGATCGGCGCGGAGGCATCTTTTAACTAAAAAGTTAACAAAGATGGACATGATAGTAAGAGTCAATTGTATGAATAATGAGAGTGACTCACGGATTAAATCTCCATTACCCAACAACACCATTGAATAGTATGATTGAATGCATATCTAGTACTAGAAAGATGGAATCATTTGGATAATAATTTCCATGATATTAGATATTTTTCAATAATACTAGTGTTACAGATGTATCAAGTTTGGGGAAAAATGACCTAGAAGTAGGTCTTACATCAAACCAAGATAGGAAAATTTTGACAGTGTTACGACCTAACAAGACTTAACAAATGCAAAGTCTTTACATAGTTAGAAAACTAAACTAGAGTTATTACATAACTAAGTTATATCCAAAAGGGGGAGTTGAGTAGGCTCTATCTTCGACGAGAACCACTAGAATGAGTCCTTGACTCGGACACACGGCACTCCATGTCTCTTATGCGCCTGTCAGACATTTCCTGTAGAGCTCGAAGTTCCCTAACATCAGCTTGGGATGCAGCTAGTTGTTGCCGCAGAACCTCATTGGTTTTCCTAGTCCTTTCCATAGCCGCTTCGAGATGGCGAAAACGGACAGTGTTAACACCAGAGTTGGCGTCGATTTCCATGACTCGGTCGATGGCTACCCGACCTTGTTCGACATTCCGAGCAATCCAATGGACCATGATGGACAAGGCTTGGTCAGCTGAGCCTCCCTCGCTTAGATTGTAAAATCTTCGGTCTCCATTGAAGGTTAAGGTCTAACCCTGCTCATCACTCCAACGGTTCAAGTTTGCCGCCCACAAGGGTGTGGGTCCCTAAAATGCTGGTCAGGGGTTAAGGTTTGGGACTTAACCCTCTTGGGGTAGGTTGTTGACTTCTGGCTCGGAGTCAGAACTATCATAAAATCCTTCAGCATGGTGATCATCCAAAGGGATTGGATGATCATCTTCTGGCTCTTCTTCAAGCCATCCAACATTTCCTTCGTTTGGGAAGTACAGGTCGCCGTGGGGATGAAATCCAGCCATGTTATCTATGCGAGAAAAGGGATAAAGAATAATTAATAGACATACTAATTAGATAATTATAAGATGATCTTTACCTGTTACTTCAACACTTGTATAGTGCATACCAGTTATATGTAATCAAGACAGGATAGACCTTCGAATAAGTGACCCTAACTCCAAATCCACATGGAACAGGGAGTAAGGTAAAGATTCACGGATTCTAAGTCTATGACATCCTAGTTACATATAACCTTAGCATATCCACTTAGAAACTATTGACCTACTAATGAATACCTTTAGTTCTCAGATAAGTAATTATGGTAACACAAAATACTCCTATATTATTTTAAGTTTATGTTTTGTTCTAATGTTTTCATTATAGTATTGTTGGTAAGTTTTTAGACTTGTTACCACATCACAATCATTCTCGGGCGTATTCTAATCACTTCTCGGACCAACATAGTTGATCAGGCTATGTCACTCCCAGAACTGACCATACATCCATGAGTCTACGTGTGATGTTCAACAATCGTAATACTTTTGTTCTGTCCTAGTGACACTGATTTTAGTATGAATGCAGGTATGTATACTTGGTTAAATATTTTAGTATTTGAAAGTATAAACTCTTGATCAGAGTATTTTAATCCCGTTGTGTTTATAGTTTGTATATCTTTTATGGGTTGATACACTCGATTCACTATAAACAATGCTCTGATACCAATCTGTCACACCCCAAAACCGGAACGGCGGAAACGTTCGGGGGTGGGGAACGTCATGTACAATATCACAACAAAGCATAGTAGTAAACAAGCAACAACATCATCCATTGCATTAATAATATAATTTAATACAAATGTGCTCTGTGAAGTTTATAAGACATCAAAAATGTAAATCAAAATAAGAGATGAGTCTTGAACGAGCTCCATCTTCTCAAAACCTGGCATCGGTACCTGTCTACTGATTACCTGAGAATACAACTTATTTTAAAATAGTTGATCAGCTTTGAAGCTGGTGAGGTCATAAGCATTTTAGTGCCATTGATTGTATGAAAATGTTTGTAAGTTTCTAATGTATAAATTTGTAAATGTTTGTAGTAAATGTTTGGTGTAAAAGTTTGTATCTCCTAGAAAATCTCATATTTTCTACTAAACGTAGCCTTCTACCAAGGCATCAAATGTTATGTATGTTTGTTTCTTGTATGAGTGTGTATTTTCCCAAAAGTGACTATCATTAACCAAAAATATAGTTTTTACATTACCCTTTATGTGAGAAGATCACAATGTGAATGCAATGGGGAAATAATAAAGTACTATAGTGTTGTATTATAGTAACTACTGTTGTACTATCTACTTTAATCCGGCCGGTAATTAAGATATAATGTGAAGTGGTTGCACCATACTAGCGACAAATAACACGACGATGAAACATGTCGGAAGTAATGACATTTGGCACCCGTAGACTTGCAAGTCCCACTGTAGCGAACAACAAGGTGTAGGATAGTCAATCCAGTATAGATCTATACACAACTTCACGCTCTCCCTCTAGGAGACTCTGGATACAAATAGAGCCATGACAGTGATGCCATGCCTCGAACAATGGTTCACATTTATGTTATAGAGTTCTTGTATATGTATTGTATGTACTAGTGTAATGTATGTTCTCTCTGTCTAGTCTGTAGTATGTTCTCTTTGTTTCTCATCATAGTATGTTCTCTTAGTTTCTCATAATAGTATGTCTCTTAGTTTCTCATAATAGTATGTTCTCTTACTTTCTCATAATAGTATGTTCTCTTAGTTTCTCATAATAGTATGTATTGACTCATGTATAAACTGACTCTTTGTATGCTTCATTGTACCAGAAGTAATGAGTAGTATGTTCCTAAACTATACCTATTATAATTTACTAGTAGAATTGTTTGTATAACTGAATGTATTGAACTGAGATAAAAGCCTTTATGCCTTATACATATATACATAGTATATAAATAAGGATTAAACAGCACTCCGACAAACAACAACGTACTCTAAGTCGACAACCAAACAAGGAACAGGAAGTAAAGTGTGTTATCAGTCCTAAGTCCTTCAAAACTTACTTATATAACTATATATGTATTAGACATGGCTTTGACAATATATAAGTGTAAAAGAGTTAAAGGAAAAGGTTTGTCATGTAAGGACAAGTTTGATAAAGATTTTAACATGTAAAAGAGTTTGATAATCATTTTGAAGTAATTTGATTGATTAAACAGCTAAAAGTATAGCAAATCCATTGTTTGGTAGTTATTAATCACATGTGATTGATATAATAACTATAATGTTTTAACTTGTATTCACCCCCATAAAAGCATTTAAAATCATTTAAAAGGTAGATTACAGGGTATGAACTCACCTGTAGTGAGTGGTTTGGATGAAAGTGTTGTATAGGATTCTAAGTGTCAAGTGAAGACTTGAGCACACACGGATCCTATTTATCATATAATGATACACATATGCATTAAATTAGAGTTTTAAAAAATTAATTATGCAAGTAAAGACACCCTAGGACATGGAAAACACTTTGATTCAAGTGCTAGAAGTACCAAGGGTTGCATCTAAGGGAAGTATGGCCTCACATTGGAGTTTACGGCCAATCATGTATATACCACATGAGTTTACGGCCCAGGCACAAAACCCCCATGAGTTTACGACCGTAAACTCATGGTACTTTGTACCAAAAGTTGATTTAAGCTCTAACAAGTCACAATGAAGTGTTTTATACTTGTTTCCAAGGCTTAGGAAGAGATTAGGGCTCATTTGCACCCTTAAATACTGTTTACAGACCAAGGTGATTGCCTTGGCCATAAACACCATGTGTTCTTGAGTTTCTTGATGTTTTCTAAGAGTTTAACAAGGGATTCAAGCATATAACAAGCTAAGAGTAGTGTACTTACTTATAAGAAGCTTGTAAGGGTGTTTAAGGTCCAAAAACACTAGTGTGTGTTCCTGGTGTTCTTGGTGAACTGAAGAACACTTGAAGATCTATCAAAATGAAGAGATTTCATGGTTGAAATCATGTACAATCACTAGATAAGGAGATGTAACAACAAATCATGAGAAAGAATTCTTACATTTTTTGAAAGATCGGGATGAAGATCTTATGATACTTGAGAGAGAAATGGGGTTTCTAGCCTTGAAATGGAAGAGAAATGAGGAAAATGATGTAAACTCATGTATTTAGCATGAGTTCACGGCCAAATCATGAGTTTTTGGCACAAACATGAAGGTTTGGCCGTAAACTCCATTTAATGGGTTTAAGGCTTGATTAAGGAACACTGGACTCAAGCAGATACTTCCTAACACCCGATTCTTAAATATATGTGACAACCCGATATTTCAACTCTTTGTAACGACCAAAATGGGTCAAGTATTGTAACCACTTCTGAGTAATAAAAGTTACTTTCATAATAAAATGTATAAATAAGTTCTATTTAATTTTCCTTCTATGATTAAATGTATTTGAACCATGATCGTACGTAAAAAGAACGCCCAAATCCGACTTCATATAGCGAACTTATGATTTTTCCAAGTTCGGCTTAGCAACAGACAGCTAAAAACTCGAATCGGAGATCGAGCGACTTTTGGCCGGAATGACCTAAACGAGAATCGAAGGTCTCGACAATGGTATTCCAGCGGTAAAAAGTCTGGCAAAAACCGACATCAGATAAAAAAGTTATGAATTTTCTAAGAAATTTCTTAAACACGATGGATTTTTAATAAATAATAAAAAAAATAATTTTGGAATTTGCCGACGGAGTCTAAACGAAAGTTGTAGAGCGTAGTCTCACCTACGCGAGGATATAAAGACCATCGAAAACGGAGTTCGTATGAAGAAGATATGAATTTTTGAAGTTTATTAAATAAATTAATTATTTATTTTATTCAAAATTCGGATATTATCCGAAGGGGAGTCAGCGTCCTCATCCGAGGTACGCGCTGCGTACCCCTGTACGCCCCGCGTAACCGAGAGGATTGGCCTCTGATCGTCCACGTCGCGCTATCCGAAGGAAACCGACCCGTCCGACCCGTCCGACCCGACGTCCCATCCGACCCGCCGTCCCATCCGACCCGCGTACCCAGCAACCCGTCCCATCCGAACCGAGGCAGTCGAGGCTTCGGTCATGCATGACGTACGCGTACGCGCTGCGTACGAGCGTACGCCCCACGTACCGAGGCAGACCAGCCTTACTATAAATAGGATGCGAGGGTTTCCAAAGAAGGGGTTCATTTCTCTTCTCTCTCTCTCAACTTTGCCTCGTTTTCCGTGTCCGTTCAAACCCGAAGCTCTGGTCTTTCTGGCTCAAGTCCCGAAGGTCGATTATACTCCCGAGATTCCCGAGAATCCCGAGGAAAATCCGTTTCCCGAGACGAAACTCTGCCCGGTTTTCCATCTCGCTATCTCCAAAACTTTCAAGTGAGTTTCATACCCCTTAATCAACCGTTTTAATTATTCTAAATACTTTTATATGCTTTCAAGGGGGGATTACAAGTAAAACACACAAGTATTATCGTGTGTTACATAAAGAAACTCTTTTATATATTGTTATATATTCAAATCACATGCGATTTATAAACCTTTAAGGAACTTTTATATATATATATATATATATAACATATGTTACAATAGCATTCGATCTTTTAAAATATAAAGTTGTTGTAATGCATGTATAAAACTAAACTGTTCTTAGATTATTCTTTTCTATCTTAGACTCTACACCAAAAATCTATGCTTTCATAAACAAGTGATTCTTTTTTTTTTGGTATTTCTAAACAAACAAGGCACACTTTTTGAAAACTATAATAGGTATAGTTTTACGAACAAATTTCTAACTCTTAGGTACTAGAAACATATATTTCAAGAAATTTACTTTCGTATACCAGAACAAACGTAACATTTTAACAAGTAGATCTGTTTTTATACCACGGTTTTGTGAGACACTAACTTCATGTACGTTCGAGTACACATTTCAAGTCCTGTATTATATACCAGAATCCCTTGGAGGGGGAGCATGGTGTTTGTGTATAGATCTATACGGGCTTGACAACCCGCGCCCTGACTGTTAGCTGCAGTCCACCGTTTGGGGTGACAAACGTCATAACATTCCAACGCCTGAAGAACGTTGTGTATAGGCATTCAAAGTCAATAGTATGGTTATAAAACTCACAAGGGGTATTAAAAATGCATTGATTTACAAGGTTTTCAAACTCATTGGTTATTTTACATTTACATACATTTTGGAAACAAACATTGGTCTTGAGTGAAGGCTACTTTTATACTAGTAGAAAATATAGGATTTTCTAAACACAAACAAACAAAGATAAAACATTTCATTTCATTCAAACATTGTCACTTAAATACTTATGAAATTCACCAGCTTAAATGCTGATCTACTCTTTCAAAATTTCTTGTATGTCCCAGGAAATCAGTAATTTTAGGTATTCATTTCGCTTTTGATGAAGGGATGCTGCGGCGCCAGTTTAATCTCTTATTTTGACATCATACTGTAATTGAGTTTTGAACATGTAACTTTTGACAAATGTAAACTTTCAATTATATATATGATGGTTGTATTGTTTTCTTTACTATGTATTCATTTGTTACGTTACCACATGAAGTCATCCGCCCCCGAACGTTTCCGCCGTTCAGGTTTGGGGGTGTGACAATATACTACGCTTAGAACATTCAAACAGACTCTAAACAGTGCTAAAAGATAGCAGAAACTAGTCTGACTTTGATTGAATTGAATGGAATGTACAAGATAGAAATTTCGGGTTGTCACATTATAGTATTATAATGGGTATGAATGTCGTGTAATGCATATGAATGCGAAGAGCATGATGAACAGTTCTCACGATGTGACAAGAAGATGTCACTTCGTGAGCGAGAATGGTAATACGCGTTATGCAAATGAATAGTGAGGGCATTCTACTTTGGGAGTGTCACGAAATAAGAGGAGATAAGTCACGATATGGGAAAGTATGTTACCTTGTATTATTAGCTACGAATCTATTTTTTTTTGTATAAAGAGATGTCACAAATGATGCTCACGATGTGACTGATAAAGCGTCACTACGTGACGACGCATCAGATGTTAAAATTAGTTATATTCTTAAACATAGAATTTCAATTTCTGCTCTGTACACATACTAAGGTGCAAGTTACACCTAGATTGATGTGATTATAGAACATGGTTTGGCATGCGGAATTAAAGATTGCACAATGAACATGGTGATTTTGGTGTTCAAGAGATGTATTCATTATGCACTACTAGAAAAACAGCCTTTTACGACGCTCATTGCGCGTCGTAAAAGGCTCAGACAATGCACAAATGCGCGTCAAGGAAGGCCCTATCATAAAGAGAGACGATGCGCTTTTGCGCGTCGTCTTTAGAGGACGCGCATTTACGACGTGCATTTACGACGCGCAATTACGACGCGCATTTACGTCACGCAATGCGTATCAAGGAAGGCCCTGTCATAAAGGAAGATGACACGCATTCGCGTGTCATAACCTTACGACGCGCGTGTTAATGACACGCAATGCGTATCAAGAACGTCCCTGTCAAGAAAGGCCATGTCATAAATGAAGATGACACACATTTTTGCGTATCATAATTTTAAATGTTTAAAAAAAATATTTTTTACAGATTTACTAATTATCAAATTAATTTTGCATTTAATGCCTCATAATAGAAAATAAAATATCATATAAAAAAAATATAATCCATTTCATAAAATTTAATGTCATACAAAATATCATATACAAAAAATAGAATCCATTGCATAATATTTTATTACAAATTTGACATTTTTTGTTTCCATACTTTGACAATTTTTCGGAGCCAATCCACGACTGCATTCCAGAGCTGATTCAGTTTGTGTTGCTACTGATTCCGGAGCCAATAATATTAATGTTTAATAAGAAGCCTAAATAATACTTATAGGAAAATTTTATAACAACCAAGACTTACAAAGAACACCATGAGCTGTTATTCGTCTTTTGGGGTCTTTAATAAGCATTTTCCTAACCAAATCTTTAGCACTTTCAGAGATACTAGGTCGTGGATCTGAGGAAAAGTCGAGTTTACCCCTCAAAACCTCTTCAAAGATCTCATTTTTCGATTCTATCATGAAGAAAAAGAACATAAATTCAGTCACTAAAAAGAAAGTTTAGAGCATTTGAACTAAATAGTAACCATCATAATCAATTAAACTCAACACCTCAAACTTCATGAAGGAGAATTCAATTTTATGAATATGTTCAGCAGCCCTTAAAGACCATATTAACAATACCGAAAAGACTAGACCCAATATTACCTTTGATGAAATAATCTCAGCAGTGGCAAGCTTAGCAAGTTTGGTCATATAAGCGGTGTCAACTTCCCCTTCTTCAAGGGCACTGATTGAAATTGACATGACTTTAAATACACCAGCAGTATCCCCAAACCTCTGCAAATAACAGGAAAAAAATTAAATCATGTTTTTTCAAGTCAAATCAGTTAAGTATGCTACTAGTGCAAAGTGCCACTTGACCAGATAACATTTTCACTTGCTCACGAAGGTCCATTTTGGTCAGTAATAGTAGTTCTGGTCTGAAATAGAAAATGACCATTATTTTACCCTTTTGTGTGGAAGTAAGGTTGAATAACAAATGACTTTGTTCTTTTACTTAATGCACAAAAAAAGACTTAATAAAGAAAGTCAAGACAAAGACATGTAGACTACTGACTCACCATAATCGAACCAACATTTCCTGCAAATCTTTTAAATCCACCAAATCAGATCTTCCTATCTTTTATTATTAAAATATCAAAATCCAAAAAAAACGATAAATTAGTAACTAACACAATTTATCCAATGTAGCATTAGATCCATGATTCGTGGTTTTACTTTTACTATGATGCAACTCTCATTACCTGGGGATGTAGGTGCATACCAAAACACTGAAAATTCATCATGTGATAATATTTATATATGTTTTAAAACACTGAAAAACTCTCATTTTTAAACATAACCTCATTCACTCACTATTTCATATCTATAATACCTTGTATATTTTTTTAAATTTTTTTTGAAGTCACTGACTCTGGAGATTGGTATCAATTAAGAAGGGGAGGGGGGGGCACCAGCTTTTCCATACCAACTAAATGATATTTTTCTAACAAAAGAACTTCTTGATATTGTGACATAAATTTATTTTTTATGCTAAAACAATCTCTAGGTGCTGCTTTTATAGTGCAAGCAAAAATTTATGTGTATATAAACTAAAACAAGTCAGAGGCAGAGGGAGGGGCTACCTTTTTTCTTGTATCATCATGTTTGGGAAGCGAATCCAAGTTCTCAATTAAGTGGCCTGCCAAATTTCAAAAAGCAAGATGAGTTAATAAAGTTATAAAACTGTTGTCCATGTTTACAACCATATAGAATTTCGTATATGCCCTTATTAAACATCGAAATATCATATATATTCGTCCTAATATCTAAATATCATATTTACCCTTCTTAATGTTTTAAAATATCATATGTACCCAAATCTATTTTTTGATATTTTTTATTGATTTATAATTCTTATTTATATTCCTAAATCATTATAACTGAAAAGCATATTAGAAATTGACAAAATTACCCCTTGATGTCAAAGGATACTATAGCCTCACTGTTCTGTCAAGTGTCAATATTCAAATGCAGTTACTATGCAAGCACCAAAGGTAGCTCCTCCAGACATGATATGCAGGGACAAATTGTTAGTTCAAAGTACATATGTCCCAGAGGGAACAAAGGAGGAAGATATCACCTCTAACATGGTTGTTTTTTTTTAAATGTTTTAAGTTCTTTTTTTAATAGTAATTTCTTTACCTGGTTTATAAATTTGAGCAGTTTGTTAGAGATGGTAAAGTTGTTGATGAAAAAAGGCTTAAAGTGGTCCTCATATCTCCACCAGACTCACCTGAATCATCACCCATTCCAACAGTGTAGAACATAGCATTTCTCTTGATCCGAGCACCACAAGGTGTGCAATATATAGGCGAGGGTTTAAAACTGAGCTTTTCAACTGCACATAGTTAACACGAGTTCTCAATCATCGAGTGTTCCAGAGTTTGATTATTTTCTACTTTGGCTTTGCTCTGTATAAAATGAAAGATTCAAAAACAAACACAAAACAAACACATCTCCATAAAGTAAAATGCAGATTCTGACCTGGCCAACCCAATGCCTGAGACCTGTTATATGCTAACGAACATGCTCTAGTGTAAACACCCTTTATTTTTTGCTTCCCGGACTTGGTTCCAGTAGAAGGTTCTACAAGAAGTGATGTACTTTCCTGGACCACCTCCACCTTTTTCTCAGTCTTAACAACCTCCTACTTAATGTTAATGGGCACAACAGAACTCGCAGGAATTTCCACTTTTACCCCAGTAACAGTTGGAGTATTCATGTCATCGATTTCAGGTTCTTCTTCTTCATGGAATACTTCCTGAACGAAAGGAGGTGTTTTCCATAGCTTTTCTTGACCATAATCTTCTAAGAAATGTGCCCTCACTGGGTAAGTGAACCCCTATATTCAAACACATGAAAGTAGATTATTGCAGAAACCATAACATTAGCCAAAGGTTATTATATTTATAATCCTAACCTCCATTACATCTTTGATTTGACCACATCTTCGACCACATATATAACAACAATATGTTACAAATTCAGGTGTATTAGATATCTGAAAATTAATAACAAATGATTAAAAGATAATGAAATGAAATCAATCATAAAAGCTGAAATAAAGAAAATATGTTATAAAACTAACCTTTATTTGCATGTGTTATAAAACTTACCTTCATTGTTGCTAGTTCTTCCACATACTGCATTAGAACTCCACACTCTGGTACCTATTAAACCATTTGTGTGTGGATAAGAGAGAGAGAGAGAGAGAGGGGTAGATAGATTTGTTTGAACTTTAAATGAGAGGTGTATGCATGCAACAAAGCTCTTTTGTGTGTTTGTAAGAAAACCCTTTCAAGTAAAGTTACTGGTTTCAACCCATACTGTGAATACATAAGTAGTATAATACCTTAAATGCCCTTAAAATTGCCAAGTAGCGTGATGTACAACATCATATGGTTCACTAAAATCCTGATAAACAGAAACATACACAAGATATTTAAAAAGGGTTGAATTCAGTGTACTTTCATTGTTGAGTTTCTTACAGCATTCCTACCTTTTGCTTTGGATGGACCAAGAACTCCGAACTCCTTAGATCAACAACCTACAACCAAAAGTCAATTAAGAAAATATTGAACCAAGAAATCAACTCATTTAACAAATGAAACAAATAAAAAAATACAAAAAATAGAATTTTCACCACGATGGTGAACTACAGGATGTTCTGAGCCATAGAAAGTTAAAAACATGATGTAAATGAACTGAAGCTAACACGATCGAGCCAGAAATGCAGAAACCTTAACAGAAAAGAAGATAGAAAGAGACCTGTAGAGCTTTACACATGTTTTCGAGTTCATCCCGGAGGTTGACTTTCTGGGAAGTCGTCACCACCTCAACAACACCCAAGCATGTTTCACCATCTATTTCAAACACAGGGAGGTTGAGACACCTACAAAAGTTGAGTTTTTTTAGCGTAAATCACACGTACGTCATCCCCTTCTGCAACAATTCGAAGATCTGGTGTGCATGTGGGAAATTTCTTCATGAAAACGCGACTAGGGAAACCGATCATCTCATTAGAATCATACTTAACTTCAATATTAATCTAACCTAGGGCTTGTAAACTTGAGCAATCGTTGTAGTCTCTGGTGAGGTGAGGTGAGCCCGAGGTCGTCGGCGGAAAGAGATGAGCCGAGGCCAGAGGTGAGTTGAGGTAGATTCGGTAGTGGTGGAGGCAGATTAGGGTTTACAGAGGAAAGGGGAAGGAGAGAGTGAAGGTTGTCGGCTGGTGGCGTGCTTGCGTTGATCGACGACGACGACCGGGAATGGCAAGTAATGTTGGTCAAAGTGCGAAGGAAGAAGTAGGCGGCTGCAGTCAATGTCGGAAGGGGAACGAAGGGGCGTCGATAATTAGGGCAAGAGGGAAAGGAAGAAAAAGGAAGGCGGGGTATTTAACTTTTTTAGGATTTCATTCCCCCCCCCCCCACCCCCCCCCCCCACACACACACACACATAGCTATTAAAAGATGGAACGCGCGTTCCCATTAAAATTTATAAAGCAACATCTTCATACGACACACTTTTTATTACAGGCGCCCTCCGTTTTTTTTTTTTTTTTTTTTTTTTTTTTGTTTAGACACTAATTTAAGGGCACGCAAAAACGCGCATCCTAGATCTTTAAAATTTAGAGAGAGGTGACCTTATCTTTAGGTCACCTACTTTTGCGTATCGTAAATCGACGCGTATCATAAATTGCGCGTCGTAAAAGGCTATTTTTCTAGTAGTGATGTATTGTGTTACAAAAAAGGACATAGCTCTAGTCTACATAAATAACACACACTTACACACTCACCTTTTACACCTATCAAGCACACCTCTATAAGTGGTATGAACGCACTATATATAGAGGTGTTTACATGTCTCTCTCTCACTCTTACTAACATATTAGTCATAAGGCTAATGCACCACATGCAAGTGGGTCTACAAAAGTCAAACCATCTACAAAGTCATACATGAAGAACTTTCCACCCCAAGATTCTCCCCCTCAAAGTTAGGAATGGATGACCCACTTCAAATCTTCCAAAATTGAGCAATTACGCAGTTCGAGCCTCAAAGGTGACACATATCGAAACGAACTTCAATCTTCAATTATTCCATGATTCTTCAATTTGAGACCATACAAACCGAGCATCAATGAATGATCACGAGTTCTCAAACTCCAAATCGATCACCAAAAGTTGAGCATAAAAGCACACCCCAAAAATCCTTAATCAAACCAAACCCATTTCGAAAATAAATCATTTCCGAACTTCCAATTGCATCATTTCGTCAGCTTCAAAAATTCAAGGTCACTTTGGTCTTCAAATCTGCGTAATATGAAAAATTCAAGTTCGAATTTCCATATAAATTTCTCTCCCTTTTTATAATCAAATTTTGATTATAAAATCTTCAAAGAAAGAGAACGTGCTCTATTCGGAATTTTTCGTGTCAAAACTCCCCCTTAACATGTGGCATAAACTTTGTGCTTCAATTTGGAAAACCCAACAAATATTCAATTTTTAGCTTCGTTCACGATCGCCTTTGACAAAATTTCTCAAAAATGGGTAAAAATTGTTAATTTCAAAATTCTGCAGTGACCCGGTGCGCCCAAAACAACCAAATATGCAAAATTCTCCCCCGTTTTCAAAGCTAGGTAGAAAGCATCAATTTGCATAAACTGCAGGGGCCTGAAATGCATTTTCTTTAATTTTCTGCAAAAACAGTCCATTTTTCGAATTTTGGTATGATCCGCCAAATGTTCGAAACCTCAAGGACTATTTTCGAAACATCTGCACTTTTCTTCAATTCATACCAAACGTTTTGCCCAAACAGTCGAAGCTTTAAACCATTTGTCAAAATTGCTAATGATTCGAAAGTTTAGGGGCTGTTTTTAAAACTTCCTCCATTTGACTTTAAAACATACGAAACTTTCAACTTTCAACGCTTCTTACGAAATCATCTCTACGCTTCGTACGATTTTTTTTTTCTTCTTTTCTTTGCTTCATACGAAATCTTTCATTAGCACCATTTAAACGAAATTTTTCAGTGCATCTTCTTCACTTCGTTAGTCAAACTTAAATTTCGTTATTAGCCACAACATTGCTATCCCAAAGTTCCTTCTTTTCATTATAGGGACCCCAAAATCGCATCTATTTGTCAGTCCAAATCACATATTTCGTTTTCGTGTAACCCAATTCGTTATCACAATCCAAACACAATAACCATACACGAACCTTTCATACATCAACTCCAAAATCTCATCAAATTCGTTATCACTTACATTGCTTCACTCTCAATCGACTACCCAAACACAGTCGATTATCAATTCATCTCCCTTTGAAAACAATATCAACCATCAACATTCAAAATCAAAAACCATTAGCCAAAAACAGTCTTCGATTTCCAAATCATCTCACAGGTGACAAACATCACAGTCTTCGTTTCAGTTTCACAGCTTTCCATTCCGTCCAAATTGAAGTCCAATATTCTCTATTCAAGCTTCGATTTTGTTTAACAAATATTTGATTTCAACTTCTCTTCACGACAACGAACTCTAATATAGACATCAACAGGGCATATCCATACGAAATTAACTTTTCTCAGTTCGTTCCTTCTTTCAATCATTGTTCATCAACAAGATCATAAACCCAATAAATTTTCGAAATCGAATCCCAAATCAAATAAGATTTTGACATCTATATCTCTTATTCAACTCAAATTAACGGTTTCAACCTTCAATTCTTTGATTCATCACTCAAAAGTTGAAGTTTGACTTTTTGCTGTGTTTGACTTTTCGATTTCAAAAATGAACAAACAGCAAATAGATGATTCAAACACCAAATTTTGGGCCAAAACATGATTATCCAACTATTTATCATCACATTCATGTGTTCTTGGTCAAGTTTATCAAGATCAACGAATCAATTAACGATTTCTTAAGAACAGCTTGATCATAATCGATTTTGTGATTTGTCCAAACTAAATAAAATCGATTCACAAGACTAACTCAACAAGGACTGCTAAACGACGATGCAGAAATATTAAAGCGAAATCAAATCCTCAAGAACAATTGATTAACAACGAGATATGTGAAATTAGAGAACAACTGAGAGATGCGGTGAGTGTGACGAAAAGAAAAACAAGACCAACGACTGATTTTGGGCTCACACTTATACAATATTTGATCCAATGAATTATGGGCTCACATGATATTCATGAACAGTAACAAATGAAAGTGTTGGGCTCTTGATCATCATGAACAGTGGATTTCGAAATTTGGATAGAAAATGAATTTTGATCTAAATTAAGGAAATGATTGAATCAGGATGAATTTTTGGGCTTAAATCTCGATTCAAACAAACAATTGTTATTTGAAAATCGAATCGAACAAACAAATATGATTGGATCGGGAGTTGATCAACAAAAAATTTATTGGATCATAACAAATGGGTTTTTCAAGAAAAATTTGATCCAATGAATCAAATGATCACAAATCAAGAACGTAACGCATGATTTTAATGAAATTAAGAGAGATCATAAAGAGAGACTCACCAAAAATGATTCAATTGTGACAAAAATTGCCAAACCGAGAATCGTTCTTCAAAAATCACGTTGATCATGTTGGATAAGGTATCTAAGTCCATAACTTATTTGGTATATACTTGACCCGACCCGGCATGGTCCATTTGGGTTGCACTTCACCCAAACTATTTATGGATAATTTTATGAGAGTTATACACATATGATTATTAATATATTATAAGTTATAATATATTAATATGAAGTCATGTTATTTAATTAGCCTTAGTCTTAAATTAATTATGAATTAATTTAGAGATTAAAAGGAAGACTAATTAGATTGTGGGCTATTGGTTTTATATGGTGTGGGCTAACACTCATTTGTTAATGGGCTAGGCTTGTATGGAAGTCCATGGATGATCTATGGAGCTTTTAACCCATGGATCCTTGGAAAAGGAAAGGTCATGGGTTATTAGGGTTTCACCCTAATCATGTACACTATATAAGCATGCTTATGTTGCATGAAATAGCCACGAGTGGCACTAGTTGTGTGAGACTTTGTGTGTGGCCGATTTTTATGTGTGTATACACTCTCTCAAAGTTTTCCAAGAGTTTTTGGTGATTTGTGATTCCATTTGAGGCATTCACACTATTGGTGCTTGGCCCTCAAACTCCTTAGGAATCAAACCCATCATCAAAAGGTATGTAATCTCATCTAATTCTTTTATGTTTAAAAGTACCCCATGCCATGTTAGATAGGTTATGAACCTTGGAAAATTATTATTTTGCATGTATTTAGACAAACATAGATCCAAGGTTTATTAGGGTTGCATGCACACTTAGGAAGTGTTAGATTGCTCAAAACCCAACAGTCGTATCAGAGCCTAGGCTTGCTTGTTTGAATACTTGATGCAAATTGCTGAAAATCAAAGATTTTATGCTGTCTTCATAGCTGACTCATCCAACTCGGCGAGTTGGTTCATGCACTCGACGAGTTGGTCCCCCAGACAAAATATCTTCGAGTTTTGGTGCTGAAATTGGTCTAGAATCATTACCTTAAACTGTTTTGGACTCATAAAACCTGTTTTTGATGTGGTAATGATGATGGTGGACCAATTTCAATGCTATAATCAAAATTTCAAGTTTATATGTGTTCATATGTTTCTTGAAATTGTTGATGTGGATGTTCATGTTCATATGAGTTTTGTTAGATCATAGGAATTATTTGCAATTTGTTTGTTAGTTAATTCTTGATCTTTATGTGTTTTAATGGAATTCTTAATTTGTCCTCAAGTTATGGAATTCCAAGATGTTTTCTTTTAAATGTTTTTTAAGAAGTTGTAGGTTACATTTTCTTGAAGAGTTTTTCCCATAAATGTTTTATGGACTCCATAATTTGTCCTCAAGTTATGGATTTCCAAGAGACTCTTCATTAAAAGTTTTAAACACTTAATTAAAACTCATAAGTTATGAATATCCAAAAGTTTATGAATTGTTCAAAACTTGCCCTCATGTTTTGGAATTTCTAAAGTCTCACACAAACTTTAATTCCACATCCTAGAGTTTTAAAAGTTAAAATTCAACACTTATACTATTTATAACATTAATGGTTAATTATTATATATATGTATAAGAACAAGTCATTTTACTGTTAGTAGGCCTCATTCACGAAGCCGGTCTATAAGGTGGGTATAAGGTTGTTGCCTATAAAATGGCAACTTAATGGGTGTCCACTCTCACCCACCGCTTGCTTGACTGGTGGAGGGTCATTAGCCGAACGGGTAGGACAATGACTTTAAATTCTCATTAAAAGTATAATGATTATTATAAAGTAACTAAATGTTTTATTTAATTCCCAATCTTAGTTACCTTAGGAAAAATGTGAATTTGGTGCTAGCCCATGGAATTCACACTTTGTACCTTACCAAGTCGTTGGTGGAGCGTGTGTGGTTAACCGGCACACTAACTTGGACTAGTAAGGATCACGAAGGGTGACTTAATGTTTGTCACAGATCAATGGAGTGTGTGTGGTTAACCGGCACATTGATTGGGTGATAATATTAAGGGTACCAAGTGAATTGGTATGGTTATTCACACCTTGTTTTGTGATCCTCGGCATCCCAGTCACAAAATTTGAAAGGGCACACTCGAGATTGAAACATGCCATTGAAAAGTTCAATGAATCTCAAAAGATCTAGGAATTTCAAATCCAATTAAAACCTAATAAATTATTTCGCTTTTCATGGTGGAAATTGGTGAATCGTCATTCGTCTACCCTCAAATATTTTATAGCTTGGATTACGGCATCCCTCTTCCAATTATAAAATATTGTGTTGGGTCCTAGCCTTAATATTTCATATTGGGTGTAATATTAAGGACTTTGAATCAACTAACTTGATTTTCTCCCATTATACATGTCTGGTTCAGACAACTATGATCTTCCCAAATCTCTTGAAGATGGTGTCCCTCAACATCATGCTTCAATTCCTCCACCTCCTCCAATTATTCTCCCTCACCCACAAGTTCTTGAAAAATTTAAAGTCACTCAATCCCTATTGGCAAGCATAGTCTATGTGTGCTCACATCTTGGAGATAAAGTCACATATTGACAAGCCGGGAGAGTTGGGTGTCAAAGTCTCATGAAAGTTGGATGTTCAATCACTTTCTTAGTAACATAGTGAGTCTCTTTGGGACTACTATGAGACAGACTTTGACATGACCCTTAATGATGTTATCTATTTGCTTGGTGTTGTGGAATCAACAATGATTTGGAACACTAGTAAAACAAATTTTATTAAAAGAACAACTTCCCAAGTCTTAAATGGACATTGACAATGGTAGCATTGGATATCTAGAAAAAGATTTCTCTTCCCAATGGAAAGGGATCGGCCATAGTCAACTCGGTTGACCAAATGGTAAAGAGAAAGGCTAAGTCTGAGATAGTCTCATGTGCCATTACCAAAGGGTCCATGTGTTTTGTTGCCAAAGGAAGGGGCATTGGTTGCGAAGCTGCCCTATTCACTTGAAAGGTCATAAGGTTGATCAAGTCAAGAGGTTTGACTCTACTTCGGGTAAAGTCCACTGTCTAACTCTATTAAGTTCCTATTTGGATTTCTTATTAGATAATGTGAATGGGTCACATGTTGATGTTTTTTAAGAATCAAAGAAAAGATAGGAAGCTTAAAGTAAGTATATGTTGATTCTGATTGCAAAGGTGGGTTTCGATCGCATGGTTTGACAATCAGAATTTTGAGCTGTTGCTTAAGAGTTATAATATATTGCTTACGAATAGATAACAACAAGGTTTTCATGTGGATTGTAAGGATAAGTTTTTCCGCAAAGTTTTAAAATAAAAGAAAAAAAAAGGTTTTAATTTTATTTATTTTAAAAAAATATCCTTACAATGGCATCTGTGGAAAATTGTTGCTTACATGTTTCTAGTAATAACAATATTGGAAAGTGGATTTGATTCCTTCATTTGTGGTAGTGTCTGAATTTACCGAATGAAGAAAGTTTTTCATCACCCAAGTTTCAATTGGACAGAAACTTCGAATTATACAAGTTGTATTGTATGATGAATGAGAATTTTCATCTTTGAAAATTAAGACTAATTCTTTGATCACATGTATATGTGAGTCAATTGAAGGACTAAGGAATTAGGTACACTGGGTGTGCGCTGGTCAAGGTCCACCACAAAGATTGATTTGTCATGATTTACTAAAGATTAGTAAATATGATTATACTTATGAGGTTAAGTATAATTCTGTAACATTGGAAAGGTCACAATGTATGACAAAACAAATGAGAAGAATCAAATTAGGCAGAAAGATAAAAGTTTCTCAAATCTGAAAGGATGGGAGAGTACTTTAGTATCGTATTTCATGATCATCTTAATGATTATGAAACCATATCACAAATTCATACTCTAAGGATGTCTTGGTGCATTGTTATGGCTAAGAAGAGAGGTCATGAATTGTTGGATTCATACTCCAAGATTGTAACCTTGAGTGACATAAAGGAAGATTTATTAACACTAGTCAAATGTAAGAGTAAAATGTTTTCTACTCTTGTACATTTGAGATTGGTAAGTTGTGATGTCTTAGATGAGACAAAGACCAACTAAGACCAATTGTGTGAAGTGTTAGTCTTGATAAGAATCCGCACTATCCATTGAATATTTGTTTTGTCAAGGAATGGTTCTTGACTGGGAAAACTTATATGTCAAGGGGACAGTGGGAGCCTTAAAGATCCTGAAAGAGTTTCAAGATTTAATCAAGAGTAAAACCTATAATTTATCACTAGCACACGACTTAAGGTTTGCGACCTATCAGTTTGACATAATTCTTTTTTCTGTACCTACTTCAAATAAGTTGAATTTGCATGTGAGTTATCAGAGTTCAACTTGGAAGCATTGGTGGGCCTTGTGCTACCAAGGTGACAAGAAACTAAGATTGAACAAGTTTAATCCATGTAAGGCTGAATTTGTCACTAACCTTATCTTGTGATTATGGTTTTGAAAAATTCAAATGGATAGGAACTCATACACTATAAAATCTAAGTGTCATAAGGTTTCTCTCCGATTCATGAAAATGATGGTGAGGAAACGCTTTCACTAAGTAGATTTTACGTAGATATCAATTGTGTTATTTGCATTTTCAAAAGTCGTTAGTGGAGCGCGTGTGGTTAACCGGCACACTAACATGGACTTGTGAGAAATGGCAAATGCCTAAGAAATTGAGACTATGATTACGGAATCCCTTTTCATAGTCCTGAAAATTGTTTAGACACACATGTGAGCTATCTAAGAAGAGGTGTATGAATCTAAATTTCAGAAGTCCGGCAGATTTCTGGAAATATGTCAGAGCTAGTGGGAGCATAAGTGTTATGTTGATAATCATCATGTTAGTGGGAGCATGATTATTACGTTTAGTGTTGCGAGTTAGCAATGTTAATTATAGAAAACAAAGTTTCAATTCGTGAAGTTGCAGGGGTTGAAAAATTGTTTTGCTATAATTAAAGGAGAGAAAATTATACTTCATTTCAATTCTAAAGCTTAGATTGAGATTTTAATCATCTTTAGTCAATGATATATGTATGAATTTTATGTCTGAATGGTTCGACTTAAGGAAATTCTATATATATTGCGTTCTCAAAATTCAATTATAACTACGGCATCCCTCTTCATAGTTAAATTTTGAAAACATGGCAAATAAAAAATATTGTAGCAAAAGACTTGTCTAGTATCATGTCTTTATGTCAAACATCATGAATCGTGTCCCATATGCTTCGGATATAGGATCGATTGCATGTGCTATAATATTCATCTTTTCTAAATTTTCCAAATGCTTAAGGCATTGAGGAGGGAAAAGTCTAGAACTAGAAATGACTAAAGTGATTAAGCAATTGTCGAGGACAATCTGAGGTTTGCCAAAGATTGGTTGCTCAGGGAAACTTGGAAGTATGATGTAAGTTGTCGGAAAGGACCATATTGACATATTCTGAAAAGAAGTAACTCTTGTTCGGAAGTGATAGTCAAAATGGGACTATGGAAATGTCTCCATAGATGGAAGTTATTCAATCTATGTAAGATTAGAAAACCTTAATGCAAGAAGGATGTTCAAAGCAATGTACTTTGAATATGAGACTTCCATAGAAGTTGACCTTCTTTGGAATACTCAGTAATGACTGGTGACAAGGTTTTGGTGACTTTGTGCATAATCATTACAAGAGGAACATTGCATAAAAGTTTAAAATCTAACAGATTTTTTGGTAAATGATAGGAATCGGGAATTCTCACATTTACAATAAGGATTTGGGATTGTGAAATGAGTATCAATGGAATCCTGTTCAATTGATCTACATCACAATGTAAGGATCATAGACAAACATAGTGTGCATACTTGGAGTATGGCATAACAATTGTTTAGAAAAACAAAGTGTACATGCTAGCAGCATGGGACGACTGTTGTTTTTATTCAAGTCTTAAGTTGATTGTTTGAAACATTATACAATGAATAATGTGTAATCAATATGGTGATAAATAAAAGGTGGTTCTATTTATATTCAAAAGGGTTCTGAGACCATATTGGATTCGATTATTATTGTGTTTCACTTTGCATGTTTTGACTTCCAAAATAGCTAGGTTATTCTTTCCGAATCACTAAGTTATTTAAACACTCCACAGTCGTTCATATGTTGGAAGTAGGTATGAATCAAGACTGTCATGAATCGAGTTTGTAGATGGCTAAATGGGTTTAGTCATAGCAATGGTTGCTACAACATTCATGAGTGCTCATAAGTTATGAGTATTGGAATAAACCCACGCTCACTTGTATTACTTCATGGAATTTATCTCGAGTGATCGTGAGACGGTAATATCATATAAATCTTCAAACCTAGAGATATGAGTTGTTACCTATGAGTTGGTTGTGCATTGATTGCACGTAAACGCATCAGTAACTTGCTGTAATAAAACGTGCCTTTGTGTACAATTCAACAAGTAGTAGAACAAGCATATGAGTCGAAGTTTATCTGTTCCTTCTAGAAATAGAAGCGATATCTGGGCCTCTCGATGATTTTGTTGTGACCTATGTACCGACCGGTCAGAACTAAATTGATGTGTTCGATTAAGTTCTTTGTCAAACAAATCGAAAATCGGGAAACAAACTGCTGGACAATAAGTACGACGTTGTTCCATGTATTTGTTCAACTGATATCATGAGAACAGAGGATTATACAATCACTTATCTAAAATGGTGCTTCATAGTTCAACAGAGTTTTCGAGAGCTACGATTGCTGCTTGGTTCCTGAAGTAACATACGCAAATATAGTTATTATACTTATCCAAGTGGGAGTCTGTTGGATAAGGTGTCTAAGTCCATAACTTATTTGGTATATACTTGACCCGACCCGGCATGGTCCATTTGGGTTGCACTTCACCCGAACTATTTATGGATAATTTTATGAGAGTTATACACATATGATTATTAATATATTATAAGTTATAATATATTAATATGAAGTCATGTTATTTAATTAGCCTTAGTCTTAAATTAATTATGAATTAATTTAGAGATTAAAAGGAAGACTAATTAGATTGTGGGCTATTGGTTTTATATGGTGTGGGCTAACACTCATTTGTTAATGGGCTAGGCTTGTATGGAAGTCCATGGATGATCCATTGAGCTTTTAACCCATGGATCCTTGGAAAAGGAAAGGTCATGGGTTATTAGGGTTTCACCCTAATCATGTACACTATATAAGCATGCTTATGTTGCATGAAATAGCCACGAGTGGCACTAGTTGTGTGAGACTTTGTGTGTGGCCAATTTTTATGTGTGTATACACTCTCTCAAAGTTTTCCAAGAGTATGTGGTGATTTGTGATTCCATTTGAGGCATTCACACTATTGGTGCTTGGCCCTGAAACTCCTTAGGAATCAAACTCATCATCAAAAGGTATGTAATCTCATATAATTCTTTTATGTTTGAAAGTACCCCATGCCATGTTAGATAGGTTATGAACCTTGAATAATTATTATTTTGCATGTATTTAGACAAACATGGATCCAAGGTTTATTAGGGTTGCATGCACACTTAGGAAGTGTTAGATTGCTCAAAACCCAACAGATCATTGAAGACCCGCTCTGATACCAATTGATGTGATTATAGAACATGGTTTGACATGCAGAATTAAAGATTGCATAATGAACATGGTGATTTGGGTGTTCAAATAGATGTATTGATTATGTATTATGTTACAAAAAAGGACATAGATTTAGTCTACGTAAATAACACACACTTACACACTCAACTTTTACACCTCTCAAGCACACCTCTACAAGTGGTATGAACCAACTATATATAGAGGTGTTTACATGTCTCTCTCTCACTCTCACTAACTCATTAGTCATAAGGCTAATGCACCACATGCAAGTGGGTTTAAAAAAGTCAAACCATGTATAAAGTCATACATTAAGATCTTTGCACCCCAACACTAGTTAACCCTTGTAAGTTTGATTTTGAAGAGATTAAAGACATACAGTTTGAGTTTGCTAAATCAAGGTATGGATAATCATCTATAACACTTGTGTTAAGAATTTAGGGAAAAAGTTATAAAGATTTGTTGAAAGCCTAGATGAAGAGTTTGAGCTCAACTGACAAAATTAGGATGTTATATGATATATATTAACACTTTATTACAGTTTAGTACCATATTATTGAACCTTGTATGTTAAATTTGATTCATGAGGATTAGGGTTCATGAGTGAAGAAATATGACTTAATGAATTAAGTCTTTAAGTGTTGGATTTCGATGTATGTAATAATATAATAAGTAAATTAAACCTTATATGAGTATTTATTGATTGATATATTTTTGGATTTTATTCATGATGAATAGCTGATATGGTTTCACAAATGAGAATTTATGTTTATGAGTTGAAATGTGTAATTGATGTTGTTAATGATATTTATGAGATAATTATGATTAGGAAATCAAATCGAAGGGTCAAGCAAGGAAGTTCCAAGGTTAGGATATCATCCAAATAAACCATAAAGTACAAGGTGACTAAACTTTGATTTCCTCATATATGATTTAGTGATTCTTGGTATGCTTAATTAGATTTCAAGAATTAATAATTGCAATGTCATGTTTAAAATATATGTGATTTCTGAAACACAATGATTGATTGAGAATGGAAGTCAATACAAGTCAACCCATGAGAGGTGCTTAGGTGGTGTTATGTATGAGAATTTCATTGAGATAATCTTGAAGTAATCTTGATGATATAAAAGATGAGATTGAATGAGATAACAAATTTTTGATATGAGATAGTGTTACTAAATGGGGTTATGAAGAATATATGAGAAATATGTATCATACCCATAAGGGATATATGATTTGTTTGATAAAAAAAGACCTTGTGATATTATATATTAAAGACATAGGAAGAAGGTACTCACTAAGATTTACGCTTACCTTTGTTAATTGTTTTATGATTAAAGGTACAAGCATTATAGATAGGGGAAAGAGATGAATGGAGTAACCATAGTATGTTTCTTTTGATAATTAAACTTTGGAATGCTTTGTAAAAACTGTAAACCTAACCTCAAGCTGATCTTGTATAGATATATTTTGATGTAAATGATAATGACTTGTATGATGGCTTATATGAAGTTCACATTTTAAAAAAATATAGTGTACTTTATTTTTTTGGGTGTTACAGTACCTCACCTCGGGTGCGATGTGGAACAATATAAGAGAGTGATTTGGGTATATCGATGAAATATTGGTAGCTGTTGTATAGGGGATGCCTCGTTAATATAGTAGGAGTTATTGGGTTTTCAAGAAGATAGCTCGGGTGTTAGGAGTTGTACGGATGTCCATTGTCCCTGTCGAAATATTGAAGAAGTGCTTATCAATATTTTGCTTCTTTTGGGAGTGATGAAATTCTTTGTTAAGGGATTAGTTGGTTTTGTACCTAAATGAGTAGGAATGATCTGAGGGAGAATAGTGCCCATAGCGATAACAAGCTTGGTAGTATTACTATATGTAGTAGTTTCCTTTTGGGTTACACGTAAGAACAAAATAAAACATAACTAAAAAGATATTTATTTTGGGGGCTTGTTTTGATAATTGATTAATATATTAATTAATTAATTAGAAAACTCTAGAATGGTTTGATTATTGGATAATTACCAAAAGCCTAGATAATTAGTAATAGATTTGGTAATTATATTTAGGGTTGCAAATGACCTGCCTATAAATAAAGGGATTAAATATCGATTTTGGTTGGATGAAAACTTAGCCTTATTACTACAAAAGTTGGAACCCATGAGAAAACCCTATAAAACCTGACGTCTCGATGCCATGTCACGACACCTATTCTGTCATGACGTGACGATGAGCAAACTCATTGATTTGAGCTTGTATCGTGTTGGTTTCTTCAGATCTGCTACAGTTTTGCATCTTGGTTGCAACTACATGAGAGGAACTCTACGTCGACTTCTCTTATCTAATAAACCGACTTGTCAAAATAAGAAATCTATTAAGAAGCCAATGTTAATTTTTCGTTTTATCGAGTTCTCATAAGATGCATAGATTAGTTGAGTTTAGATCCATATGTTTTGAGTGTTAGATCAAATTGTTTATCGTTTCTGCTGCCTTTTGTTTGTTCTAATGAGGTTTGAAATCCATTAGTGGTATCAGAGTGTGGTTCACTCATGTCTATTGCACTTAGACTTTGTCCTTTAAGTATGTTAGGGTTTTTATTTGTAGGATTTCTATTTTAAATCGTTATAAAGTCTAGATTTTTGACTTGATTGAAATTGAATCTATTTAGTCAAAGAAATATAACATTTTAATCGTTCTGCCTTTTTGCCACAATGTGGTTGGTCCTCCATCACATTGTGGTAACTACCCAGATCGCGACTGTCTTCGTCACCACATTGTGGTCTGTCACACACCCAAACCAGAACGGTGGAAACGTTCGGGGGAGGAGGACGTCACACTCAGTATCATAACCATAGTGAAGAAAGTAAACATAACCATCATAAATATAATTTAAAAGGTTACATCGTTGCAAAAATACATGTTACCGAATAAATTATATATGATGTCAAAATAGTTCAAAAGAAATCTACGCCTTAGCGCCTTGTCTTCAAAAAACTTGTGGTTACCTGAATTACTGAATACCTAAGAATACAAGTTGTTTTTGAAAGAGTATCAGCATTAAAGCTGGTGAGTTCACAAGCAATTTATGAATGAAAAATGGATGTTGTTCCTTAAAGTTTGGACAAAATTGCATGAATGGTCCCTGTGGTATATCGAAAATTGCCATTTTGGGCCAAACAGGTTTGGACTAGCACTAATGGTCCAGAATGTTTCATTTTGTTGTGAGTTTGGTCCATTTTGGTTTGATTTTTTATAAAATGACGATTTTACCCCTTTCTATTTATTTTTTGCTTTTTTTTTTATTTAATTGTTATCCTAACTAAAAAATAAAAATAAAATAAAAGAAGAGAATCTCTCTCTCTCACTCTCTCTCCATCCCCCCTCTCTCTCTCTCACTCTCTCTCTCTCACTCTCTCTCTCTCTCTCTCTCTCTCTCTCCAGCTAAGAGAACATCAACACCCTCAGTTTTTCCCCCAAGCTTCACTCTCACCGGAAAGATTGAACACCACCAGCAGAAAAGATGAACACCATGAGATCGAATCTTTGGCAGCGAAACCCTAACCCTAAAAGTTTCAGGCTGCGACACATAGATCAAACCTAAGGATTGTAACGGCGGCAACCTCTATAAACCCTAGGGTTTCAAAAAACGAGAATGGTGGCAGCCTCTGAAAACCTCAGGGTCTCATTCTTTCCTTCTTCAAACTCGATTGAAGCTTACCTGAGGGTCGTTTGATGGAGCCAGGAGGGTCGAGAAATAGTGGGGACGATTTGAAACAGTGGTAGGGCTTGAGTTTAGTAAAGATGAAGCTTGTCGATTCTCAGGAAGCGGTAGATCTGAAATCGTCGTTTGCAAACCCTCGTTACCCACGAACTCCGGCGGTGCTAGGGCTTGTGTTCTGTTCATGTCATTGATTCTTAGAAGGCGGCGGTTCTGTTCTAGAGAGAGAAGAATAAGAAGAAGAAAAATGTTGTTTCATATTCGTGCGAGAGAGAGAGAGAGAGAGAGAGAATCGATTTTTGGGTTTTGTGTGTCTGTGTTGAATCTGTTGAAAAATCGATGAATGTTTGTGTTGATTTGTTTATTTTTTCTTCAGATTTCATGTGTTTGTGTGTTCATCTGATTTCATGTATGTTTGTTCATCTGTGGTGGTGGCGAACGGTGGTGGTGGTTGCTTGAAAATCCGGCTAGTATTGGTGGTTACCAAAAAATACGACTGGTGTTGGTGGTTGCTGGAAAATCCCCTGTTCTTTGAACTCATATAATGGAGGTGGTAGAAGGGGAAGAGGTGTAGAAGTGGGGGGGGGGGAGAGAGAGAGAGAGAGAGATTTCATTTTATCTTATTTTTTATTATTTTATTTTTTTAGTTAGAAAATAATTAAATAACAAAAAGAAAAAGCAAAAAACAAATGGAAAATGGCAAATCCATCATTTTTAGATTTTTTAAACTGATTTGGACCAAAACCGCAACAAAATGAAAAGTTTGGGACTATTAGTGCTAGTCCAAACCTGTTTGGCCGAAAGTAGCAATTTTGGACATACCACAGGGACCATTCTTAAAATTTTGTCTAAAGTTTGTTACAAGTTTGTTTCCAAAAAACCCAAAATTTTCTAAAAGGTTTATTGTAGTCTTAATTGAACCAAAACTTAGTATATGTAAGTAAATTGTCGTACATATGAGTGGTCTTATATTCACATAAAACTCCTTAAATCCCCGTGAAGTATGTGTTTTGTTAATTCCCCATGTGAGATGTTATAACCATGCTAAAACTCGAAGACCTCGTACTCAACGTTCTTCAAGCGTCGGAATGCTATGACAATTGTCACCCCAGACCTGCTGGTCTAGCTGTTGCAAGCAGCTTAGGTGTGGGTTTGTCAGACCCAATATAGATCTATACACAACTATCATGCTCTCCCTCCAAAAGATTCTGATTATAACTACAAGACTTTTCTGTGGTACTTAAGAGTACCCCGAAGGTGAATGACTTACAAATTTATTCATTAACAAGTTCACGTTTTTTGTAATGAAATACTCGTTAGTAAATCGATTGTATTACCATTTCTTTGTTAAATGAGGTGTTCAACCTATACCTATTATAGTTTATAAGTTGTGTGTTATGATTTAATGAAAACTTGATATGCATGACTTTGTATTTCAATAAAAGCGGAATTGAAACTACTAAGTGTAACTCTTACACACCTTGCTCAGCATGTTACAAGGTGTGAATAACTCTTAAACTTCTGTTTGACAATTCTACCCTTAACTGTCACTGTTTTAGAATATTTATATAAAAATCATCGTAAGTCAAAAACTGAATTCGTAAACTCGAGGAGTTTGGAAAAAGTGTCTAATGTGTTCATAAATTTTCCTATAAATTTTGGTGGGCTCAAACCAGTGTGAAAATGTTCATCTTCACAACGTGGTCTGATTTTGTTGCTGTAGTGATAGACAGTTTTGTAAAAAACACCATAAATTGTACAAAAATCGTATGGAGATGTGCAAGTAGTCATTTTAAAGGTATAAAAATGAAATATTTGAATGTTAAGCATTTTTGAAAAATATTAAGTTTATGTTGGGTAAAACAGTTCGTGAATAGCTCACAACTTTTCTGTTGTAAGCTGTCAAGTTAAGTTTCAGATATGTTTTGGTGTTTTAACTTGTATTCCCCCCTGAAAACTAAAGAAAACTGGAAAATGTAGGGGTATGAAATCACCTTGAGTGATTTCTTGAAGAATGGAAGGTCGAAGACGAGGAGTATCCAGTCAAGAACACTTGATGGATAGGTGAAGGCTTGGATGATCCTAAGAACGATTTTTGGTGTTAAAATGTGTGTAGATGATTCAAGGATGTTATGAAAACATGGAATAACACTTGAGTGTATATGAAATACTTACCAAAAAGTGAACTAATACCTCAAGAACACCTTCAAAAAGTGGCTGGAAGTAGAGAGAAAAAGAGGCTTTCTTGAGGGGCTAAGAAGTGTGTAAAAGTGTGGAAATGATCAAAGTAAATCAAGAGATTTTCCAAGGATTTCTTTATATAGATGTGGCTGGAGCAAGTTGCAAGGATGAAGGGATGTTTTCCTGGGTTTGTGTGATGTGGATAGGGTTGGACTAATGAGGATGTGACACATGGAAGGCAAGTGGGCACACTTGACCCACTTGTGGGGTAACATATCCTTAGATATTTCTATAAATGATATAATGATTTTTAGCCAATACTAGTGTATAGTCTCGCAATGCAAGGTCCATGAACCCCGTTATACCTCGTTTATGACTATTTAAGTCCCCAAAAGGGTCCATAGTCATGTTTTGATGCGTTTAACTCCCTTTTTTAGGGTTTTACATTGCTAAACACATAAATTCTCCGAGACACTTGGATTCTTGACATACAAATGCACATTTTTATACATAGAATAACTTTTATCATAGAAGTAAAAGTTAAGTTTTACCGGTTTGACTTGTTGACTTGAATTTGACGGTTGTCACATTATCCCCCCGTTAGAAGGAATTTCGTCCCGAAATTTTCATTTTGAGTGGGACATCAAGGGCTGGGGAATAGATGTGGATATTTTTGCTTCATTTGGTCCTCATGTTACCAAGTAAATTCTAATCCTCGCTTGGTGTTCCAGCGGACCTTTATGATGGGAATATGGCTTTGTTTTGTCGATTTGACCTCTCGATCCATGATTTCAACAGGTTCCTCTATGAAGTGGAGGTTCTCATTGATCTCAATTTCTTCCAAAGGAATGACAAGGGTGTCATCAGACAAAAATTTCTTCAAGTTCGACACATGAAAGGTAGGATGAATGTGATTAAGTTCCTAGGGTAATCGTAGCTTGTATGCGACCGTGCCAATCCTGGTGAGGATTTCAAATGGTCTGATATACCTTGGATTTAGTTTCCCACGTTTTCCAAAACGTATTAATCCCTTCCAAGGTGATACATTCAGTAGTACTCGATCCCCAACTTGGAACTCCAAAGGCTTCTGTCTCTTATCCACGTAGCTCTTTTATCGGTCTTGCGAAGCCTTCATTCGTTCTCGAATTTGGGTGATCTTTTCTATTTTTTCTGTAACACCGTTAAATTTCAAACAATTTTTCATTTAATTTTAATAAAAACATTTCATTTACGAATCATTCCAAAATCATGTATCCAATATTTTCACAAAAACACAATAGAGAATCCACATCCCAAGATCTCAAAAACATATCATCCGCAAGTGTGTACTGATCATGTCGGCGCTTTCCCGCGATCATCACTGGTACCTGAAACACATAACACACAAACGGTAAGCATAAATGCTTAGTGAGTTCCCCAAAATACCACATACAACACATACACCTTTCTAGGACATAACTCCTTAGGATCTTCCGATCCAAGTGTCTGAGGGGATTTCCATCCCATAACTCTGTTGACCTTCCGACCCATACTCTGTTGACCTTCCGACTCATACTCTGTTGACCTTCCGGTCCATATCATCATACTCATATCATAACAGATCACATATATAACATGCATCACATAAACATCATACACATAAGACCATTCAGTCACACATAATTTCCCCATCGGGTGTGGCATAGTGAGAAGACTCACCTTGCTGATGTCGGATAATCACTCGTTCTCGATTCCCCTACCTATCGTCCTTCTATATCATAAGTACATCTCTAATTAATACTTTCCCGACTTAGTTTGACTAACACTATCAAGTCAACACTAGTCAACCCTGGTCAACGCTGGTCAACGGTCAACCTTTGACCCGACTCGTCGAGTCTTGTATAGACTCGTCGAGTCTATACATGAACTCGAGTCCTTTGAATCCTTTCTGACTCACCGAGTCACTCACCCAACTCGGCGAGTCATCCACTGATCCAAGTCACGGGACAACCCGCTCCGACTCGTCGAGTTCATTTCATGAACAACCTCAAACACCCTTCTAAGGTTAGATCTATTCCTCAAATCCCTAGATCTAACCTTCCCAAGCTCAATAATCACGTAAAGTCTCTATCTTGATTCACATGCAGCATCTATATGACCATATATCATGATTTAGCCCCAAATACCATAACCCAAGGTCATAACCTCCATTTTTCTTCATAAAGCTTGATGAGTAAGGCTCTTTGGACCTCTATGGATCTAGATCCCCAAGCCTCATCACTAGAAAGGGGCTATTTGGACATCAAATCAAGCTAACAAAGGGCCCAAGAAACCCTAAATCCATATATTCATCATAAAACAGAAGAAGAGCCGAATTACTACCTCAAATGCGATAATATTAGCTTCAAATCCACATAATAACAACCTCCTTTGTTTCCTCTTGACTAGGTCCTCCTTCTTCTTGCTGAACAATACCACAAAGGTCAAGAATGGCTTCCTTTCCCTCTCAAAACGCTCAAGCACTCTAGGGTTTCTCTCTATGGACTGGTAGCCGCAAATGAAGGCCATAAGGGCCTTTAAATAGGTCCCAAACCCGAGAAATTAGGGTTTCTTTCATTAGCTCTGACTCGGCGAGTCACTCCCCTGACTCGTCGAATCCCCTCATTAACCACGTCATCCAGTCGCGACCAGACTCGACGAGTCTAAGCACCAACTCGTCGAGTCACCTTACATAATTAAAGAAATACAACAAAAATCAATATACCTGGGAAACTGGGTGTTACTATTCTCCCCCACTAGCATCAGACTTCGCCCTCGAAGTCTCGCTCAGCAAATAACTCTGGATACTGCTCATACATTTTTAAATCTGGCTCCCAAGTCAGCTCGGACCCCTTCCGATGTTGCCATTTGACCTGAACCAATGACACCTCCTTGTTTCTCAAAACCTTGATCATCCTATCCCGAATCACGATCGGCCTCTCAACATAGTTCATGCTCGCATCCACCTGAATGTCCTCTAATGGAACCACTGCCGACTCATTGCCGATACACTTCCTCAATTGAGACACGTGGAAGGTCTCATGGATATGACTCAACTCCACATGTAGATCCAAACGATACGCTACCCTACCCACCCTGGCGGTCACCCTGAAAGGAACAATATACCGAGGCCCCAACTTGCCTCTCTTCCCGAATCGAATCACACCTTTCCAAGGTGAGACTTTCAGGAGAACGAAATCACCCACCTGAAACTCGAGCTCTGTCTGTCGTCTATCCACATAACTCTTCTGACGGCTCTGGGCTGTCAACAACCTCTGTCTGACCTGCTGAATCTGCTCGGTGGTTTATAGTACTATCTATGTGCTACCCATCACCTGCTGCCCTACTTTTCCCCAACAAATGGGAGTCCGACACCTCCTCCCGTATAACAACTCAAAAGGAGGCACAACGATGCTCCAATGATGGCTGTTGTTATAGGAAAACTCAGCCAAAGGCAGATTCATGTCCCATCTCCCTCCAAAATCCAATACACATGCATGAAGCATTTCCTCAAGAGTCTGAATAGTCCGCTCACTCTAACCATCGGTCCGAGGGTGATAGGCAGTGTTGAAATGCAATCTCGTACCCAACTCCTCATCAAACTTCTTCCAGAACCTGGAAGTAAAACGTATATCCCGATCCGACACAATCGAAATCGGTACTCCATGACGAGACACTATCTCCCTCACATACAACTATGCCAACTTCTCCGCAGAAGAGCTCTCACTGATAGAAAGAAAGTGGGCACTCTTCGTCAGTCGATCCACTATCACCCAAATCACATCGACACCCCTTGGGGTTCTGGGTAACTTGGTGATGAAATCGATAGACATTTGTTCCAACTTCCACTGGGGAACCTCGAGTGGCTGCAACTTGTAATGCGGACGCTGGTGCTCAGCCTTAACCTGACGACAGGTTAAGAACCTCTCTACAACCCACGCTACATCCATCTTCATGCATGGCCACCAATAATCTCTCTTCAGATCCAAATACATCTTGGTGGCCCCGGGATGGATCGAGAACCTCAATCGATGCGCCTCCTCCATCAAGATGCTACGTGCCCCACCAATAAATGACACCCAAATACGACCCTGAAATATCATAAGCCCTTAGCTATCAGTCACAAACTCAGATACTTTCCCAATCACTCGCTCTTTCTTACGGTTCTCCGGCCTCACTGCCTCGGGCTGGGCCTCTCGGATGGCATCCAACACCGGAGTCATCACAGTCATCCTCATACACATACCTCGGATCGGGGCACTGTCTGCCCTCCGACTCAGGGCATCAACTACCACGTTCGCCTTGCCGGGGCGGTACAGGATCTCACAATCATAATCCTTTACCACATCCAACCATCTCCTCTTCCGCATGTTCAAGTTGGGCTGATCCATCAAATACTTCAAACTCTTGTGGTCCGTGTATATGGTACACTGAACTTTATACAGATAGTGGCGCCAGATCTTAAGGGCGAACACTACTGCCCCCAACTCGAGATCATGAGTGGGGTACCTCACTTCATAAGGCTTCAGCTGCCTCGATGCATACGCTATCACATGCCCCTTCTGCATAAGCACGACACCTAACCTAGATATCGATGCATCGTAGTAAACCACAAAATCATCAACTCCCTTTGGAAGGGATAACACCGGGGCTTCGCACAACTTCTGGCGAAGAGTCTCAAACGAGGTCTGCTGCTCTGGACCCCATGAGAAGGCAACACCCTTCTAAGTCAACCTAGTAAGTGGCACTGCAATCTTTGAGAAATCCTGAATGAATCTTCGATAATAAACGGCCAATCCCAGAAAATTCCTGATCTCGGTAGCTGACTTTGGCACTTCCCAACTCATCACTGCCTCAATCTTGGCTGGATCAACCAATATTCCATCCTGATTAACAAGATGCCCCAGGAACTAGACCTCCCGTAACCAGAAATCACACTTGGAGAATTTGGCATAAAGCCTCTCCGATCTCAACACCTCAAGAACCTCTCTTAAGTGCTCCTCATGCTGCTCCCGGGATCTAGAATACACCAGAATATCATCAAAAAACAGAATCACCGATCGATCCAGCATCGGCCTACATACTCTGTTCATGAGATCCATGAATGCTGCTGGCGCATTAGTGAGCCCGAAAGGCATGACCACGAACTCATAGTGCCCATAACGCGTCCTGAATGCCGTCTTCAGGATATCCTCATCACGCACTCTCATCTGATGATATCCAGACCTCAGATCAATCTTGGAGAACCAAGATTCCCCCTACAATTGATCAAATAAGTCATTAATCCTCGGCAACAGATAACGGTTCTTAACTGTTAACTTGTTCAACTCCCGGTAATCAATACACATCCAGTGTGAACCATCCTTCTTCTTAACGAAGAGGATCGGCGCTCCCCAAGGCGAGCTGCGCGAATGAATAAACCCCTTCCCCAACAGCTCCTGCAGCTGTGAGGATAACTCCTGCATCTCTGGCGGTGCTAGGCGATAAGGCGCCTTAGCGATAGGCGCGACCCTGGGAATCAAATCGATGCGAAACTCCACCTGCCTCTCGGGAGGCACACCCGGTAACTCCTCAGGAAATATATCCGGGAACTCACGCACTATCGGGACATCACCAAACAAACTTGGCTTCCCTAAGGCCACCCGTGTATCCATCACATAGGCTACGAACCCCTTGCAGCCCTGCTGCAAAGTCTGCCTCGCCTTGGCAGTCGAACAAAATGCTGAACCACTACGAGTCCCCTCACCATAAACTGTCAGCACTCCCCCACTAGGATCTCAGATCATCACCAGCTGCTGCTCGCAGTCTATTACTACCCCAAATCGGCTCAACCAATCCATGCCCACGATAACACATACGTCCCTCATCCTTATCGGGACCAGATCTATCGGAAAACCAACGCTGAAGATGTCAAGTACACACCCCCAAATCACATCTGTGGCATACACTGCTCGCTCGTCAGCTATAGAAACATGCAAAGGTCAACTCATCACCTTTCGCTGGATACTGATGTGCCTACTGAATGCTAATTACACAAAAGACCGACTCGCACCCGAGTCAAATAACACCAAAGCAGGTACATAATTCACAAAAAAATACCTATGCATAACATAGTATAAACACAAAATCTCATTACAACATAAATAAATATGAACAAAATACATACCAGCCACGACGTCGGGTGTTGCACAGACCTCCTCCGCTGTCAGTTGGAACGCTCTCCCTCGCGCCTTCGGCGCCTCGGCCTTCAGCGACCGACCCTCAATAGCTCGCGTAGCAGCAGGGGCAGATCCCTGCGTTGTCCCCTATGTTGTCCCCCTCAACTGCGAACACTCGGCCCTCCGATGTCCGGTCTGGTTGCAATGAAAGCAAACCATGAACCCCTTGGGGTAATCCTTGGTGATATGCCCCTCCTTGCCACACTTGTAGCAAGCACCAGATCTACATACCCCATCATGACCCTTTCCGCACTTCCCGCAAGTGCGGCCCTTCTGGCCCCCAAATCTCAAATCGGCGGGCTTTCCCCGCTTGGCCGCCGTCTGAGACTGTGCCGGTCGGCGATCCCTGTTCTGAGACTCGGCCTCCTCCCTGTCCTGAGTCTCTAGCTCTATCTCCCTCTTCCGGGCATTTTCCTGGAGCTCAGCAAATGTACGGTATAATGAGTTCGCCGCGAACTCACGAATGTCTCTCCTCAGAGCGCTCAGATATCGGCTCATACTTACCTGCTCGGTCGACACGTGCTCAGGGCAGAACATCGCCCTCTCATGAAACATCCTGTTAATCACAGTAACTGAGTCAGTACCCTGCTTGTGGGTCAAGAACTCCTGAGCCAACTGTTCCCTTTCCATCGAGGGAATGTACTCGTCTCTAAACAGGGTGGTGAACCTCTCCCAGGTCACCGCTGAAATCTCCGCAGAACTAAGATGCGCAGTCACAAACTTCCACCAGTCCTTTGCTCCCAAGCGAAGCTGGTTCAGCGCAAAGTGAACCCTCAGATGCTCTAGACACGAACAAGTGTAGAAGCATCCCTCAATGTCAGATATCCATCTCATCATAGCAATCAGGTCCTGCATCCCGTCAAACTCGGATGGCTTCGCGTTGCTGAACTCCCGGTACAGCAACGAGTCACCCCCCTGTGGCCTGGCGGCAACGACAGCTGCTGTGGCCGCATCAACAACAACATCAGTAAGAGCAGCATACCACTCATCAAGGGTCTTAATCAGTGTGTTCTTAATAGACCCGAACATCTCTGGAATCTCAACTCGGATGGCAGCAACCACCTCCTCATTAATCATCTGGCGGAGCTCCTCATCGCGCACGCCTCCCTCGCGGGTCTATGGTCTGTGGCACGTTCCAACCATGATGTCTCTGAATTACAACACAAAAGTATCAGGGACTCGCTCAAGTATACTCGTACCCGATAACCTAACCCGACTTGATTCCTAGTACCCTAAGGATTCCTACTTGGACTACACACTAATCCGGTGTTTCCAGTAGTACGGGCCCAATACTACCTTCCACACCGCACCAGTATTCATCCCAAGTCATCCTCCCAGGATCCCAAGTCACAAGTACTCTATCCCTTTCCACACATAAACTACCCTTCGATAGACCCCCATAGCACATCACTGCTACCTACTCATTCTAAAGCATCCCATGGTAGTAGAAATTTTCCTAGGCTAAGGCATCACAAATCAGGCCACTCTAGTCCTAACATGAATACCTAGCCTACTCTAGAATGCATAACACATTTCAATATATCTCATAACACATAATGTAAGGGTAATTTGGGAAATCACCGTTCGGGCGCTGGCTGATCGTACACACTACTTCCTTGCGTATCTTCTAAATTCTTTTACTCTTTAGAAAAAAATGTTTATTTTATGAAAATCTTTCTCGAATCCTCAGTTTGATTTCAAATACACCCGAAGGTGAATCCAAATCCCTCAAACTGAGGCTCTAATACCAATTTGTAACACAGTTAAATTTCAAAAAAAATTTCATTTAATTTTAATAAAAACATTAAATTTCCGAATCATTCCAAAATCATGTATCTAATATTTTCACAAAAACACAATACATAATCCATATCCCAAGATCTCAAAAACATATCATCTGCAAGTGTGTACTGATCATGCCGACGCCTTCCCGCAAACATCACTGGTACCTGAAACACATAACACACAAACGGTAAGCATAAATGCTTAGTTAGTTCCCAAAAATACCACATACAACACATACGCCTTTCCAGGCCATAACTCCTTAGGATCTTCCGATTTAATCAGGGGATTTCCATCCCATTACTCTGTTGACCTTCTGGTCCATACTCTGTTGACCTTTCGGTCCATATCATCATACTCATATCATAACAAATCACATATATAACATGCATCACATAAACATCATACACATAAGACCTTTCGGTCACACATAATTACCCCATCGGGTATGGCATAGTGAGAAGAATCACCTCGCTGATGTCGGATAATCACTCGTGTTCGATTCCCCGACCTATAATCCTCCTATATCATAAGTACATCTCTAATTAATACTTTCCCAACTTAGTTTGACTTACACTATCAAGTTAACACTAGTCAACCCTGGTCAACGCTGGTCAACGGTCAACCTTTGAACTGACTCGTCGAGTCTTGCATACACTCGTCGAGTCCATACGTGAACTCGAGTCCTTTGAATCCTTTCTGACTCACCGAATCACTCACCCAACTCGGCGAGTCATCCACTGATTTGAGTCACGGGACAACCCGCTCCGACTCGTCGAGTCTGCTCATGGATTCGGCGAGTTCATTTCATGCACAACCTCAAACAACCTTCTGAGGTCAGATCTATTCCTCAAATCCCTAGATCTAACCTTCCCAAACTCAATAATCACGTAAAGTCTCTATCTTGATGCACGTGTAACATCTATATGACCATATATGATGATTTAGCCCCGAATACCATAACCCAAGGTCATAACCACCATTGTTCTTCATAAAGCTTGATGAATAAGGCTCTCTAGACCTCTATGGATCCAGATCCCAAAGCCTCATCACCAGAAAGGGGCTATTTGGACATCAAATCAACCTAACAAAGGGCCCAAGAAACCGTAAATCCATATATTCATCATAAAACAGAAGAAGAGCCAAATTACTACCTCAAATGCGATAATATTAGCTTCAAATCCACATAATAGCATCCTCCTTTGCTTCCTCTTGACTAGGACCTCCTTCTTCTTGCTAAACAATACAACAAAGGTCAAGAATGGCTTCCTTTCTCTCTAAAAACGCTCAAGCACTCTAGGGTTTCTCTCTATGGACTGGTAGCCGCAAATTAATGCCATAAGGGCCTTTAAATAGGTCCCAAACCCAAGAAATTTGGGTTTCTTTCGTCAGCTCTGACTCCGTGAGTCACTCCCTGACTCGTCGAGTCCCCTCATTAACCACGTCATCTAGTCGCGACCAGACTCGACGAGTCTAAGCACCAACTCGACGAGACACCTTACATAATTAAAGAAATACAACAAAAATCAATATACCTCGGAAACTGGGTGTTACAGTTTCCCTGATGATCTCCAGGTCAGTGAGTGTGTTGTTAGGAACTTTCCCTCTTGCTAGTTGCGTATCGGCCACCTCAGCACAACACAGGGGTGATCTGCACTTACGGCCGTAGAGGGCTTCGAACGGAGCAACTTTGATGCTAGTGTGATAACTATTATTGTATGAGAATTCGATAAGGGTAAACAAGCATCCCAAGCTTTACCAAAATCTATCACACAAGCTCTTAGCATGTCCTCTAACGTCTAAATGGTCCTTTCATTCTGCACATCGGTCTGTGGGTGGTAGGCTGTACTCATGTCCAGCCTAGTTCCCATAGCTTTCTGCAATGACTGCCAGAATCATGACGTGAACCGACTATCTCTATCAGAGATAATGGATATCGGCACTGCATGAAGTCGCACTACTTCTTTAATGTAGAGCCTTGTCAGTTTCTCTATTTTGTCTGTCTCTTTTATTGGTAGGAATTGTGTGGATTTGGTTAATCTGTCGATGATTACCCAAATGGTGTCAAGTCCACCTGTTGTCTTGGGTAACTTGGTAATGAAATCCATTGTAATCCGCTCCCACTTCCACTCGGGTATCTCTGGCTGCTGAAGTAGTCCCGAGGGCTTCTGATATTCCACCTTAACCTTAGCGCAAGTCAGGCACTTGCCCACAAAGGTAGCTATTTTGGCTTTCATGTTCGGCCACCAATACAGCTTATTGAGATCAAAACACATCTTGTCTGAGCCAGGATGCACTGAGTAACGAGTTTTATGAGCTTCGTTCATGACAACGTCCCTAAATCTACCAAATTTTGGTGTCTAGGTCCGGTTCATGAGACAATGAACTCCATCATCCCTGACTTCAAGATTTTTTTTCCATTCCTCTCAATGCTTCTCCTGCCACGTTCTCTGGTTTTAAGGCTTCTTCATGTGCCTCTCAGATTTGCGCGGAAAGGTGTGAATGGATGGTCATGGTTAACGCTTTTACTCGGCAGCCCGAGTATTCCTTTCTACTCAAAGCATCCGCAACCACATTAGCTTTTTCCGGGTGATAACGAATCTCTCATTCATAATCATTTAGCAATTCCACCCATCGTCTTTGCCTCATGTTGAGTTCTTTTTGATTGAGGATATGCTGAAGGCTTTTGTGATCGGTGAAGATACTGCATTTGGTGCCGTAGAGGTAATGTCTCCAGATTTTTAGGGCGAAAACTACTGCTCCTAATTTGAGATTGTGTGTCATATTGTTTACCTAGTGCGTCTTCAGCTGTCTTGAGGCGTAGGCAATGACCTTTCCTTGTTGCATCAACACACATCCTAGACCTTGGTTTGACACATCGCAATAAACCACAAAGTCCTCGGTTCCATTCGGTAAGGACTAGATCGAAGCACTGCATAGAGTTCGTTTCAGCGTTTGGAATGTGTTGGGTTGAAGATTTGTTCAAGGGTTGCGTCTTTGGGCTCGGTTATTTATTTATTTAATTTTGTATTCCGGTTTGGGCCTGTCCAACCGAGAGCCCAGTATGTTTATTATATAAGTATATGCTTGCATGCATATTAGGTCAATGATTCAACGATTAAGAAGATTACGATAGCATTACAGTTTCTTTTATCGTTCTTGTAATTCTCCAACCCTCTACAGTTGATGTTCTTTATCGAGCTCTTCTGAGGGTTATTTTATAATCATTCAACCTGTTTGATTCATCGTTGAGTTGTTCTTTATTTTGTATTCGTTCTTACTGTTTAAATATTTATTCACCTGTTTAAGATCTAATCGATCTACAAGATCAAGTTTTAATCTCATCAATTGGTATCAGAGCAGGAGGCTGTGTAATCGATACACATCTTTTCTGTGAAAAGGTTTCAATTAGGGTTTTTCCGCAATTACTGATATTTATTGAGCCGTCATCTCATTATTGACGTATCTTGATATTTATTGTTTTGCCCTAATCTGAGTTATTACAAGTCTGATCTTTTAACAGGTTTTTTCGATCATAATGGACGAGTCGCAATCAAACCCCATCAATATTTCCAACAGCATCGGTTCGACGACGAAGATTCCAATCCTATATACCCATGATTATGAAGTCTGGGCGCATCACTTTGAAGACTACGTTATAGGATCTGAGGATAATGGATACCTCATATGGGAAGCTATCATTAATGGACCTTTTTCTCATTCTGCAACGTCAAGAATTGTTAAAACTCAAAAGGAGTATAACGATCTGCTGAAGGATGTCAAAGATATTGCACAAGATGAGAAGGACAAATTCCAGTGTAATATCAAGGCGTTAAGATTGATAAGATTCGCCCTTCAGTCCGACACCTTCAGGTTGGTCAGCTCATGCACGACGGCAAAGGAAGTTTGGGATAGACTTCGCGAACTGTATTCTACAGACGAGGATCTTGAACATTCTATCCAAACCTTGCTCTTATCTGAGTTTAGAGAATTCAGGTAAGGAGCCGAAGAAACTGTGACCCAGACGTTCGATCGCTTCAATCATCTTCTCAGCAGGATGATCAAACATGACATCGAAATGAAGCTTATCGAGCAGAAGGTTACATTCTTAAATGGTCTGAGGTCTGAATGGAGAGCAGTGGTGTCTACAGTCAAAGCCCATGAGCAGTTTAAATCATATTCTTTGGCGAAATTGGTGGGTATTCTCAAGTCCCAGGAAAAGATTGTACTGCAGGAGAAGAACGTTGTTTCAAACCTTGGTTCGCTAGCCCTCCTATCAAAAAGTAAAGCTGTGATGGAGGATGAAGACCTTAACTTGGAGGAGTATGACCTCACGTCTGAGGATTATGCTATGATGGTGTCTAACCCCAAGAGGTTCATAAAGAAGAGATTCCCCAGAAATAAAAACCAAAACTGGCAGGGGAGTTATAGTTCAGAAAAGGTTAATAATGAACCGAAGGTTGAAGAGCCCAAGAAGGAACTGAAAGCAGATGGCGATTCTGGAGTAAGCTGTTACTACTGTGGTGGGAAAAACCACTATGCTAAAGATTGTGTCCTTAAGAAGATGGCTGAAAAGGATGATGAAAAGGATGAGGAAGCTGTGCTGCAGAAAAGGCTCGATGAGATGAGAAAGAAGAAATCTACCACTAACCCTTCCATGAATGCTCTTATTGTGCAGGGTTCGGTTGCTGATGACAAGTTCGGTAGAGTGGAAGTTTGGTCTACCGACTCAGAAGACGATGAAGTGAGGAAGCCTACTCATGGAAAGGCTTATGTGGCAAAGGAGGAGAGCAGTGGAGGAAGATGCTTCATGGTGTCTGATGTATCTCAGATGAGGGGATACAACACTGATGGTGGAAGCAATGAACCGAAGGGGCAGGAGGACATGTGCTTTACGGCCAAACCACTCAGCCAGCAGTTCAATGAGCTTGATGAACTGATCAAGAAGGTACAATCAGTTTTTGTTTCATTTAAAGTACCACAACCCTCATATGAGAAAGAACTAAAAAATGTTAATACAAGAATTTCTCATCTAGATAGTAGCTTAACTCAAACTCGAGTCACCAATTCTAACCTAACTGATCAATTAAGCAGGGTGTCTTCGAAGAGTGAGGAGCGGCGCATGTGGATCGAGTTGAAGGAGTCTGAATTAGTTAAAATTAAAGACGAAAACATTTATTTACAAAGAGACAATTTAAAGTTGTTAAAACAGCGGAATGTTTTTTGTTTAATTGCAAAACGTCTTTATTCTAATATTACTCAGCTTCACTTGGACTATGAAATAGGTCAAAAGATCCATCGCATGATTTTGCCCTTCCTTGAGTTTAAGGAGGATGAAATCGATGCCGAAGCTTATAATTGTGAGAGTGTGATATCATCTGATGACGTCAATCTGACCTACATGTATGGACTGGACAAAATAGAATCTTTCATTAAATCCAAGGACCACAAGAACATGCTTAAAAATATTTTGGATGAAAATGATAGACTTAAACTGAGAACCGAAACTATACAAAAATTTGACTCGTTAAATGCCAACTTGAGCTCAGAAAACAAAATAGATGTTGAAAATGCATCTGAGCTTAACGAGGACGACAACATGAGTGAAATTTCTGTAGAGGACACGGTTGACTGCTCAGAATTTGTAAAAAGCGAACCTGAAAACCACAAGAATCTAATTTCTGAAAATTCAGTGGAGTTCGCTCGATTGTCCAAACAAAAGTCCCCGATCTTAGTAGAGAAAGCGGTTGTATATCAAAAGGTCCAGACCACTCCAAATCAAGTGTACAAGGTCACTGGAGTAACCGAACATCAGACGGCTGAACTCACAGCTATTGTAAACGAAGACAATGCTGATGGCTGTGATGAGTTCTTCTGGACAGCTCCAATCGATAATGCCGATGAAATAGTAGGGTTATCTGAAAGGACCTCATGGAAGAGTAAAGGACGATACATACCTGAACCCTTGAATAAGACAGATAACTTCGATGAGCCAAGCACCAGTGGGACGAAAGGCATTCCTCAGGAGAATGAAAGTTCGGCAAAAGAAGACGTTCCCTCTACTTCCTCAGTTCAAAGTAAAACTCCTACAGTTCAAAATGAACCAGTCAAGGAGAAACCGAAAATGAAAGCTAATATTCATCATCAACCGAAGCAGATGAGGCATAAGAAACGTGAAAGGAACCAAAGATATAGGAAGAATCTCTCAGAAAGGAGGCAATTCTGGCAATCCCAGAATGCATACTTCTCACATCAAGACAAGAATCTGAAGTATGAAAACAATCCTGTCGGAAAGCCTGAGAGCCACAACAACCGAAAGCCAAGGTTCGGTTCACAAGAGGATACCAACCGAAAGCAAAGGTTCGGTTCTGAAGTTAAAAGAGATCAAAACTCTAAGGTCAGTCCCTCCAATGATCAAAAGCAAAAGGGTCACCTAGAGTCTCCAGCCAAGAAGTCCTCTCAATCTAAACCCACTCCTTCTAATTCATCTAATTCTGCTAATTCTTCCAAATCATCTCCATCTTGCTCTAAGGCTCATTCTGTTCATTCCCAAAAATCTCATTCGTTAGCTGAACAAAAAGGCAAACAGAAGGTTGATGCATCCATGCCAGAGTCTAAACCGAACGCACCCAATCCTAACAAAATAAAAGTTTTTACCATTAAAAAGAAAGATGAAACAACACTTATAAAACGAACATATCTTGTTGACATTTCTCTTACTGTTCCTGTTCCCATGAAAAGCTCACGTGGACCCAAGAAACTTTGGGTTCCTAAATCTGCTTAATTTTTGCAGGTTATAAGTGACGAGCAGTTCGACGAAGAATGGTACATCGATAGTGGCTGCTCACGTCACATGACAGGGAGGAAAGAGGAGCTCAGGGAATACAGATCTCTTGCAAATGGTGGCAATGTCAAGTTTGGAAACAATTCTTTCGGCACCATAAAGGGATACGGGATGATAACAAATGGTGACTTTACTATAAGGAAGGTAGCTTATGTGGAAGGACTACAACACAACCTCATCAGTGTATCTCAGCTTGTTGGAGGTACAGGTCTAAAAGTCTCATTCGACGATGAAAGTTCTGAAATTATTGAGAAGAAGACAAAGAAAGTAATTCTCAAGTCGGAGCGAAAGGGTGAAATGTTTCCTCTAAACCTTAAACCCATCAAAGGAAACCCAGCTATTTGCTTGCTATCAAAAGCTCAATCTGACGAAAGCTGGTTGTGGCACCGAAGTCTCTCTCATCTCAACTTTAAAGATATCAACCGACTTGTCACTGGAGGTCATGTTAGGGGTCTTCCATTACTCAAGTTCGATAGAGATCATTTGTGTGCTGCATGCGAAATGGGGAAGCAGAGTCGTCAAAGTCATCCATCTGTAATTAACACAAAAGTTGTTGAACCACTCGAATTACTTCATATTGATTTGTGTGGTCCTTCATCTATCGAAAGCATCGGTGGTAGCAAGTATATCCTTGTTATTGTTGATGACTTTTCACGATTTACATGGGTGTTCTTATTAAAGCTCAAATCTGAAGCGACTCATAAGCTGAAAATGTTTATCAAGCAGATTGAAGTACAGCTCAAGAAGGTCGTTCGCAACATCAGGAGCGACAATGGTCTGGAATTCAAGAACAGGGAGTTTGAAGAATTTCTAGCAGAAAAAGGAATAAGTCACAACTTCTCAGCTCCCTACACACCACAACAGAACAGAATTGTCGAAAGACGAAACCGATCTTTGTGTGAAGCTGCCCGAACTATGCTAAGTTTCGCTTCCTAACCTCTTTGTTTTTGGGCTGATGCTATTTCTGCTGCTTGTTTTACACAGAACAGGTCCTATCTCAACAAACGATTCACGCTCACACCTTATGAGATTCTCAACAACAGGAAGCCCAACGTGAAATTTTTCCATGTGTTCGGTTCACGGTGCTTCATCTTTAACTCTAAAGAACACCGCAACAAGTTCGATGTCAAAGCCGACAAGGGAATCTTTCTGGGCTACTCTCTCACATCCAAAGCATACAGAGTCCTAAACAAGCGTTCGAGAAAAATTGAAGAGACATATTATGTGACTTTTGACGACAGCTATGTCAAAAAGCTACAAGCCAAAGAAGACACCGCAGGGGAAATCTTTCCTCAAACTGGCCAAGTCACAGTCTCGATCGCTAATCTATACGAGAAATTTCTAGAGCTCTTTGACGAACCAGAGAAAGCTTCTCTCTCAGAAGCAGGTGCAGCAGACAACAAGGTAGACCACATGAAGCAAATTGTCGAAGACGCTGCCCGGAGAATGAATGAAGGAGGATTGACTTCTGATGAACCTCCATCCAACAATGCTTCAGTTGAGGGGGAGCCAAGCTCACATGTCGAGGGGGAGCCAAGCTCTACAACTGCAACCGAAAGTGCTTCTCCAACCGAAGGTGCTTCTCCAACCGAAGGTGCATCAACGCCAGCAAGTCCAGCATCCCAAGAAACCTCTGAACCTCAAGTTTCTCAAAGCTCATCAATCGAGGGGGAGCATGATGATATGACGCTTGACTACGATAGCCAATCCGAGCCAGAAGAAATGATCAATGCTGAACTAGACCCAACCTTTGATCCAAATTATCCTCCTCTTACGAAATGGACCAGAGATCATCCTATCTCTCAAGTGGTTGGTGATGTCTCTGAAAAGGTTCTGACCCGATCACAACTGAAGGCAAAACAGACGTCCTTATTTTCAAAGGTTGAGTTTTGTATGTTTAACTCATTCGTATAGAAAGTTGAACCGAAGACAGTTAACACTGCCCTCGATCACTCTGATTGGGTTCAAGCAATGCAAGACGAACTGAACGAATTTGAAAGGAACAAAGTCTGGCGCCTCATTCCAACTCCTCCAGATGCTTCGGTTGTTGGTCTCAAATGGGTCTTTAGGAACAAAATGGACAAGGAAGGGAATGTTATAAGGAACAAAGCTCGTCTGGTAGTAAAGGGATACTGTCAGGAGGAAGGGATTGATTATGAAGAGACTTTCGCTCCTGTAGCTAGGCTTGAATCTGTAAGAATATTTCTTGCTTATGCTGCCCACAAAAACTTTGAAGTTTTCCAAATGGATGTCAAGTGTGCATTTCTTAATGGAGAACTCGAAGAAACGGTGTATGTGGAGCAACCTCCTGGGTTCGTGAACGAAAAGTATCCAAACCATTGCTATATTCTGGATAAAGCTGTGTATGGCCTTAAACAAGCTCCGAGAGCCTGGTATGAAACGCTAACTAAATTCTTAAAGATGTCTAAATTCAAACAAGGTTCGGTTGACCCAACCTTCTTTCGCAAAAAGGAAGGTAACCACCTTATGATAGTTCAAATTTATGTCGATGACATCATCTTTGGCTCTATGAATCCCAGCTTAACAGCTGAATTCAGAAAGTTGATGGAGACTAAATTTGAAATGAGCTCAATGGGTCCTATTAACTTTTTCCATGGTTTAAATATTAGACAGGGACCTGAAGGCATCTTTATCAATCAGGAAGCTTACACGAAGACTCTCCTAGCAAAGTTTGGTATGATGGGAGACTCCAAAGTCAAAGTCCCAATGGCATTCGGCACCAAGCTAACTCCATCCCTAGACAAACCGGCTGTCGATATCACGCTCTATCGTCAAATGATAGGCTCACTAATGTATCTTACTGCTAGCAGGCCTGACATCATGTTTTCTGTGTGTTATTGTGCTCGATTTCAGGCAAACCCACGCGAACCTCACATGCTTGCAGTAAAGAACATTCTACGCTATCTGAAGCGAACTGCCTCCTTAGGTCTATGGTATCCTTCCAACTCAGGCTTCTTCGTTCAAGCCTATTCTGATGCTAACCTTGGAGGATGTGGACTCGACAGAAAAAGCACTACTGGAGGCTGTCAATTCCTTGACGGGAAGATGGTCAGCTGGCAATCCAAGAAACAAACGTGTGTGTCGTTGTCTACTGCCGAAGCGGAATACATAGCCGCTCCATCCTGCACCTCACAAGTGATTTGGATCCAGAGTCAACTTCGAGACTATGGACTCAATATGAAGAAGATCCCACTATATTGTGACTCCGAAAGTGCAATTAGGATCTGTCATGACCCAGTGCAACACTCTAAAACCAAACACATAGCACTGAGGTATCACTTCATCAAAGATCACGTGGAAGATGGAAACGTCGAAGTTCACTTCGTAAGAACCACTGATCAACCGGCTAACGTCTTTACCAAAGCTCATCCTGAAGCATCATTCAACAGAATATTGCAAGGGCTAGGTATGATGGAATCAGAGTCAGTACCTCACACTACCTCTCAACCTCAAACGTAAGAAGCGAAACCAACCGAACGTTCGGGTTCGGTTAAACCATCTGACTCGCTCATCACTTCAAAGGTAGTTTTTCTTTGTTGTATATTTCTTGTACAAAGTTGTTTTTTTTATGTTGAAAGTGTTTTCCAATTGCATGTTTAAATTCCTTGGTTTCTCAAAATTTTCCAAAACCGAAACCTACCGAAGGTTCGGGTTCGGTTTTTCAAAATTTTGTTGAACCGAAACCAACCGAACGCTCGGGTTCGGCTTTTCAAAATTTTCTGGAACCAAAACCAACCGAACGCTCGGGTTCGGTTTTTCAAAATTTTCTGGAACCGAAACCAACCGAACGTTCGGGTTCGGTTTTTCATATTTTTTTTCAAAGTTTTTTTTTAAGTCTTATTTTTTCTTACTTATTTTTTTTACTTATTTCTTTCTTTTAATTTTTTTTTTAATAAATATCAAAAACTCCAAAAATATTTTCTTTTTTTATTTTTAGTGTGTTCGTTCATTTATGGGGGTATAAGTGTTAAATTAATTAAGTGTCCCTAGAAGCATGCTGCTGTATGTGTCCCAAGCCTCATAAGATTTTGAATAATAGCCTTCATGACCTGGTATGCACAAACCATGTCTTCCCAATAAGGCTAACACATTTATTCTAATCGTGAGCTACCTCACTCTCTTCTCACATTAGTTAAGAGTTTCCTGCTTGGTCCTTATTTTCGCAGCAGAGGTACTTTATTTTCCTACACCATCTCCATTACACTTCTCCATTACATTCGTTTCATCAACATAACCCTTGAGACTCTCAGGCATTACCACTGAGGTTTATGGTAACACAAACATCTATGTTTATGATCTTCGTTTCGTGCCACTACGAGCTGAGTGAAACCCAAAATTCAACACCATATCTGAATTGACGGTGATCAATTAATTTGCTCAAGTTTTCACCAAAGAATTGACGGATGTACCTTCATGAAGTCTCAACCTTTATTTTGTGTGATTCCTATGAAATTGTTAAACACCATAACATTTCTTCCCTTGGGATCCAGTTTTTAATTTTTTGAGATTTTATATTTTCCAAGCCAATTTAAAGTTAAATCCTACCTACTTGTTCAACAGACTACACTGGTCTCACAAGTACTTTGTTCACTTTCTTTCTTATTTCAAGATTAGAATTGCTGATTCAAAGCGAAAGCCACCTTTACTTAGCCTAATTAAAAGAAGCCTTTCAACATTTCTTAAAAAGTGATTGATCGTAATTCAACGGGAATCCACATTAACACTTTAAGGTCTCTCCTGACCTTGAAGGAAGAGATTCGTGCCCGGGATCATCAGTTTCGTGTCATTATTGACATCACAGTAAATCCTAAAAAGAGTTGCTTTATTTCTTTTCTTTTTACACTCTTTGCACGAAAATCTTTGATTTTCCAAAATTCCGTTACTAATTAATTTCAGGCTGATTTATTGCATTGATGGTTAATGTTTAAGACGTGGTCAACAATCCTCCACGTGGGCAGTTTATTCAAAAGATGCGCTTTTAAAAGATAAGACGAAAGGTTGCTGACTCGGCGGGAGTTAAAAGGATTAAATTTCAAATGACGGTAAAAAGGGGCGCGTGTGAATTTGAAACGGCCATACTTTTACTGACATCATGGACGCGTGTGCGATTTTCAAGGGATTTCTCTCTGGCACTTAAAGGCGCGTGAGGATTTGAAACGGTTTTCTTCTGAAACGGCGCTTGTTGGGTGGCGTGATCCTAGGAATCTGACACTCTCTCTCCTACGTGATCATCGTATAGAAGATTTGAAACGATTTTTCTCTCTCCATTCTCTCACTATAAAAGGCAGTCTATACTCTCATTTACCTTTTTACTGCTTCCGGATTTTCTAGAGAGCAAAAACTCCAAAAAGCTTCACTGTTCATCTTCTTCATACCCTACCTTCAAAAATGGCGGAATCATCCTCAGTCCATGCTACCTCACAAATCCTTCCTGTTCGTCCTCAACAATGCCTGGTGATCGATCTCAACCCTCTGGCGTACGACTCCTACATGTCGCCGATCATCGAGTGCGTGAAGTACTCCCAAATCGCTCCGGCTCTCTCCAGGATTGAGTCTGTGCCAATGACGACTCTCTCGTAGGTTTATGCGACTGCCTATTACGACAAAGCAGTCGAGCGGGTGTTCTTCGAGGTTGCTGATCATAAGACCTCCATTTCTCGACAACGTTTCTGCACATTGCTAGGGTTGGCTGTTGACCCATCGAGAATTAATCCGGAGACGATTTCGGTTGGGCATCTATATTGCATGTTTTACAATATGGGGTACACGGAGGTCCTCACCTCCGTCGCAAAGTTCAAGAAGTCCTGCTTGCCGCCGCAGTTGAACGACATGTTCACAGTCCTCTTCAAGGGCTTGTCGGAACGAAGCTCAGGATCTGACGGTGCTACTCGACTTTTCTTGTCGATCATGTATGCAGTTTACAACGGGATAAACTTAGATTTTGGGCTGGTTCTGTGGCAGCAACTCATCTAGAGCCTTTCTTCTTCATCACGACATTCTGAGGTGTCGTATGCCCGGTTCTGGATACTAATCACAAAATGGGCAATGGACAGGTTTGAGATTCCCACTGCTGATGGTGCATCGATGTCTTCTATCGGTACGTTTCATACCAAGAAGATCATCGTCTCTGATGCATCGAAATTCTCGTTCATTGGCTCCATTCCGGAGACAATGTATGGCGACGTTCCCTCTGACAGCAGACTAATCCGGACGATCAAGGAGTTCAGGGCGACTGGACCTAGGGAACTCACACCGAAAATGCTCAAGTCCATCCATGATGCTGACAAACCGGTGAACAGGAGCAAAAAGGCGGATAAAGGGAAGCAAGCGACCAAAGCTACTAAGGGTCCTTCTCCCAAGAAGAGGAAACAAACAAGAGCTGCACAGTCCCCGCAGCCGAAGAGAAGGAAGACTCAACCGAAGCGCAAACTTCTTATTGCTTCTTCTTCGAGTGACTCAGAAGAAGAGCATTCGGGTTCGGATGGCTCTCAAGGAGGCGAAACTCCTCAAAGAGGCAACACACCACCTCACTCACCTACCCCAGAGATGGAACTTCATAATTCACCAGTTCCTTCACCTCCTCAAACCATCCCTACTTCCATTCCGACCATAACCCCCACTACCACTATTCCTCCAACCTCTTTCCCTATACCACCACCCATTTTCTCAGATACCACCACAACCACTACAAAGGTTACAACCAACGTATCTGATACGGGGGTTCATACCTCTACAACCGAAACACCACGCGTAACCGAACCACCTGAAACCGAACCTACCCATACTCATCCACCACCCGAAACTACCCCACCCCACACTCAACCTGAACCTACCAAAACCACCACACCCCCAGCTTCACCACCACCACCATCTCCAGATCATGCCTCTGATGGAGATAACCCGTTTCTTGGCGGAGATAATATGACCTTCGATTCGGTCTACTTTAGTCCGTTTCAGGTTCAGAGTGACGAAGAGGATGATGCTCCAGTGACAAAGAAGCATCTTAAGGAGCTCAACAAGAAGGTTGACTTACTTCTCGCTTCATCTTCCAACCAACAGTCCTCTCTCTCTGAAGCTGCTCTTCAGAAGATTGTTGATGCCTTCTCCAGGGCTCAGCATGATTCGGTAGCCTCAGCAACTGCTGCCATAGACGCCTCCACAAAAGCATGTGAGGCTGCGACCGAAAAAGTCGATAAACTATTCTCAAACGCTTCTACCCTGTTGAAGTCCCTACAGGAAAGCGCTGACGTTGCCAGGACAACTTTGGAACCGATTGTTCAGCAATTGGCCAAGTTCGTCTCAACGGAGTTACAGTCGTTCGCTACTATTCGCCAGACCATAAGCGACGACAACTCGGCCCTTTGTGCCTCCATTGATGAACGCCTTGCTAAGCTTCAGGAGGATCTCGCAGTTGAGAATTCATTGATGGACGTTCTGGCAAGCAAAACCACCGCCCTAAAGGTCAAGAGCACTCAGCTATCAAACTCTCAACAACAGCTTGAAGCTCTTCGATCCGAACGGGAGGTCATCAAGACTTGTGTTTCGGATGTACACGCTGCCTTATCAAACATCCTACAAGCACACGATCCAATTCTAAACCATTCGGTAAGGCGAACCCTTGCTGAAAAGCTTGCTCCTGCCTTAGACCTTCTCAGCAAAATCGAAGGTTTACCTAGTTTCGTGTCCGATCCAAAACAAGGGGGAGAAGAGTTGAAGTCCAGATCGAAACCACCTCCTTCCTCCAAAGCTACTCACACAACCGAACCAACTCCGACTGCTCAAGCTTCAGGTTCGGGTGTGAAGGACAAAGGGAAAAACATAGCTGAGGAAGAAGATGAAGATGAAGATGATGCAACCATTGCTGACATGTTGAAACGAAAGAACAGTCGCAATGTGGATGATGATGTTAATCGTGTGGCGCGAGAGGCTGAAGTCCCTCATCTGTTGACTCGCAGTTCGACATGCCGCTGACTCGAAAGGCGTTTATCTTCCCCGCCTTCTCAAATATCTTTGAAGTCCCTCATCTGAACGCTGAGCTTGATAGGGAGCTAATTGACTTCTATCTGAAGGCTTCTCGTCCTCAGTATTTAACTTGGAGCGCCCAGAAGATAGTGAACGTTCGGGTACTGAAGCCTTACACCGAAGGTCGATTCATAAACGTTCGGTTCAAGGTGATTCGAGGATCTGCAAGAACTGCACATCATATTTCCCTGGCAGATCTACCGAACTTAAATCCTCATGATTGGATCGTTCTGCATAACATCCTCTTGACAAACGAAGCTGAATATGGTCCGATTATAGACCATATCAAGAGGATGATTGTCTGTTATATCATGGAGGTTGCCTTTATGGATCAGGAGGTTGCCACTGTCTTCAAGAAGAAACCGAAGATAGCTCCTGTGGGATCGGCCAGTGATCTCAATCAGATGATGATGGGCAAGATCGACCCGAGACACAATTCGGTCATGTTCACTAGAGCAGAAGGACAGAAATGTCTCTTCGCTTTAGCTGACAAACATCTTTACACCACTACTTGTCTGGAGCACGTGTTATCGATTATCCGAAGGTGTAAAGAGAATGCAGCGGATGATGTTAAGTACTTCAATGACATGATCCAATGGTACATCAGGTTGAGGCAGACGATTCTGGCTCTTATCTCTCGTTTGTTTAACACTGTGAAGAAGAAGGTACCTGCCTCCGCTGCTGGCCCAAGTAACAAGTGAAGATCTCGCTCCAATTGACGCAAAGGGGGAGATTGTTGGGTTGAAGATTTGTTCAAGGGTTGCGTCTTTGGGCTCGGTTATTTATTTATTTAATTTTGTATTCCGGTTTGGGCCTGTCCAACCGAGAGCCCAGTATGTTTATTATATAAGTATATGCTTGCATGCATATTAGGTCAATGAATCAACGATTAAGAAGATTACGATAGCATTATAGTTTCTTTTATCGTTCTTTTAATTCTCCAACCCTCTACAGTTGATGTTATTTATCGAGCTCTTCTGAGGGTTATTTTATAATCATTCAACCTGTTTGATTCATCGTTGAGTTGTTCTTTATTTTGTATTCGTTCTTACTGTTTAAATATTTATTCACCTGTTTAAGATCTAATCGATCTACAAGATTAAGTTTTAATCTCATCAGAATGCAACCTCTTGCTTATCCCCTAGACGAAAGTCACCCCTTTTTTAGTCAAGGTGGTGAGTGGTTTTGAGATTTTAAAGAAGTTTTGAATGAACCTTCAATAGTAACCGGCGAGTCCTAAAAATTGTCGGATCTTTGTGGGTGTTCTTGGTGCTGCCCAACTTTCGATTGCCTTGATCTTTGAAGGGTCTACATGTATTCCATCCTTGTTGAATACATGTCCGAGGAAATTCACTTCTCGAATCCAAAATTTGCACTTCGAGAAATTTTCATACAAATTTTCCGCCCTCAGTGTCTCCAGAACTTGACGTAAATGCTGGCTATGTTCTTCCTTACTTCGGGAGTAGACTAGTATGTAATTGATGAAAACAATCATGAACTTGTCTAAGTAAGGTCAACACACCCGATTCATCAGGTCCATAAATGTTGTGGGTGCATTTGTTAATCTGAAAGGCATCACTCCAAACTCGTAGTGACAATAGCACATTCTGAAGTCTGTCTTGGGAATATCCTCCGCTTGAACTCGTAGTTGATGGTTCCCTGATCTAAGGTCAATCTTTGAGAAGAAACTTGCTCCTTGCAGTTGGTCGTAGAGGTCGTCGATTCGAGGCAAAGGACATCGGTTTTTAATGGTGAGTTAGTTTAATTCATGGCAGTCGATGCACATATGGAAAGATCCATCCTTTTTCTAACGAACAAGACCGGTGCTCCCCAAGGTGAGAAGATTGGTTTAATGAAACCTTTGCTTATCTGTTTGTTCAATTGACTGGACAGTTCCTGCATCTCGGCTGGGGCTAGACGGTATGGCGATTTGGCTACGGGAGTAGCTCCAGGAATTAGGTCAATTTGGAATTCGACTTGTCTAGCAGGGGGCACTCCAGGAAGGTCTTTCGGGAATACGGTGGGGAAGCTACAGACCTCCGAAATGATGTGGGCTAGGAAGGCATGGTACTCCTTGCGGAGATACTTTTAAGCCTTGACACACAAAATGATCTGAAACTTTGAGCTAGGTTTGTCTCCATAGACGATGAGAGTTTCATGATTTGGCAGATTAAGGCGAACGACCTTTTTTGTGACATAGGATTTCGGCATGGTGAGGGCACAACCAATCCATGCCAATTATGACATCAAAACTTTTTATGGTGACCGTTATAATGTTGTTAGTGTTCTCTGTTTTTCCGTTAGCCATTTCTATGGTGAATGTGTCTTTTAGTGTTTGTGGTTTTTTTTAAGCAAGCATTTAAATTGATAACTCACGAACCTTTTCTCTGCGCCACTATCGAAAAGAATGCATATGTATGTATTGTTGAGGGGAAACGTACCAGTGATCACAGCTGGATCTGTAACTGCTTCCTCATGACCTATCGCCAGAACTCTGCCCACTTCGCCAGGGTTGGGGTTTCTTACCTTCGGGCAGTTCTGCTTGAGGTGTCCTGCTTCTCCACACCCATAGTAGGTTCGACTGGCTCCGACGTTAGCAGCTTGTGCATTTTGTTGGACTGGAGTTTTACAAAATCGAGCGAAGTGCCCCTTTTTGTTACAGTTGGTGCAATGCACTTCACGGCATGCGCCGTTGTGGTGAAATCTGCATTTGTTGCACTTGGGTAGGTTCCCGACGTATTGTTTTATCGTAGTTGGGTTGGAAGTACTTGTGGCGGCGTGCACAACAACCAATTGTTGCTTTTTGGCAGGGTCTTGAGCAGGTTGACCCTTTTTCTTGTTCCAGAACTTCCTTTTGTTGTTTCCCCCTTTCGCTTGTTCTGGGGTGGTTGTCATAGTGCCATGGTTGGCTTTATGGTCGGTGATTTGTTGTGCCAGTTCTTTGGCACTGTCAAAGGTAGTTGTCTTTGAGGCCAATACGTTTCCTTGAAGTTGGGGAGATAGTCCCCATATGTATCTTTCCACCTTTTTGCTTTTCGAGGGAACCATCCCGAGACACAAAACGGCTAGGTCCCTAAACCTTGAGGTATAAGATAGGATGTCAGAGCTTGTCATTTTGAGACCCCAAAGTTCTTCCTCCAACTTTTGTATCTCACCCCTAGGGTAGTACTCCTTCATTAACATGGTTTTCAGGTCTTCCCATGTTATCAAATTAGCCACCGGAAGTGTCAATGCTTTGACGTGGCCATTCCTCCAGGTGAGTGCCCTTTCAGAGAATGTGCATGCTGAAAATTTGACCTTGTTTGCTTCAGGGAATGCGCATATTTTGAAGATGGATTCGGTTTTCTCGAACCATTGCAGCAATGCTGTGACACCTCTGCTTCCATTGAAGGTTTTGGGTTTGGCATTAGTAAAGTCTTTGTAGGTACACTCTCTCGAGCGTCCCTGATTGTCCCCGTTGTTAGAATTTGTGGCATCATTAATCGCACGACCGAATTATTGGTGCTGATTTGGGACATTTCGACAACTACTGCAGCTCTTACAGCAGGCTGGAACATTACCGGGTCGAACTGAGGGGGTGGTGGAGGTGGTGCAGCTCCTGTGGCGCCGCCACGTCTAGGATTTCTACGAGGTGGCATTTTCTACCATATCAAGAATGAAAAGACAATAAGTCTTTGATAGCGCTCACAAGTCGAGAGTTAAACTAAACAATATTAGTTCTTTATGTGCGTCGTGATTCTGACTTGTAAAGATATTGTATGAATCCATTCATACTATAGGTCTATAGATAATAAAATATAGACTTTATGAATGTTGATAGATTTGATTCACATGAAGTGTTTGTGATAGTATCCATACCGGCCCATCTAACAATCGTTCGATGTATAATATTTATATATAATTAAGATTAAATAAATTTTCGAGTCTAATGGGTCTGCCCCGGGCCCACAACCAAACAAGGAATAGGTTCCAAGGCGGAACCACCATTTCTAGGTCGATATGGTCTTAATTATATATAAATTTGATTTATACATCAACCAATCATAAATCGGACACCAGTAAATTGTGTCTGAAAACAATCCCTGTTATGAAATTAATGTAATGTTTCCAATAAAACAAATATTAGTATACAATATTGGGGAAATTTTGACCCTACGAGGGGTCTATGTTACATCAATGTATGGAAAATTTTAGACCGCGTAACAGATCTCGGAAGTGTAAACACTTAAATCGGGAGATCGGCCATAAAATACTAGAAAATAATAGTAATATTTATACTCAAAACTAGATTAAGCTGAAGCGAGCAGTGCAGACACTACTTGCGGCGGTTGAAGCTCTGCTGATCACGATGTGAAGACATGAAGTTTCTCATTTTGGCTTTGGATTCATCCACCTGGCATTCTGCGTCTGCCAGACATCCTTCTAGAGCGGCTCGGTGTTCTCGGAGTTCTTGTACTTCAGCTCGGTTCGCGGCCATTTCCTGTCAAAGAAGCTCTATGTGGTCTTGAGTTCGATCGTGGTCATCATCCAAACGGCGAATATGAGCCGAGTTGACTTGGCTGGTGGCACCAACATCCATGAGATGTCGGGTGTTTATCCCTGTTTTCTCTTCGTGGTGTACGATACGGTGAACCATGGTAGGAAGGGCTCTGTTGGCTAACCCTCCTTGGGTGAGGTCATAAAAACCTCATTCCATGCCATAGGGAGGTCGTTCACCTTGCTCTCTGCTCCATCGATGTATAGTTTCGGCCCATTGGGGTGTCCGGTCTTGGAAGTGCTACGGAGGTATAAGGGCAAGGTGTGGGTTGTAAACTTCAGGTTCTGAGTCGGTTCCCTCTGATTCTTCTTCCTCTTCACCGTCTACGATTTCTTCTTCTTCCATGGGTTCCTCTTCAGAATCTTCCTCTGGGTCTTTCACAATCCAACCGACATTCCCTTGGTTGGAGAAGTAGGGATCACCCGGCAAGTGAAATCCTGCCAGCACGCCTGTACGAGAATAGGGGTAAGAAGGATATCGCGAGAAATTTTGGTATAAGAAATTTGTTATCGCAAATTTATAATGTGATCATTTGTGTTAAAATACTCCTATAGTATTTTTATGTTTTATTCTCAAGGTTGTTGGTAAGTTGAAGACTTGTTGCCCATCATGATTCTTCTTCGGCATACGTTGGTCATACCTTGGCTAAATATAGTTGATTAGGCTATATTCATCCAAGATACGACTTCATACACTGAAGCTGGATCATGGTGCCCAACTTGTCTCTATACTTTTATGTTATTGCCATTATGATACTAAATTAATGGGTGTGAATGTACAAATACTTCTATAAAAATAATAATTTTTATTTATAAAGTATATTTTGAAAAGCTACGTCAGAGAAACTTGTCCCGTTGTATTTATAGTTTGTATATCTTACGTGGATCGTTATACTTAGTTCACTATAAACATAGCTCTGATATCAATCTGTCACACACCCAAACCTGAACGGTGGAAACATTTGGGGGAGGAGGACGTCACGCTCAGTATCATAACCATAGTGAAGAAAGCAAGCACAACCATCATAAATATAATTTAAAAGGTTACATCGTTGCAAAAATACATGTTTCCGAATAAATTACATATGATGTCAAATTAGTTCAAACGAAATCTGCGCCTTAACGTCTTGTCTTCAAAAATCTTGTGGTTACTTGAATTACTGAATACCTGAGAATACAAGTTGTTTTTGAAAGAGTATCAACATTAAAGCTGGTGAGTTCATAAGCAATTTATGAATGAAAAATGGATGTTATTCCTTAATGTTTGTTTCCAGAAAATCCAGTATTTTCTAAAAGGTTTATTGTAGTCTTAATTGAACAAAGACTTAGTATATGTAAGTAAATTCTCATGCTTATGTGTGGTCTTATATTCACATAAAACTCCTTAAATCCCAGTGAACTATGTGTTTTGTTAATTCCCCATGTTAGATGTTATAACCATGCTAACACTTGAAGACCTCATACTCAACGTTCTTCAAGTGTCAGAATGTTATGACACTTTTCACCCCGGACCTACCGGTCTAGCTGTTGCAAGCAACTTAGGTGCGGGTTCGTCAAACCCAATATAGATCTATACACAACTATCACGCTCTCCCTCCAAAAGAGATTGATTATAATTATAGGACTTTTATGTGTTACTTAAGAGTACCCCGAAGGTGAATGTCTCAAAAATTTATTCATTAACAAGTTCACGTTGTTTGTAATGAAATACTCGTTTGTAAATCAATTGTATTACCATTTCTTTGTTAAATGAGGTGTTCAAACTATACCTATTATATTTTATCAGTTGTGTGTTATGATTTAATGAAAATTTGATATGCATGAATTTGTATTTCAACGAAAACAGCATTGAAACTACTAAGTGTAACTCCTACACACCTTGCTCAGCATGTTACAAGGTGTGAACAACTCTTAAACTTGTGTTTGACAGTTTTACCCTTAACTGTCACTATTTTAGAATATTTATTGAAAAATCATCGTAAGTCGAAAACTAAATGCGTAAACTCTAAGAGTTTGGAAAAAGAGTCTACTGTGTTCATAAATTGTCCTAGAAATTTTGGTGGTCTAAAACCAGTGTGAAAGTGTTTATCTTCACAACGTGGTCCGATTTTGTTGCTGCAGTGAAAGGCAGTTTTGTAAAAATCACCATAAATTGTATCGAAATCATATGGAGATGTGCAAGTAGTCATTTTAAAGGTATAAACATGAAATATTTTCATGTTCAGCACTTTTGAGAAATACTAAGTTTATGTTGGGTAAAACAGTTTGTGAATAGGTCACAACTTTTCTGTTGTAAGCTGTCAAGTTAAGTTTCAGATATGTTTTGGTGTTTTAACTTGTATTCCCCCCTGAAAACTAAAGAAAACTGGAAAATGTAGGGGTATGAACTCACCTCTAGTGATTTCTTGAAGATCGGAAGGTTGAAGACGAGGAGGTCAAGTGAAGAACACTTGATGAATACGTGAAGTCTTGGCTGATCCTAAGAATGATTTTTGGTGTTAAAACGTGTGTAAATGATTCAAGGATGTTATGAAAACATGGAATAACACTTGAGTGTAGATGAAATACTTACCAAAAAGTGAACTAATAGCTCAAGAACACCTTGAAAATGTGGATGGAAGTAGAGAGAAAAAGAGGCTTTCTTGAGGGGCTAAGAAGTGTGTAAAAGTGTGGAAATGATCAAAGTAAATCAAGAGTTCTTCCAAGGATTTCTTTATATAGATGTGGTTGGAGCAATTTGCAAGGTTGAAGGGATGTTTGCCTTGTTTTTTGTGATGTATATAGGGTTGGACTAATGAGGATGTGACACATGGAAGGCAAGTGGGCACACTTGACCCACTTGTGGGGTAAAATATCCTTAGATATTTCTATAAATGATATTGGCTAAATGATTTTTAGCCAATATTAGTGCATAGTCTCGCAATGCAAGGTCTGTGAACCCCGTCATACCTCGTTTATGACTATTTTATGTCCCCAAAAGGGTCCATAGTCGTGTTTTGACGCGTTTAACTCCCTTGTTTAGGGTTTTACTATGACATCTCCAATTTCACTGCCAAAAAAGACCGATTTGTTTATGCTTTGTTTTTAAAATCAGAGAAATCTTTTAAAGAAAACAATTGCAGAATTTGTTCCCAAAACAAAATATGATAAGAATTTATCAGAACATTTCTTTAAAGAAATGTATTTTCATTATATAACAAAATCGTGGAATCATGTTCACCACGAAACTTCATTCGTAAAAGAAAGAACCACAAAACAATGAAATCAGGAGTAGTTATCTAGATAAAAATGCCTAGGCGTGGTCCAAATATCGTGAGGTATTTTACCCCTAGACTCTCCCTATCCAGCATCGAACATTGCCTAGCAGTGGTCTAAATATCATGAGGTACTTCAACCCCATATGCACCCTATCCGACAATACAACACCAAACATCCCTAGAAAGGTCAATTACCTTAATTACTTCATGAAAGGAAACGTTGACACATGAAGCTCGTCTGATCACTTCATAAAAGAAACGTTGACTCCAAAGCTCTTTGAACATAAACAGTATGGGGAAATACTAATAGAGTACTCGTGTACGCTCCCGTAAACGAAACACAATAGTGTCAAAAAGACTTTGTACTAGATAGTACTTATGGCACATTATTGTACTCTGGTATGCATAGGATCCGTACCCGAGAACATAATAGTACCCCGACACAAGCAGCACCTAAAACACAGAGCTTTGAAAAACGACTTCGTACATAAAATGTACTTCTGTACGTAGGACATACTCCACCGATCATCGATCTCACCACACACGTACTCTTAAAAATAGGCTACCCAATGTCCAAACTTTGTGGAACTAAACATCCCTTTTTAAGTCTTAACCCATCACTAGGGAAACCTACAATGCTTATAATCAATTTTCGATACTAACTCCGTTTAGGCAATGCTAACTAGTGTATACTTAACATAGAGTTTTAAGTAATAATATCATATATTCACATCTTAACACATATTGAACCATAAGTGATTCGCACGTTGCATATCATCAAATATATCTAACACATATTTCGGGCAAAAACAAATACTTCACACACATATATATTTAATAATTTAACCAATACTTGTATTAAAATCATGTCCATGAAAGGGACTATGCACATGATACCTTATCGATTGAAAACATCGTTCAAATATACACAATCCGTACTCCCAAATCTAAAACTAACCTCCTGATCTGATCCATACTCTCGGATCTAAAACTAACCTCATAATTTGATTCGTACTCCCGGTTCCAAAACTAACCTCCTAATCTGATCCATACTCTCGAATCTAAAACAAGTTTATCTCTTTATCCTTTTATCTCATGGTCCAACCCATCTTTTATCACCTACCAACAACCTCATCCACCCATGTTCTACCCAACATATTTGTAGATACAAAATACATATACAGTTTAACTCATTAAAACTTATATAATTCATCTATTCCATAACCATCTCAAATAAACAACAATATATTATACACATAGCACGTATTTCATAGCAATTACTTAATATTTATGTGTTAGAAGAAAGTGACTACACTCACTTGATTAGAAGATGATCGGGCAACACTATGGCTTGTAGAAGTAGTATTCTTCGGTGAAACTGTGATCTCTTCACACACCAGGCTTCTCGCGGGCAGAGCTTCGGCTTGGAAGCCCTTTTCTTCTCGAGATCTTTGGAACTTCAGGACTTGCTTCGGTCTCGGGATGATACCGGGGCTTCGGGGGGTTAAAAGAGGTCTTAGAGAGGGTATCAGGAGTGAGAGAGTTACAAAGTAGCAACCTAAGTCGGTTGCCCTTCGATTTCTATTTATAGGGCTGATTTTTTGGATTTACGTCGTGAATCTCAAATATTCACGTCGTGAGTTTAGTCGTCATCAGGTGCATCATCGCAACATGCGTCTGTCAGGCTCCAAAAGGCGTCAGAAGTCAGTTCACGTCGTGAACTCTGACACAGCTTTGGGGTTCGTGCCCCGAACTTCAAAAATTCATAACTTTCGCATACGAGCTCCATTTTCGACGTTCTTTGTATCCACACGTAGGTAACAACAAGATATACAACTTTCATTTAGACTTCGTCAACTAATTTTGAATTTATTTTTAATATATTAATGTTTTCGAATGTATTTTCACCGTTGCACTACTATCAACGAGATCTTCGTTTCTCATTTAGATTGTTTCGTCTAGAACTCACTCGATCTCAAAATCGAACTTCAGGCTGCATATTGCTAAGATGAAACTTAGAAAAATCATAACTTCCTCATACGAGGTCAGATATGGACGTTCTTTTTATGCATGCTCTCGGTTTAACGTATTCTATGAATTTCGTGTTGACCGCTAAGGCTAAATATCGCTCTATCATAAATTCAGTATTTATGTCGTGCTATGTCATGTCGGTTTTGTCGCGAAAGTTCGACCGGTCATAACTTCTTCATTATAACTCGGATTTCAACGTTCTTTATATGTACGAAATCCTTGTAAGATATAATACAACTTAGTTAAGACTAATCCTCCTAAATAATCTTCTATCAAAAAGCCTTTTTTGATGTTCCTTGTCTCTAAATTGACTAGCCCTGAGCTACGGGCGTTACAATTATCTCCCCATTAGGATGATTACGTCCCGGAATCATCAACATAATAGGGCTTGGATAATGATTCCATACATTATCCCTTCATCCTAAGTACTAATAGTAACTTCTATGTTTCCTCGAAAGAGTATTTAATTCTAGGGCTTCTTGACTACAGATGATGCTCAATCTTGCATCTGTTTTTCTTACTATGTTGGAATTTCAATCATAACCCTCAAGTTACAAAATAAGTCCTTATTGAGGACTCCTTATTCTTCTTAGAATAAGTACTTTCCCTTATCTATTGTAGTAGATCGTGAAGAGAATTGTTATCGAGATTATGAAAGCAATTATGATTGAATGATTGAAAAGTAAGAACACAATGAGTAAATATTAATCAAATCTTATATTGATGAAGACTGATTACAATGCTTTAAGCTGAAAGAATACTTGAGTTCAAAAGTTCTTTCTACTTCTAACCTCGGTCCCTATTTATAGGAAACCTGAGTGTACAAAAAATATACTAAGTCTATTACAATACACTTCGCATAAAACTGTGACTTAGTAAAATAACTAATATGCGAAACTAAAAGAAACAACCACTTCGACTTTTACAATACATAGACTATACAATCTCCCCCTTTGTAAATAGTCGAAGCTATTCAGTCCATAAGCCTCTGAACAGCTGAGTGAATTGTCTTTCGCACTTCACCATACCAAGTAATCACCTTCTTAAGCTCCCTCTTGTCTCTTTCTTTATTCTTCTTGCAGTTATTCATACGAACAATAAAATTCTTATATTGAGAAGAAGTATATCTTTCAACTTCCGAGACCTTGAACAAAAATTTCTTGGGCTCCCCCTTCGTATCTCTTCCTGAAAATACCATGCCAAAAGGTTTCAGGCAAATTTCACCAACAAGATACTTAGATAATGCTGACTGGGTCAAGGTATCTTCCCAGGGGACATTCACTTCCCTTCCCATGGTCATTGCGAGTTCTTCATCGGTTAATGCCAAACAGTCAAAGTAGTTATCAATAAAAGTCTTGACATGTGCGAAACCGATTCTAAACACTTCAGTATCAGATCCTTTGAGCTTGTGGTCTTGCATATGTTTCAAAATAAGATCCACATGGATAAGATCATTACAATTCATCATAGGGAAGTCAGTGATTGTGATGTCATATTGTTTGTTATCAGCTCGAATGACAAAATATCGAAAGTTCTGAAGCATGTCTTCAAACATCGAATCCTTCTTAATCGTTAACACCTTTTTAATCTTCATCAAGGACCGTACTTCATCTGGATTCTGTCCCAATACAGCATGAAATCTGATTTTCATGTGTATGTAGTCATCAGCATTATCAAACTTCTCACTTATCTTGTACTGAGCTGTTATGAATAACATTTCATTAATCGGGAAATCCAACTGGCATTTGTCCGAATTTGCAATGTTGTAGCTCCTCTTTGGCTTTTTCTCAAATTCGTACATCTCTCTCCCCACCACTTTCGACTCTATAGTATCATATATAAGAATAAAGCTTCGCATGATCTCCTTTATTCATTGTGGGAGGATCACTTGACCTTTGCCTCATTATGCTCTGAACTTGCCTCAGCCTTTCAATTTCAGCCTCTGCTTCAGCTTTCTTCTCCTCCTTCGACTTTTCATACATAATCCCTTTTCCTTTTCCCACATCATTAGTTGGAGGTTACGCACTCGAACTTTCTCCTTCTTTTGACCTAATAGATATTCCTTTGGTTATTGGTCTTGTGGTCATTATTGTTGTGGAAATTGGCATTGTGAATATTGGAAGAGTAGTTTTGAGCTGAGTGGATATCACTTTCCCCACATTCTTCGCATCATCCTCTTTACTTGTATTCTTCTCTCCCCCTTGCACCCCTGTGAAAGCAGGTGGGGCATTCTTCGGTAGTAAAGAGGTAAAGTTCACAATAGGAGCAAGTGCCTTCTGAATTGCTTGTTCCAAAGTATTGACTTTGAGAGACAAGAATTCAGGAGTGAGAATGGTCTGAGATGTAGGTTGTGAAACCAAAGTTTTGAACTCAGTCATCAACTGAATCAACTGATCAAATTTCTCCTTGTTTTCTTTCTGATTGGCTTCAATAATCGGAGCAGGAGATTGAGAATCAGCAAGTAGTTTGTGAAGATCAGTAACAACTACAGCAACCTTCTGTTGGACCTCCAAATGTTGAGAATTAATTGCTTGAAGTTCTTTCGCAATTTCATTCTTCAATTCTTCAATTTTAAGATTCACATCCGCCCTGACCTTCTTGACGTCCTGCACAAAAAGAACGTGACGTTCTTTTGCAACAGACTTCAATTCCTTAACAACACCATTAAATGAACTCGCTTGAGCTTGAATACGAAGCTCATTATTCTTATCTGACTGATCAACTTTATCAAGTATTCTCTTTTCAGCAGATTTGATCAAAGCTTCAACCTCCAATCCTGATATAGATGACGTTGTACCAGAATCAGCTTGTGACTGAATAATGGCATTCAACTTTTGATTCAGGATTTTGAATTGCTTTCCTGTCATAAGCATATGAACAGGTATCTCCTCCTCCTCTGAATCAAAATGTAAATCCGCAAATATTCCTCTAAAAACTCCTCCTTCAGTTTCATCATCGGTCATAGGTTGTAAAGGTTGAGGAGTTTCGGGTGATTGTGATGGGAATAAGGTTGTGAATGAATGTTGTACAGGATGGTCAAAAATGGATGAGGTAGAAAGTGTAGTGGTTGGAAGTGAAACCGGTGGTAATGAAGTAGATAGTGTGGTTTTGACACTTGTGACAGGTGCCCCCGTATCAAATACGTTGACAACCGTATCAAAAATAGGTACCTCCTTAGAAACTGATTTGGTAGTGACTATTTCAAGTGGAATGGATAGTGGGGTTGTGGTAGAAATTTGCGAAGTAGGTGTTATTGAGTCGAGTGGAAGAGAAACAGTTACCGGTGTAGAAACAGTTGGAGTATCTGGTACAATCTGTTCATTAGAAGACTCGTTCCGAATGATCAACTTTCGCTTCTTCAGAAGTGTTTGTTGCATCTGTTTCGCAACATCCTAAGCTCTTTTTCTTTTTGACGCTGGAGAAACAGGAGCTGGAACACTTCTACACGTTACCCCCTTATTGCTGACTTCTGTCTTGCGAATAGGAGAGGATTTGCGAATCTTCTTCAGTACCCCAGATTTTGAGGGTATAGTTTCCTTCTTCGATTTTGAAGACGTCTCCTCTATCTGAACCTCTTCTTCTTGAGTTTGTTTTGAGGATTGAACTTTTTCATCCTTCTTAGTGGTCTTCTTCTTCTTTGAGGTTTTGGTAGTGACTTCCAATAATACTCCAGTCTGCACTTCGGAAACTGATACAACGAGAATTCTGCAACCTCAGCACCCTCTGGGACTTGATTTCCTTCTTTTTCATATGCCTTTTCAAGAATATGGCTCCAATACCTTGCACACGAGATTCCTTTTTCATAATTCGTATTTTAAAGACTCTTTACGAACTCCTTCCACAACTGAGTTCCGTAATCCACACTGATATCGTAGTATATGCCCATCACCATAGCATAAACTTCCATACGCCCCCTATCAAGACCTACTGTTCTTCCTGTCAAACACCTGAGAAAAATGCCAAATAGAAAATTTCATATATATGGTAATCCAGATTTTCAGAAATCACTGATCTTCTCAAGTGCTGGCTGATGACCGATCTCATTGAATATAAATATGATTTGGGAATTGATGGGGTTGAAAAATGGAGGATTGTTAGGAATGTTCAAGAACTCAATGACCATTTTCTTCGTAATTCAAACCCTTTTGTTGTTCATCAGGTTGAATGTAATCACGTCAGTGGCATAGTTGTGAGAAGCCGATGAAGCTGCCAATGACAACCATGTCATCGTAACTGAGGAAGAACTAAACATGGCGGTGGACAGTGGAGATCTTTTCAGTGCAACTATTAACATCTTCAGTCCTTCTGGGGTAAGAAGAGACATTCGGATCGACTTGATAGTTGGTGCTTTGAATCTTCATGAGTGATTGTGAAAGAACTTCATCATTGTTGGATTGAGTTCCAGCCATTTTTAAGGTTTGAACAAGATGAATATGAAGAAGATGAAGAAATTTAGGATTGTGAGAGTTTGTTTGCGTAACCATATACAATGATCTTGAACCCCCTTTTATATGTAACTCTCAATGATTTGAATTTGAAGCGGGATGCATTTAATGAGATCCAATGTGGCACCTTGAAAATCGGACCACTACTGCGAAAAGTTAGTCATTATTCAAAAAGCAGCTGTAACATCACCTAGAAACCCGGACAGAATACCAACCATCTCGTGTACACAGCCTGTCATTTTTCCCGTTATAGAATCGGAACCGTTAGAACCCTTCGCATGGAGGCAAGGCTCTTTCACTTTTGGGATATAAAGAGAAGTCATATGCCAGATATGTGAAATCATCAGCCAGAGTTAGTATTACTCAGAACCTCAAGGATTTTGTGAGTGCAGTGTTCCAAAGAAATAAGATAAGAAACAACAAAAAAAAAATTGGAATTCTGTGATGTCAAAAATTCAATTTGACACGAAGGCAGTTAAACCCCGGGCAAAGGTTGCTTCGTTAATCATCAAGAGAGATGATCAACAGCTTATGTATGTTCCCGTGAATTACAATCGAATACTTTTTGATATGTATCAAAGGGCTTCTTTTGAAAGATATTTTTGGGTTGGTTTCAATTTTCATTACATATCAACCTTAACATAAGTTGAGAAATTGTAACTGAAATTACTTGTATGACCAGTGTAGTCAGTGACAAGTTGGCTTTTGAAAATATTTATCATGACTTGGACTTGCGAATGAAACTCACACAGAAATCATATTCATAAAGAAAATTTGTACTGGATCTTGTTGGTAACAAACATCGTGGGTTGCGAATGTTTGATCAAGACCACGTATGCGAATTGAATATGATTTGGAATTTCGAAATTTTGGTACTGAAACAAAAGTTTCGTTAATATCTGGAACAATGTTCCCCGTCAATTCATTAAGTGGAAAGATTTTTGGGTTTCACCTTCATCACGGACTCATGATGTCAGATCATTAACACATAATGTTTGTATATCTAGGTCTCGATGGGTTTGATCAGAGACCTCTCGGACATACGTCTTTGTGTGTGATTTGTGTTAAGAATTTTGTGATGAAAAAGATTGGTTATTAGATCGAATGTACCTCTGTTATGTGTGGACCAAACAGAAAACTCTTAACTCATATGAGAAGAGTAAGGTAGCTCTTTTGATTAATTCGAATACAATCCTTTTTGGGAATAAATTTTCATGAGATGATTTCATTAAGGGTTTCATTTCTCACACATAGAGTCATAGGAGGCTTGAGTCAACATGCTGCAACATGCTTCTAGGGACATCCTAACTAGTACAAATTTGAAAGAATTGATACCTTCCCATAGAAACATATAAGCATCACCTCTTCGCATTAAGTACTGGACTAAACTAAAAACTCACAATACTTAAAGAACAAGGTTAACAAAAAATAATTTTGTGATTTTTGAATTTTTCGAAAATAAGAACAAAACAAAAGAAAATATTTTTGATTTTTCAAGTTTTTCGCAAATCAAAACATAACAAAATAAAATCTTTTTGGATTTTTGTATTTTTGAAAATGAACACAAAACAAAAATTTCTTAGTTACCTGTTGTATGGATGCGAAGAAATGTGGATGCGAAGCCATGCGAAGCCTCTGAATGAACAGTTACTTCTGAACGATTCCGACTCATAACTGCTGAATGGACCTTTCATTCTTGATATTTTGAAACTGAATTCGCATCAATCATCCCCAAACCTGCTAAAATTCTTACAAATGATTTTTCATCAAGAGGTTCAGTAAAAATATCAGCAAGTTGTTCAGTGGTTTTAACAAAATGAATTTCAATATTCCCATCTTCAACATGATCTTTGATAAAATGATATCGAAGAGCAATGTGTTTTGTCTTTGAATGTTGTACTGGATTATGATAAATGCGAATTGCACTTTGTGAATCACAATACAAGGGAATCTTTTTCATGTTTATCGTATAGTCACGAAGTTGACTCTGAATCCAGATAATTTGCAAAGTGCAAGAAGCAGCTAAAATATATTCAGCCTCAGCAGTTGATATAGCAACACAAGTTTGCTTCTTTGATTGCCAACTCACCAACTTCCCATCCAATAGTTGACATCCACCACTTGTACTTTTCCTATCCAAAGTACATCCTCCTAGATCAGAGTCTGAAAAAGCTTGAATGAAATATCCCGATTTCGAAGGATACCAAAGTCCTAATGAAACTGTCCCCTTATGATAGCGAAAAATATTTTTCACTGCAGTTAAATGAGGTTCTCTGGGATTAGCTTGATATCTAGCACAATTACATACCAAAAACATAATATCAGGTCTACTTCCAGTTAAGTACAATAAAGACCCTATCATGCTTCGATAAAGTGTTAAGTTAACAGCAGGAGCATCTAACAAAGGAGTTAGTCTTGTTCCCACTGCCATTGGTACTCTCAGTTTCGTGTTGTTGGTCATTCCAAACTTTTCAAGAAAGTTCTTTGTGTATTTTTCTTGATTGATTAAAATTCCATCCCTGTTCTGTCTTATATTCAAGCCAAGAAAATTATTGATTTTTCCCATCATACTCATTTCAAATTGACTTTACATTAGATTTTCAAATTCAATTGACAATGCTGGGTCAGTTGAGCCAAAAATAATATCATCAACATAAATTTGAACAACCATGATCCTTGTGGGGTCAACTGATCCTTGTTTAAATTTAGATTGTTTCAAGAAATTTCTAAGTGTTGCATACCAGGCTCTTGGTGCTTGTTTTAACCCATAAACTGCTTTGTCTAGAATGTAGACATGATCAGGATGTTCCTCATTTATATTTCTTGGTGGTTGTTCAACATACACTGTTTCTTCAAGTTCTCCATTTAAGAATGCACATTTAACATCCATTTGAAAAACGTCAAAGTCTTTGTGAGCTGCATAAGCTAAAATATGCGAACTGCTTCGAGTCTTGCAACATGAGCAAATGTTTCTTCATAGTCTATTCCTTCTTGTTGCGAATATCCTTTAACAACTAGTCTAGCTATATTTCAAATAATATTGCCATCTTTGTCGGTTTTATTTTTGAAAATCCATTTTAATCCGACAATTGAAACATCAGAAGGTTTAGAAATTAATCTCCAAACCATGTTTCGTTCAAATTCAGCCAGTTCAGATTGCATAGCAACAACCCAATCTGAGTGTTCCATAGCATCCTTTACTGTCTTTGGCTCTATTTTTGAAATAAAGACATTAAACATACACAATTCTTGATTCGCATTTAGTACCTCATTTGTCGCACGAATTTGAGCTCTTGTCAACACACCATCTTGTGGATTCCCAATCACCTGTTCTTTGGGATGATTTCTTGTCCATTTCTCAAGTGGTGGAAAATCAGGATTAAATTCCAATGGTGCATCTTCATACATATCTTCATTTTCAGATCCTGCAACAGAAAAATTATCATTTAATTCATGAAACTCATCATTTTCATCAAGATTAATTGTCTCTGTTTCATCATGCTCCCCCTCAACATGATGTTCATCTTGATGCTCCCCCTCAAAATGATGATCCTGTTGAACTTGCGAATGCTCCCCCTCAACTTGATGATTTTGTTGAGATTGCGAATGCTCCTCAACTTGATGATTTTGTTGAGATTGCGAATACTCCTCCTTAACTTGATGATTCATATTTTCATTCTCCCCTCGAAAGTTTGCTGTCTGTGTTGATTGTTAATCATATGCTCCCTCTCCATACAAACTTCAGGCACACTTTCGCAAGATATTGAACTTGTAGTGATTGTTGAATCATCAGTATGTTTTGAGGATTCTGATGTTTGATTATCAGGAGCATTAACTTCCGTATCTATTGCCATGTCAGGAGTTCCAAAAATTAAGTCATAATCAAAATCATTTATTTCTGAATTATCATTCTTAGTATCTGAATTAACAAGAATTGATTTATGTTCAAATTTACTATCTGTTTGTTTAAGATAGTAATCATCAAAAGTTAAGTTGAAAGTTTCTTCAACTTTTCTTGTTCTCTTGTTTAACACCCTGTATGCAACTGAATTGTGTGAATATCCTAAATATATGCCTTCATCAGCTTTAGTTTGTAACTTGGTCAGATTATCTTTTAGATTCATTATAAAACACCTGTAACCAAAAATATGGAAAAATTTGACATTAGGTTTTCGATTGTTGATTATCTCATATGGAGTGACATTGAATCTGCGATGAATGAATGACCGATTCTGAGTAAAACAAGCAGTTGATACTGCTTCAGCCCAAAGATATTGAGGTAAGTTCGCATATGTCAACTTGGTTCTGGCTGCTTCGCATAAAGATCTATTTCTTCTTTCAACAACACCATTTTGTTGTGGAGTATATGGTGAAGAGAAATTATGCAAAATGCCTTTGTCTGTGAGAAAAGAGTCCAGTGTTTGACTTTTAAACTCAGAACCATTATCACTTTTAACTCTGCGAACACTCTTTTTAAGGCTAATCTCAATCTTTTTTATAAAATCAATCATCGTCTGAGCAACTTCAGATTTTAACCTGAGCAAAAATACCCATGTGAATCGAGAAAAATCATCAACAATAACTAAAATGTACCACTTTTTATTGATTGTAGCAACAGTCGACGGTCCACATAAGTCAATGTGAAGAAGTTCCAATGATTCTACGATTTTTGAATCTATCACAATCGGATGACCTTTTCTCTGTTGTTTTCTTTGTTCGCAAGCTGCACACAGAGTATCATTGTCAAATTTTAGTATATGTAAACCTCGAACTAAATATTCAGTGACAAGTTTGCTAATATTGCGAAAATTCAAATGTGACAATCTTCTATGCCAAAGCCAGCTGACATCATTAGATGCCTTTGATAGTAAACACACAGCAGGTTTGCCCACGATTGGTTTGATGTCCAATGTAAACGTATCACCATATCTTTTGGATTTGAGAAGTACTTCATTTTTTTTCGCATTTGAAATGATACTTCCTTCTTCATTAAACATAACTTGATTTCCAGTACCCACAATAAGTTGCGAAACACTAATCAAGTTATGTTGAAGACCTTCAACATAAGCAACCCTGTTAACAGTGAATTGTCCATTTGTGACTTTTCCATAACCTTTCACTTGACATTTGTGATTATTTCCGAATTTGACTACTCCTGCATTTTCCAAGCTTCGATAATCTCGCAAGTTTTCCTTTTTTCCAGTCATGTGACGAGAGCAACCACTATCAATATACCATTTCGCATCATATTGCTCGTCACACATCACTTGCATTTATTGAAAAAATTTATGAACCCAAGACTTATTGGGTCCTCCATTAGTATTTTTGAACAAATGCTTTGAATTTAAAAACCATGTTTTCACTTTGTCTGTGACACTATCAATTATATGAACATCATCAGATCGAGATATTGAAATATAGTTGTTCAACAGTTTTGGATTTTCATTGAATTTCATCTCATCTTTCACAACATTCGCAACTTTGATAACTGGTTTCCATTTTTTTACCGGAACTTGCGAATTATAAGATGATGAACTACAAGTGGAAGAGTTATTTGCGAACTTGTCAAATGCATTCTTTATTTGTTGCTCTTAAAACTTCCCATTTTGATATTCTCTTTCTTTCCCTTCAAGCCAACGATTGATCATACATACATCATATTTTCCTTTTGTATACGAAACTTTGGTCGGTTTTGAGACTGAAGGATTTGGAAAATTTGGTTGTTTAGGTGAAAATTTCATTTTGGTTGAGTTGTGACATTCAAAGATGATGAATTATTCGTGAATTTGCCAACATTATGAAACTTTTGATTATTGACAAATTTTTGCGAAGTCTCAAATTTTCGATTGTTGTCATATTTGCGAACAAATTTATCATTATTTTTTTTTTGGAATTTTGTCAACACAATATATTGGTTTGTGAAAGCTTGTATCTTTTTGTTTATTCATTCTTTGAAATTTTGATGATTTTGACGTTGAAATCTGTTCTTTTTCAACTTTTGATTTGTCATTTGACATAACTTGCCAAAATATTGCTTTTCTTGCTTTTCTTTTTGAAACATTATTTTTTGTTGAATAATTTCCAACAATCAATTTAAATTCATGAGAATTTAATTTTACTTCAATCTTTGGTTTTGCAACATTCTCAAAAACTTTGTTTGCTTTTTCCCCTTTAACCACCCATTTTTGTGATGATTTTTGATTTTGAAAAACATAAGAATTTTGAGTCAAATTGTTTTCTACTGTATTTTGATTTGCGAAGAAACCTTCAGTAGTTGACCTTTGATAATCATTTTCAACCATTTTGTTGAATTCATGGTTAATTTTCTCAGCATTCCCAGTTGTGACAAAAACTTGATTGGGAGAAATTGTGTTATCTGTGCATATAAAATTTGGATAAACCACAGTGTTAGTTTCCAAATAATGTGCACCTTTGTCACTAAGAATTTTGTCGAATTCTTTTTTATCACCAAACACTTGATCAACAACAACTCTTTGAGTTGTCTCATGCGAATCTTTCACTTCTTCTTTTTCTTCATCAGTGTCATCAGACTTCCAGCTTTCAACTTCCACATTATCAAAATTACAATGTTGCGAAGTAGAGGGTTTTTCAATGTCATCTTTGACTATCGAATCAACTAAAATTTCTTTACCTTTGATCTTAGATGTGATATTAATGATTGACAATTGAGAACAATCAACCTCTTCTTCCTCTTCAATCTCACTGATTTCACTCACATTATCTGAATTGTCATCGACATCAGCATAGTTGAGTTGAGAATCAAGAGTTGAGGTTTCGGTTTTCTTTAAGATTTTCACTTGTTCATTCTTTGTCAAACTTTCATTGACAATACTAACCAACTCATCAGCATTCAAAAAAACATCAATTTTGACAATACCATATGCTAATCTATCATCAGGTATTTTGTCAAATTGAGCAATTGTGTTTTCGCAATCATAAGACACAACATCAACTTTTTCATGACCATATTCAAGAAAAGGTAAAAGTTTCCTATGTTGTTCTTTGCTAATGTCAGATGAATGATGTAAAGCAGTTAATTTTGCATACAAACGCTTAGCAGAGTTACAGTATATATTTCTTGTTGGAATAGTGTCTAAGGCTGCAACTATATTAGGCAAGTATTTGACCCGGTTGTGCATGGTCCTTTTGGGTTGCCTTCACCATAGCAACTTGATAGGATGATTTATTAAGAGAGAATAAATATTATTAATATATTATGAGAATAATATAAAGAATAATAATATTTTTATTTGATTAATATAAGTCATAGAATTAATTTGGTGACTTAAAGAGATTAATTAAATAAGAGGGTATAAACTATCAATTGTTTGATAGTTAAAATTTAGACTGTAAATCCATATTGGATAGGGGTGGACAGATTCTAGAAGCTAGAGATAGCTTCAAATCGTCCAAAGGCTATCTAAGGAATGGATTTGGATTGCTTTAAGAGAAGATTATCCAACTAGGGTTTAAGTTGTAACCCTTAAGGAGTCTACAAGTATAAATCGACCCTATGGCAAAGGAAAATCGGCACTTCATCTAAAGTAAAGAACCCCTGGCCGATTCCCTCCTCTCTCCTCTCTCCCAAATCATTCTCCTTGCTATTTGGTGTTTGTAAGCCATTAGAGGAGTGACAATTGTGACTCTAGAGCTCCAAGACAACAAGATCAAACAAGAGATTCAAAAGTATGATTCTAGATCTGATTTAGTATTGTTATTACTCCTAATTAGTTATTAGAAGTCTTGGATTCAAAGCATGTTTAATTAGAAAGCCTAGATCCAAGCATTAGGCTTTTGCATGCGCACATAGGAAAGTTCTTATGGCAAAAACCCATCAGTGGTATCAGAGCCTAGCTTGGTTTCTATTAAATTGTTGCTTGTTTGTTTGAAACTTAACTGCAATATTCGATTTTGTGTTTCTATGTCATGAACTCGACGAGTCCCATGGTGGACTCGACGAGTTGGCCTGACTCGACGAGTCCAGTTGGGAACTCGACGAGTTCTAGTGTCAGGAAGAGCAAAAATCAGGATTTCTTGATATTTATCTTATGGAAAGTTGCCTTAATCTTTTTATATCAACCCTAATCCGATTTTTTGATATATATGACTATAATCTTGATCTAATTAAAGATATTTATCAACTAATAAAATATTTAATTTCCTTATATGATAATTAATTAATTATTTTGATTAAATTGGTAATTATCTTACAAGAAATATTGAATAAATCAAATATGGATAATTATGGAATTAATTGTTAATTAAAATTATTTGTTATTTGATCCTCCATGTTTTAAATGTTTTAAAAGTTGTCCTCAAGTTTTGAAATTTGTGTTTTGTGATTAAAAGTTTTAATTTAGACAATTTAAATTTCAAACCCTAGATTTTAAAAGTTTAAAATACAACCCTATACTAATATAATATTACAAGATTAATATATATATATATATATATATATATATATATATATATATATATATATATATATGTATAACTAAAATGCTAGTCTTACCGTTAGTAGGCCTCATTCACGAAGCCAATCTATAAGGTGGGTATAAGGTTGCGGCCTATAAAATGGCGCTTAATGGTTGTACACTCACACCCACCGCTTGCTTGATCGGTGGAGGGTCGTTAGCCGAACAGGTAGGATAGGGCAACCTCATCCTCTCATTAAAAGTATAATAAGAAATATAAAGTAACTACACATTTTTTTTAAAATTTCCCAATCTTAGTTACTTTAGGAAAAATGAATTGATGCAATCCCATGAAATTACACTTTGTAACCTTGCTAAGAAGTTAGTGGAGCATGTGTGGTTTACCGGCACACTAATTGGTTCTAAGCAAAGGTGACAAGGGGTGATTCATTGTTTATCATAGTTCGATGGAGCGTGCGTGGTCTACCGGCACATCGAATAGGTGATCGTTACAATGAAGGCACCGTGTAAATTTGCATGGTTATTCACACCCGCTTTGTGATCCTCGGTATCCCAGTCACAAACAAGAGGGGCATATCGAGATTTAAACATGCCATTGAACAGTTTCAATGAATCTCATCCGAACCTAGGAATTCTCAATACATTTAGGACTAATAGTTAGGTTTTATGGTGGAGAATTAGTGAATCGTCATTCACTTACCTTCATATTATTTGCATGTTGGATTACGGCATCCCTTTTCTAATATGTAAATATTGTTGTTGGATCCTAGCCCTAATTTTTCATATTGGGTGATAATTAGGGATTCATATTCTAATCTATCTTTGTCCTTTCTATTTGTAGATGTCGAACGCAAACAACGATGCTGCTAGTTCTTTCACATTGATGAGCCTTTGCCAAAAGGTCACCTTCGATGGAACGAACTTTAGTGAATGGATAAGATACATTCGCACCATTGCTCGCTATGAGGATAAGGAGTATGTCCTCGATGAGAAGCTCAAGAAAATCAACCCTGAAATCGCTAATCCGGCTGAAATAACCGCTTTTGAAACTCATGAGCGCGATGCAACGAAGGTACATTGCATCATGATAGCTACCATGAACTCCGTATTCCAAAATTCCTATGAGGACATGTACCCGTACGAAATGCATCAAGACTTATTGGAGAGATACCACCAAAACGCGAGAAAAGAGCGTTATGAGATTTTCACTAACACGATTTCCGCTAAGATGGGTCATGGAGAATCTCTTACCGTGCACCTGCAAAAGATGCAAAGGTATGTCGACCGCCTTCGCAAGTTAAATGTTGACTTTGGGGAAGACTTGGCGATCGACATGGTGCTTCACTCTTTGCCTCCGATGTACAATCAATTTAGGATGACCTACCACATAAACAAAGAGGAGGTCACCCTAAGCAAACTCCAAGGTCTCTTGAGGGACGCTGAGAGCAACTTCAAAGACAAGTCTGTTGCACCAACTCCCAATCCACCCGTTGCTCCTGTCTTGGCTATTGGTCAAGGAAAGGGAAAGAAGAGGAAGGCTTCGTCAAAGAACTATCGCAAGGTTAAAGCCCGAGATGGTGCCTCTTCTAGTGGGACCAAAGTTGATCCTGCTAAGCCCTGCCTTAACCCTAAGGAGGCGGAGTGCCACCACTGCCACAAGATAGGACATTGGAAGAGAAGCTACCCAGAGTACCTGCAAGCCATCAAGGAAGGAAAGATCAAGCCGTCTTTCGCAGGTATATACAGAATTAAATCTAACGATTCTAATCATGCTATTTCTTGGGTTCTTGACACCGGTTGTGGTTATCACATCTGTTCTAATGTGCAGGGACTAAGAAGAAGTAAGGATGTGGAACAAGGAAGGATCAATCTAATCATGGGGAACAGAATATCGTCGCCTGTAACCAAGATTAAAATGTATTCTTTAGTGCTTATGAATAATTTATGTTTAGATTTGAACAATTGTTGCTATTCGCCAGAAATAGCTAGAAACATCATTTCATTTCATGGTTTATATAGACAAGGCTTTAGATTTTCTTTTAATAATGAGAATGGTTCTATTTTAGCTTATCTAAATGGTGTCTTTTATTTTGAAGCTATACCATGCAATGTAATTTATGAAACTGTTATGATTGTTGATAACTTAGGAAATGATGTTTTGAATATAGATTCTTCCAATAGTATGGATAAGGCATCCTTGTGGCATTGTCGCCTTGGACATGTCAACAAGAAACGCATAGCCCAACTCCAGAAGGATGGAGTGTTGGAGTCATTCGACCTTAGGGAAGATGACACATGTGAATCTTGTTTACTTGGAAAGATGACTAAGTCACCCTTCACTAGTACATGTGAAAGGGGTGAGGGTCTATTGGACCTAATACATACCGATGTATGTGGACCGTTTAGATCAACCACGAAGGATGGGAACCGCTTCTACGTGACTTTTACCGATGATTATAGTAGATATGGGTATATCTATTTAATCAAGCAAAAGTCAGAAACCTTTGAAAAGTTCAAAGAGTTCAAGAATGAAGTGGAGAATCAATTGGGCAGGAAAATCAAGATACTTCGATCCGATCGAGGAGGAGAGTACCTAAGTCTTGAATTCCACGATTATCTCAAGGAGTGTGGAATAGTTTCACAATAGACGCCTCCTAGGACACCGCAGTTGAATGGTGTGGCAGAAAGGCGTAATCGAACCTTATTGGATATGGTTCGCTCTATGATTAGTCGTACTTCACTACCTATCTCTTTTTTGGGGTATGCCTTAGAGACTGCCGCCCATATCCTTAACCGAGTCCCTACTAAAAAGGTTACCAAAACACCTCACGAGATGTGGACAGGGAAAGCTCCCTCATTGGCACATATCAAGGTTTGGGGTTGTGAGGCTTTCGTAAGACGAGATACTCACGACAAGCTCGAACCTCGAAGTGAGAGATGTATTTTCATCGGCTACCCGCAGAAATCCTTTGGATATCTCTTCTATAGACCGAAGGACAATGTTGTCTTTGTTGCGAGAAAAGGAGTTTTCCGAGAGCGAGAACTCATAGGCCAAGGAGACAGTGGGAGGCAAATCGAGCTTGAAGAGATTCAAGAGTCAATAGATGAAGGAACCTCTACCGCTGGCGCTCAACCCGAGGAGGAAACTCCGGTTGAACCAATTGACGAATCCTTACCTCTTAGACATTCCGATAGAGTTAGAGTTCAACCCCAGTTTTATGGTTTTCATATTACTACCGAAGGGGACACGTATATTAGTGATGGTACACTAATAAACCTTGATGAACCTAATAGCTATAAGGAAGCCATGGAAGGCCCAAAGTCTGCGAAATGGAAAGAGGCAATGGATAGTGAGATCCAATCTATGTATGATAACCAAGTTTGGAATTTGGTTGATAATGTGCCCGGACGTAAGACCGTTGGGTGCAAGTGGATCTTCAAGAAGAAGATCGACATTGATGGAAATGTACACACATATAAAGCGCGATTGGTTGCGAAGGGCTTTACTCAAACTCCCGGAGTTGACTATCATGAGACCTTCTCACCAGTTGCGAAGATAAAATCTATTAGAGTGATGCTAGCGATTGTCGCATTTCATGATTATGAGATTTAGCAAATGGATGCCAAGACCACTTTCCTTAACGGAAAGTTGGCTGAGGATGTTTACATGGCTCAGCCAGAGGGGTTTGTGGATCCGAAGCATCTGAATAGAGTGTATAAGCTTGAGAAGTCCATTTATGGACTTAAGCAAGCGTCTCGCAGATGGAATCTTTGCTTCGATGAGAAAGTCAAAGAGTTTGGATTTGTACGAAGCGAAGATGAATCATGTGTATATGTCAAAGCCAGTGGGAGTATAGTTAGCTTCCTCGTTCTATATGTCGATGCCATATTACTCATAGGAAACGACATCCCGACTCTGCAGGAAGTAAAGTCCTGGCTCGGGAAGTGCTTCGCTATGAAGGACCTCGGAGAGGCTTCTTACATTTTGGGAATAAGGATAGTAAGAGAAAGAAGTAAGAGACTAATAGGACTTAGTCAGAACACTTACTTAGAAAAGGTACTAAAACGTTTTAGTATGGAAAACTCAAAGACGGGAGAATTACCGATACAAAGTAATGCCAAGTTGAGTAAGACTCAAAGTCCGAGTACCGAAGCTGAAATAGCGGAAATGAGCCGAGTACCATACGCTTCCGCAGTTGGCTCAATCATGTACGCTATGACTTGTACTCGCCCTGATGTAGCCTTTGCTTTGAGCATGGTTAGCAGATATCAAGGGAATCCTAGCAGACCCCATTGGATTGCGGTGAAGAATATCCTTAAGTACTTTCGGAGGACGAAGGAATAGTTTTTAGTCCTCGGAGGGAGTGATGACTTGAAGGTGCGAGGGTATAGTGACGTCATCTTTCAGATCGACAGGAACAACTACCGTTCGCAGTCGGGCTGGGTTTTTACCCTGAATGGAGGAGCAGTTACATGGAAAAGTTCCAAGCAGGAAACAGTAGCCGATTCAACGTGCGAATCAGAGTACATTGCAGCGAGCGAAGCGTCAAAGGAGGCAATATGGCTGAAGAACTTCATCGGTGATCTTGGAGTTGTACCTGCCATAAAGGAGCCCATGGAGATTTTCTGTGATAATGAAGGAGCGGTTACCTTGACCAAGGAACCGAGGGATCATGGTAGATCACGACATATCGACAGAAAATATCATTTTATTAGACATCGTGTAGAAGAAGGACAACTCGTAGTGAAGAGGATATCATCAGAAGATAACCCAGCAGATCCGCTTACGAAGGGACTGAGTAGGGTTAAGCACTTGCTGCATGCTAGGAGTATTAGGCTGAAGGATGATATTAGCATAGATTAGATAGTATTAGAAACGTGTAATAGATAAATGTAATTAACATTTGATGATTAAATAAAGGAGTTTTATTTATGAGTAATGTTACTATCTTATGTTAATTGTTTAACTATTGTTTCATTTTGAATGTTTTGACTTCCAGAATAATTGAATTTATTAAATAATCGAATTATTCAAATTGTCCACAATCGTTCATATGTTGGAAGTAGATATGAATGAAGATTGTCATGAATTGGTATGTAGATTGTCTAAATGGTGTTAGACATAGCAAAGGGTTGCTGCAACATTCATGAGTGCTTATAAACTGGTTTTGAGCATTGGAACAAACCCGTGCTTGCTGGAATCACCTTATGGAATATGATATAAAAGGGTGATCGCAAGACGATAATATCATATGGTCTTAAAACCTAGATATATGGTTTGTTATTTGTTAATTGATTGTACATTGCTAATGCGAAAACGCATCAGTAACTCGGTGTTATAAAACGCATTGTTGTGTATAGTTGGTTAAATAATAAGTAAATGCATATAACTCGAAGTTTATCTGTAACTTTTATTCCAAGAGAGTAAAAGCGATATCTCGGCCGCTCGATGATTTGATTTGACTTATGTGTTGGGCCCGGTCAGAACTGAATTGATGTGTTCGATTAAGTTCTATGTCGAATAAATCGGAGATCGAGAAACCTGAATGATTGACTAATTATTCCATAGTATTATCAGCATGATATCTAACAGAGGACTGTACGATCCCTTATCTAAAGGACAAGATTGATTAGATCAGAGTTTGACAGCGTCTTAGAGAGCTACGATTGCAAACCGAATTGTACTTGCGCATATATTTACTAGACTTATTCAAGTGGGAGACTGTTGGAATAGTGTCTAAGGCTGCAACTATATTAGCCAAGTATTTGACCCGGTTGTGCATGGTCCTTTTGGGTTGCCTTCACCATAGCAACTTGATAGGATGATTTATTAAGAGAGAATAAATATTATTAATATATTATGAGAATAATATAAAGAATAATAATATTGTTATTTGATTAATATAAGTCATAGAATTAATTAGAATTAATTTGGTGACTTAAAGAGATTAATTAAATAAGAGGGTATAAACTGTCAATTGTTTGATAGTTAAACTTTAGACTGTAAATCCATATTGGATAGGGGTGGACAGATTCTAGAAGCTAGAGATAGCTTCAAATCGTCCAAAGGCTATCTAAGGAATGGATTTTGATTGCTTTAAGAGAAGATTATCCAACTAGGGTTTAAGCTGTAACCCTTAAGGAGTATACAAGTATAAATAGACCCTATGGCAAAGGAAAATCAGCACTTCATCTAAAGTAAAGAACCCCTGGCCGAATTCCCTCCTCTCTCTTATCTCCCAAATCATTCTCCTTGCTATTTGGTGTTTGTAAGCCATTAGAGGAGTGACAATTGTGACTCTAGAGCTCCAAGACAACAAGATCAAACAAAAGATTCAAAGGTATGATTCTAGATCTGATTTAGTATTGTTATTATTCCAAATTAGTTATTAGAAGTCTTGGATTCAAAGCATGTTTAATTAGAAAGCCTAGATCCAAGCATTAGGGTTTTGCATGCGCCCATAGGAAAGTTCTTATGGAAAAAACCCATCATTTGTTTGTGCTAGTAACAACCTAACTTCATTTCTAAGATTGTCCCTATCATAATTTACATTTTTGATTTGCAGTTCAAGTTTGTCTACTCTGCTTCATTTTATTTCTAACTCTCTTCGTGTCTCAACTAATTGCATATTTAACTTTTGAGCTTCAGTACTAGCAGACACAATAACATAATCAAAATAAGCAACAGTATCATCAAAAGAAGTAATTTCAGCATCATAAGCAGATAAAGGAATATTAAAAGATTCAAGAATAGCACATACCTTGGTGGTCATTAGTGATTTGTCTGTGGATTTGGATGCGAAGAACCGACCTGAAACGTCCTCTTCGCAATTGTCTTCAAAGCTTGCGAACATAGCTCCATGAGTTGGATGCCTCATTTCTTCGTCATCAGATCCTGAAGACCAGATCTGATATGTTCCACTCTCTTCCTCATCAGACTCACCCTTCGCAACTAGTGACATTTCTTTTGTCTTTGCACGCAACTCTTCAATCTTTTCCGAATAGTAAGCTTCATCTTTCACTTTGTTCTTTTTCTCCTCTTTGTTTCGCAACATGCAATCAGCTGCGAAATGATTCGCACCATTGCAGTGGTGACAGTAGATTCCAGAATCACCTTTCAGTTTCTTCACATCCTTCGCATCTTTTTGCTTTTCATCAACTTTTTCAACTTTCTTCTTCTCCTCTCCTCCAGCTTTTGTGACTCCACTCTTCGCATCATTTGCCTTACCTTTTGGATTAAAAGGCTTCTTGAAAAATTTCTTAACTCTGTTGTTTGAGTAGAATGCCACAGCTTCATCATCAGAGTTCATTAAGAAACCTTCATTGTCTGAACCATCTGTTTCATTAATTTCAACTTCTGATACCTTTAAAACAAGAACCAAAGGACCTCCAATACATTGTTTTGATTCTTCATACATTTCTGAAACTTCACTTTCGTGTGTTTTCAGCTGATTGTAGAGATCATTCAAGCTGGTTGTATCAAAACTTTGTTGATTCTTTATCATCATACTCACACCTCTCCATTCCTTGCGAAGGCCCATGATGAATGTTAAATTGAACTCCATGAGAGACCTAGTGATTTCATACCTATTGCAGTGATACACAAGCTCATTCAGACGATCATAGTAACTTTCAAGAGTTTCAGCATCCTTTTGTCTGAATTCCTTCAGTTCAACAAGACATTGCTTCACAGAGTTGATCTTCATCTTTTCGCTACCTTGATACTTCTCTTTCAGAGTGACCCAGATCTCCTTGGCTGTTTTATAACTACGGATGTAATTGTAAACCACAGGAGGTAGAGCACCTCCTAGTTCCCTCAAGCATCTGTTTTCATTCTTCTTCAAACAATTTTGTTGTTCAGCAACTTCAGTAGAAGTAGTAGATGCTCCGATTTGTTGAACATTTGCAGGAGCTTGAACTGTTCCATTGATACAATTCCAAAGTTCTTCATCTATTCCATTTAAGTAATCCTCCATTCTATCAGCCCATTGATCATAGTATTTAGGGATTAACATCGGAATTTTGGTTGAAGAACCAAGCAAATGAGAGAAAGAAGTCATTATATTCATGTTGAAGTTCGCCATTGATGAACACGAGAATTTCAGAAAGCTCGAAAAACTTGATGAATTTGAGAATAGAGCAAATGAAATGATCACAAATTGCTAATTAATCACTCGACTAAACAATTCAAAGGCAGAATCGATTCAAATCTGAAGATCAAAAGTGATTTTCAAAACCAAAATGCGCGGAAAATTTTGAGTAAAGTTACTACTCAAAAAGCAAATGATTCTAACACAAAAATCAGATTGATGCAGTTTGAATCCTGCTCTGATACCAATTAAAGAGAATTGTTATCGAGATTATGAAAGAAATTATGATTGAATGATTGAAAAGTAAGAACACAACGAGTAAATATTAATCAGATCTTATATTGATGAAGACTGATTACAATGCTTTAAGACTGATTACACTTCGCATAAAACTGTGACTTAGTAAAATAACTAATATGTGAAACTAAAAGAAACAACCACTTCGACTTTTACAATACACAGACTCTACAGACCGATGGGTCGTGCTCTAATGATCTTTCGTCGTATGAAGCAACGCTTAGACTCAAGCCTCTTAGAGTCAAATTCCACAATGGAATATACCTTAATTCACATTTTAATGTGATATAATCACCTTTTAGCATGCAACATTTCTAGCTACAACTTCTTTAACAACGAGCATGATACTATCGATCACATTAATTTCAACTTTATGACTTAAGTCAGATGTTACATCGAACTTGGTCCTCCGGACCATGTAACAAACTCATCGTAGTCGAACTCAAATTGGACATGACCATTAGGGTTGGAATAACAACCATCTTACTAGTCATTACCGAAACAAGGGTAATGACATACCCAAATAAAACATATTAAATTACTAGGTTCTTGGTAACCTTGTGACTTTCCCTGATCCAAGTGCGAGTCATGTGCTTCCGGTAGTATATGTATCTACTACCTTTCACACCTACTCATACTCGTCCCAAGTATTGTCACGGAGTCCCCAAGTCCTAAAATCACAAAACAATTTAATACATATAAATGTGTCCAAATAATCATAAAAATTTCCCTAGACTCTACTAGGACTTCTTGATTGCGCATCTTCAATCATCAATTTACTTCAACTCAGCTGGTGATGGAACTTCCAGACGTTGGGACAACTGCAAGAATTACATCAATCTTTCCATCATCCAGCTAATCGAAGGTGTACTCCAGACATACCGTACTCCTCTAAACGTACTGTTATTTTATCATACATATTCTAAAGGCTAGATACCACTCTTACGATATCTTCCAATAGGTGTCATTCACTATCATAAGCCTTTTCATTTGCTCCATTTACTAAATTCTCTATGAGTCTTTACCTTGACCTTTTGTACACCCACGCAGACGTTCGGTGTACTGGGCGAGAATTTAAGATAGGAAAGCTTCATTTACGATAAACGTATAAATCTTCTTATCACTCCAAAATGTTTACATGCTAGTTCTAATATCATAGTCATACACTTAGAATCCTACACACATAAGGTTTCCAGATCCGGTCGGCAACAGACCATAGATCCGAACAAATAATAGCATCGATATAGCCATCACACAAAACATTTAGCACATAAAACATTTTAGGCATCATTCCTAAAATAAACTAGTGCTTGTGTCAATTTATGTGTAGTACCTAACATATTTTAGACACACTCCTCACGATCATTACTTAGCATTCTAAGTTTAAGTCTAGAAATTTCCTACAATTTCCTAGTTCGCTTAGACTAATGCTCTAATACCAACTGTGACATCCCCAATTTCACGGCCAGAAAAGACCGATTTGTTTATGCTTTGTTTTTAAAATCAGAGAAATCTTTTAAAGAAAACAGTTGCGGAATTTGTTCCCAAAACAAAATATGATAAGAATTTATCAAAGCATTTCTTTAAAGAAATGTATTTTCATTATATAACAAAATCTCGGTGTGACAACCCGAAAATTTCTAGCTTGCATTCTTCATTTCTTATCAATAATAGACTCGTTTTGCTATCTTGTAGTACCATTTAGGGTCTATTGGAGAGTTCTAAACGTGTTATAATCAAGGTTGGAGTGTGGAAAAGGGTTAACTCGAAGTGTAGGAATAAAAACCGGGCCAAACACCCCAACACATGGAGTGTGTGGCCACACACTTGAGTGTGCGGCCACATACATGTGTTTGCGGCCTCACACCCTTCCCAACCGTACACTCCACCTATATATACCACACTTAGTCATTTTTGAACACTTCTTTCACTTCTTTAAGCATAGAACTCGAAATCCTCTCAAGTATCATCCATTCTCCTTGAAGATCTTCATAAAAGGTACCAAGAACACCATCTGGCCGCACACATGGTAGCACACACCATCTGGCAGCACAAATGGCCGCACACAGGGCCGCACACATGTGCTGGCAGCACACAAGGCCGCACACCTGGCCGCACACGCACATATAATGTGTATTTTGGCCATACACTCCTTTGTAAAGCCTTATACCCCTACATACAATCATATATGACTATAAAACTTCATTATAAGTGTTCACTAGTCCCTAAAGTGGTCCCAATTCATTAATTAGTTGTTCATAACACTAATTATATTCATATATGTGTCAATATATGCTAAATAGGATTCGCGTGTGTACTCAAGCCACCACTTAATACTTAGCAACTGATCCAACATTTTCATCAGAACCACTCACTACAGGTGAGTTCATACCCCTTAATCAATGTTTTAAACTGTTTTTAAATGTTTTATGGGGGGGGGGGGGGATACAGGTAGAATAATGCTAGTTATTATATCAATCACATGTGATTAATAAGCAGCATTCAAATGATTGGCTACTCATTAGCCATTTTACCAAACAGTTTCCTTCAAATGATTTTTATAAACATTTTATATGTTTTAAACTCCTTATTACACTGTACATCTTACTATGTACATTACCTTTCAAACTTATTTACAATTGTGTTTCAAACAAATGTTTCCTTATACTTAAACCATTTTATCAAACTTATGCCTTCAAATTGTTTTATAGGTTGACATCAAGTCAATCATTTCTGCAAATAATATTCATGTTCAAATGTTTTACAAAACTTATTTATGCTTTTATATTATAAATTGCATGCCTCTATATGTATAGTTATATAAGAAATATTTAAAAGACTTAGGAAGGCTATCCACCCTATTTCCTTTTCGCGCTTGAGATGTGGTCTGGTGGGATATCGGGTACTCGTCCGAAAGGCGTTTAAATATTAGTTATATATCATGTGTACATATATAGTCATAAAAGGTCCTTCCAGTTCATCTCATGCCCTTGGGTAGCAAGGGTATACATCCATGTCCATACGTACCAGTTAGACTACTTGTAAACTACCATATGGGTAGTTTGGGAAGATACTAGAACAATTACTAGAACACGATATCATACAAATGAGTCAGTTCATTCATGAGTCTATACTAGAAAGAGAACATATACAACTATACTAGGAAGAGAACATATACAACTATACTAGGAAGAGAGCATATACAACTATACTAGAAAGAGAACATATACAACTATACTAGGAAGAGAACATATACAACTATACTAGGAGGAGAACATATACAACTATACTAGAACGAGAAACATTACATTACATATACAAGAATACGTTAAGAATTGTGATCCACTGGATCGGAGCATGCCTTAAATTTCATGTCCCGAGTTGTAGCCAGAATTCTCTTGGAGGGAGAGCGTGATTTTGTGTATAGATCTATACTGGATTGACTATCCTACACCTTGCTGCTAGCTACAGCCGGACCAGCAGCTCTGCGGGTGCCAAACGTCATTCCGTTATTACGACCATTCGTATGTCGTTGTTAACAGTCGATAGTATGGTGTAATTATCACATTATACCTTAATATAAATCCGGTTTAAGGTAGTTAGTACAACAGTAGTTCCTATAATACATAACTACAGTACTACAATGATTTACCCATTACATATTTTTAGTGATAACCTCACTTAAACATTAATGTACCAACTATATTTGTTAAATGATAGTTACACTTGGGAAATTACACACTTTTACAACAAACGAGCATACAAAACAGTTAGGTCTTGATAGAAGACTAGATTCAGAATAGTTATGTCTTGGTAGAAGACACCTTCATATACTAGTAGGAATCATAGGGATTCTAGGGTTTTTCAAACACTTACAGTTCATAATCACTTTCAATACTTACAATACATAGACTTACAAATTCTTACATACAAATACTTACATACAAATTAAGACACTAAAACCTTATGATCTCACCAGCTTCAAAGCTGATACTCACTTTCAAAATTACTTGTATCCTCAGGTCATCATAGGCAGGTACCGATGCAAGGAGAAAGGAAGATGGAGCTTGTTCAAGACTTATCTTTCATTTTGATTTATGCTTTAGTGTTTATTAAAATTTGACAGAACACATTTGTATAATAATTATATTATTAATACAATGGATGATGTTGTTGCTTGTTTACTACTTTACATTGTTGTTGATATTATACATGACGTCCTCCGCCCCAGAACGTTTCCGCCGTTCTTGGTTTTGGGGTGTGATAGATTGGTATCAGAGCATTGTTTATAGTGAATTAAGTATATAAACCCATAAAAGATATACTAACTATAAATACATAAGGGATTAAAAATACTCTGACCAAGAGTCTATACTTTAAATAATAAAATATTTAAGTAAGTATACGTGCTGCATTCATACTAAAATCAGTGTCACTAGGACAGTACAAAAGAATTACGATTGTTGGGCAACACAAGTGGGCTTAGAGACATATGGTCAAAACTGGGAAGATATAGCCTGATCACCTATATTATTCGAGGGTTGACTAGCATGTGCCTAAGTTCAAGTGTGTGGTTGCAACAATGCTAAAATGTTACCAACCCTACCACAATGAGAACCATAGAACATAACATTAAAATTTAAAATACTATAGGAGTATTTGGTGTTACTATAAGTACTTTATACTTGAGAACTAAAACAGGATCTTCATTACTAAGTTGATAGTTGCTAAGTGGATACACTAAGGCTATATGTAATTAGGATGTTATAGACTTAGAATCTGTGAAATTTTACTTCACCCCGATTATGTGTGAATTTGGAGTTAAGGTCACATATTCGAAGGTCTATCCTGTTTAGATTACACATAGCTGGTATGCACTTCACAAATAGCGATGTAACTAATGAAGGTTTTCTAAATAATTATTCTCTTACCCTAAATTCTCGCATAGAAAACATAGCTGGACTCCATCCCCGCGGCAACCAGTATCTTCCGAATGAAGTTATAGCTGGATGGTTTGGAGAAGAACCAGATAATGATCATCCTATCCCCTTGAATGATCACCATGATGAAGACTTTTCGTATGATGCTAACTCCGAAACAGAGGTTGAGAACCTACTCCGAGCAACTCCCTTTCAAATTCCTAACCCTCATCCGACTTTTCAAGGCTCGACCCCCTGAGTGAGTGGAATGCTTGGAAACATGGAGCCAAGGACAAGATCAGCCCATGCCATATAATGGCGACCGAAGCTTTTACGACCTGAGCAATGGGGGCTCAGCAGATAGAATCTTGCCAATCTTGGTCCGCAGAGTGGCCCGAAGTGAGATTCAAGGCAGGACAACCCTACATCAGATCACTGAAGTTGTCGCCAATGCAAGAATGCATACCCTTTGCACCATTCATGTAGAAGATGCTCGCGAGAGATCTGAGAGAAACCATGAAACCCTACTGCAAGCGCTGGCTGAATCACGAGCCGCAGTCGTAGAGCTCCGAGTACACCAGAGGGTGTACGAAAGACACCTACTTGACATGGAACGTCAATTGGCTGAATTAAGAGTTCACCAGAGGGATGACCGTCGCCAGTAGTAGACGCCTTACTTTATTTCTTCATTAAAAAGTAATCGCTTTTCTGTCCGTGCCCGATGTGGCATTTGCTAAGAAATTATCTTGTACCGTAAGTACTTTAGTTAGGTCCTTTTGCTGTCAAGAACTATCTTCTCTGGGTATGATGTAAGACCTTTACAAGGTCATTTTCCCGAACTTTTACGTCATGAATATCAAAGATTTTGACAGTCGGCTAACTTCTATGTCATTCTTTATTCAAGTACTCTTATCATACTTTCATTTGAATCTATCTGAGACATGCTTTAGTCAAGTCATTGGACTATAGTAATTTAGCTCTGGAGACATTTCCATGTCTCTTTCAGTGGTTGGATCTTGTTATTCACCAACCCACGATACCTCAGCTTGAACGACAAACGTCTTGAGACCATTCTACGAACTTACTTCTACTCATTACTAGGACTGCATCATAGGGATGTAGGTCAAACTTTCGAGAACATAGTCGTACTCTTTACATGAAGAATCTAAGTACATCTAGGGTCGACCAGAATCGCTCACAAAATCCTCATCTTTCGTGTTACAAAATCATATCGTCATCAGGAAAACCAACCGAGCAACGAAACCCCTATCCTCCATATCAACACCGCTACATTACAAGCTGCAGTAACAGCTACTGTGACAACTTTCCTTACACACATCAACTCAGGCAACGAAAACAAGACTGAAAAAGGAGTCGAGAGTTTAGATGGTAGTACCAAACCGAGAAACCAACAAACAGTAACAGTCACTGGCTCGCAAAGCCGAAAGACAGAGAACAAGAAATGAAAGCGTCGAGCCCAGAAAGAACGCAAGAAATCCCAAAAACTTGCTATGCAACAGCAACAAGTGGAAACCCCTGCCATCCCAGTACCGAGCAGGCCATACGAGGGAAAACTCCCGAAGTGTGATAGGTGTAGTTTCCATCATCATGGGGCTTGCCAGGAGATGCAGTATTGCAATTGCCTAAACATAGGGCACCATGCTCGTGGTTGTGGAGCACTGGCACGACCTATCACTCAAGTCCCTTTCATCGGGACTGACCCTGCACACAAGATTAGCTTTAACGCTGAACTCTTTAAGAAGCAATTTTCAAAGTGGAGTAACGAGGAAGGCACTCGTGTCCACATAACATTGGCTAAACACCGCAATCCTGTCACCAAAGCTAGTACTAGCCAGTCATGCCACCAATGCGGTGAGATAGGGCACTTCAAGAAGGATTGCCTTATAGCAAAGAACTCTGGCGCAGACGAGGATTCTCAGGATCACAGATGCAGGTGAGCCTACTCCGGAAACCTCGTTATTGTAACTTAGGCGCGCTGTTGTAACAGACTTATAAACTATCTAGAACTAGTGCAACTAGAGTCTTACCTTTTGCGAGATCTTGTCTGTATAGGGATTCTCGTGCTGCGTACTCTTGTCTTTTGTAGTATATCTTATTCGCAGCAATAGTCTAGTGGTAAATCTAAAGTACTGTAACTCTGTTCATGGTTGCACAATTGTGTTTTATTCGTAAACGTGTTACGTTCAAATCTAATGTCTTCAAGTTTCAGTATGAATCCGACATTGTCATACGACTCGATTCAATTTGATCCTCACAAAAAAAGCTTCATATGTACGTCTCGTTATCAGTAAACGTCCTTTTAGCGAAACCGTCACATCAGAACGTCGAAGTACTCATGCCGGGAGTACCTCTTAGTTATTTTCTTTCCAAAGAAATCCCCGAAGTATCACTCGTGCAGTACGTCAAGTTCAATCCAAGGATTCATACGATTGATCTATCACTGAGGAAGGTATATATAAGAGCGATATATAATCAAGCATCTACAAGTTTAGAATTGATGATTCCACTTTAACTTCTTTTTCCCGATGGGATGTGTGCTTAAAGAACAATCAGTTATTCGACTACCTTTTCAATCTTAATTATATACGACTCGTATAGCTGAAGTTGTGATTGTGAAACCATGTATGGATTCTAATATGGACTTCAGGACGGAGAACTGCTCAAGACTACGAGTAATCACATCGTCATGTGAACAAACTTAGAACCCAGTACGACTCCCGTAAACAGATCGCCCTATAGTCTAAACACCTACGGAAATACCAGAACAGTACAGACAACTTAACGAACTGCACAGCGATAGAATAAGAAGACTAGGCTTCTCACCCTGGAGAAACCCCAGTCTTATTCTCCCAGAGATCGACGGATTGCATCGTATGTGCCTCAGATATCGAGGACTCCGTCAAGATTTTTCATTAGAAATCGTTATCTCTGCCTCGCATAAATGAAATGGTTGAGCAAACGCAAGGAAAGAATTACTTTCATAAATGAATCGAAGATCCGAATATCACCAGTTTGAGTGTTAGGGAAGGATTTCCGGAAGACTATCTTCCGAACTCGATGCGGACACTTCAAGCCCGTAGTGATACCCTTCGGATAGTACCAACGTACCCATAACTTTCATGAGCTAAAATGAGTTGGGTACGTCTTTCTTACTTGGATCAATTCGTCATTTCTCCATGTAATGAATTACTTATCGACCCTTATGGTAAGAATGAACCTCTGGAAACATTACCTTCGTAGATACTTTCGCACAGTTCTATGAACTCGAGTGTTGGAGTTGAAGAGTCAAAATTTCCTGAGGACACACTATTAGTGATGTGGAAATTCTTGAGTAATCTGGCAATTATCCAAAATCGTTGAGAGTTTGTCGACACCGGAGACACCGACATAAATTCGCCAAATTCTAGGTCTTACAAACCTACTGTCATAGTTCATCCAGAACTCCTCGTGAATCACAAAAACCCTTTCGATTCCGACCCATCAAGGGGTGGCACTTGACTGGGAAGTTAATCAAGAAAAAGAAACCTTGGAGATTCCAAGTGAGTGACCAAGTTCTTTAGGAGAACTCACTCTGGGAATGGCTTAATATGCTTCGTATCGTGTGGAAAGCTAAATCCAATATAGTTAGGACCTCCGAGATTCTTATCAGAATCGGTCCTGTGCCTCGCACAAACTAGACCTACTTCGCGAACTCAGTAACGTACATTCTACTCTTCGCGTCTCGATCGTGAAACCATACCTTTCTGTTAGGACTCTAGTAAGTCCACTCATCGATATCTTCGCCTTCGTACTAGAACCGTAGTGACCCTCGACCGAGAGGTCAAGCGGACGAAGCATCACTACCGCCCGTTATTGAAGGTTCGTTGGGATACCAATCGAGAACCCGATTTCACTTAGGAGCGCTAGAACCAATCGATTAGAAAGTTTCCTTCTCATGACACGATCATTCGTACCTATTTCCCTTGTCTAAATTCTAATTTCGGGACGAAATTCCCTTTAACGGGGGGATGATGTGACAACCCGAAAATTTCTAGCTTGCATTCTTCATTTCTTATCAATAATAGACACGTTTTGCTATCTTGTAGTACCATTTAGGGTCTATTGGAGAGTTCTAAACGTGTTATAATCAAGGTTGGATTGTGGAAAAGGGTTAACTCGAAGTGTAGGAATCAAAACCGGGCCAATCACCCCAACACATGGAGTGTGCGGCCACACACATGTGTTTGCGGCCTCACACCCTTCCCAACCGCACACTCCACCTATATATACCACACTTAGTCATTTTTGAACACTTCTTTCACTTCTTTAAGCATAGAACTCGAAATCCTCTCAAGTATCATCCATTCTCCTTGAAGATCTTCATAAAAGGTACCAAGAACACCATCTGGCCGCACACATGGCAGCACACACCATCTGGCAGCACACATGGCCGCACACAGGGCCGCACACATGTGCTGGCAGCACGCAAGGCCGCACACCTGGCCGCACACATACATATAGTGTGTATTTTGGCCATACACTCCTTTGTAAAGCCTTATACCCCTACATACAATCATATATGATTGTAACACTTCATTATAAGTGTTCACTAGTCCCTAAAGTGGTCCGAATTCATTAATTAGTTGTTCATAACACTAATTATATTCATATATGTGTCAATATATGCTAACTAGGATTCGCGTGTGTACTCAAGCCACCACTTAATACTTAGCAACTGATCCAACATTTTCATCAGAACCACTCACTACAGGTGAGTTCATACCCCTTAATTAATGTTTTAAACTATTTTTAAATGTTTTATGGGGGGGATACAGGTAGAATAATGCTAGTTATTATATCAATCACATGTGATTAATAAGCAGCATTCAAATGATTGGCTACTCATTAGCCATTTTACCAAACAGTTTCCTTCAAATGATTTTTATAAACATTTTATATGTTTTAAACTCCTTATTACACTGTACATCTTACTATGCACATTACCTTTCAAACTTATTTACAACTGTTTTTCAAACAAATGTTTCCTTATACTTAAACCATTTTATCAAACTTATGCCTTCAAATTGTTTTATAGGTTGACATCAAGTCAATCATTTCTGCAAATAATATTCATGTTCAAATGTTTTACAAAACTTATTTATGCTTTTATATTATAAATTGCAAGCCTCTATATGTATAGTTATATAAGAAATATTTAAAAGACTTAGGAAGGCTATCCACCCTATTTCCTTTTCAGATGTGGTCTGGTGGGATATCGGGTACTCGTCTGAAAGGCGTTTAAATATTAGTTATATATCATGTGTACATATATAGTCATAAAAGGTCCTTCCAGTTCATCTCATGCCCTTGGGTAGCAAGGGTATACATCCATGTCCATACGTACCAGTTAGTGTCACACCCCCAAACCTGAACGGCGGAAACGTTCGGGGGCGGATGACTTCATGTGGTAACGTAACAAATGAATACATAGTAAAGAAAGCAATACAACCATCATATATATAATTGAAAGTTTACATTTGTCAAAAGTTACATGTTCAAAACTCAATTACAATATGATGTCAAAATAAGAGATTAAACTGGTGCCGCAGCATCCCTTCATCAAAAGCGAAATGAATACCTGAAATTACTGATTTCCTGGGACATACAAGAAATTTTGAAAGAGTAGATCAGCATTTAAGCTGGTGAATTTCATAAGTATTTAAGTGACAATGTTTGAATGAAATGAAATGTTTTATCTTTGTTTGTTTGTGTTTAGAAAATCCTATATTTTCTACTAGTATAAAAGTAGCCTTCACTCAAGACCAATGTTTGTTTCCAAAATGTATGTAAATGTAAAATAACCAATGAGTTTGAAAACCTTGTAAATCAATGCATTTTTAATACGCCTTGTGAGTTTTATAACCATACTATTGACTCTGAATGCCTATACACAACGTTCTTCAGGCGTTGGAATGTTATGACGTTTGTCACCCCAAACGGTGGACTGCAGCTAACAGTCAGGGCGCGGGTTGTCAAGCCCGTATAGATCTATACACAAACACCATGCTCCCCCTCCAAGGGATTCTGGTATATAATACAGGACTTGAAATGTGTACTCGAACGTACATGAAGTTAGTGTCTCACAAAACCGTGGTATAAAAACATATCTACTTGTTAAAATGTTACGTTTGTTCTGGTATACGAAAGTAAATTTCTTGAAATATATGTTTCTAGTACCTAAGAGTTAGAAATCTGTTCGTAAAACTATACCTATTATAGTTTTCAAAAAGTGTGCCTTGTTTGTTTAGAAATACCAAAAAAAAAGAATCACGTGTTTATTAAAGCATAGATTTTTGGTGTAGAGTCTAAGATAGAAAAGAATAATCTAAGACCAGTTTAGTTTTATACATGCATTACAACAACTTTATATTTTAAAAGATCGAATGCTATTGTAACATATGTTATATATATAAAAGTTCCTTAAAGGTTTATAAATCGCATGTGATTTGAATATATAACAGTATATAAAAGAGTTTCTTTATGTAACACACGATAATACTCGTGTGTTTTACTTGTAATCCCCCCTTGAAAGCATATAAAAGTATTTAGAATAATTAAAACGGTTGATTAAGGGGTATGAAACTCACTTGAAAGTTTTGGAGATAGCGAGATGGAAAACCGGGCAGAGTTTCGTCTCGGGAAACGGATTTTCCTCGGGATTCTCGGGAATCTTGGGAGTATAATCGACCTTCGGGACTTGAGCCAAAAAGACCAGAGCTTTGGGTTTGAACGGACACGGAAAACGAGGCAAAGTTGAGAGAGAGAGAAGAGAAATGAACCCCTTCTTTGGAAACCCTCGCATCCTATTTATAGTAAGGCTAGTCTGCCTCGGTACGCGGGGCGTACGCTCGTACGCAGCGCGTACGCGTACGTCATGCATGACCGAAGCCTCGACTGCCTCGGTTCGGATGGGACGGGTTGCTGGGTACGCGGGTCGGATGGGACGGCGGGTCGGATGGGACGTCGGGTCGGACGGGTCGGGGCTTCGGGCGGGTCGGTTTCCTTCGGATAGCGCGACGTGGACGATCGGAGGCCAATCCTCTCGGTTACGCGGGGCGTACAGGGGTACGCAGCGCGTACCTCGGATGAGGACACTGACTCCCCTTCGGATAATATCCAAATTTTGAATAAAATAAATAATTAATTTATTTAATAAACTTCAAAAATTCATATCTTCTTCATACGAACTCCGTTTTCGATGGTCTTTATATCCTCGCGTAGGTGAGACTACGCTCTACAACTTTCGTTTAGACTCCGTCGGCAAATTACAAAATTATTTTTTTTTATTATTTATTAAAAATCCATCGTGTTTAAGAAATTTCTTAGAAAATTCATAACTTCTTTATCTGATGTCGGTTTTTGCCAGACTTTTTACCGCTGGAATACCATTGTCGAGACCTTCGATTCTCGTTTAGGTCATTCCGGCCAAAAGTCGCTCGATCTCCGATTCGAGTTTTTAGCTGTCTGTTGCTAAGCCGAACTTGGAAAAATCATAACTTCGCTATATGAAGTCGGATTTGGGCGTTCTTTTTACGTACGATCATGGTTCAAAGACATTTAATCATAGAAGGAAAATTAAATAGAACTTATTTATACATTTTATTATGAAAGTAACTTTTATTACTCAGAAGTGGTTACAATACTTGACCCATTTTGGTCGTTACAAAGAGTTGAAATATCGGGTTGTCACATCATCCCCCCATTAGAGAGAATTTCGTCCCGAAATTTAAAGTAGTAAAGATACTAGTGAATATGAAAGAGATGAGGGTACTTTTGTTTCATATGATCTTCGCGTTCCCATGTGAATTCGGGTCCCCGCTTGGCGTTCCAGCGAACCTTCACGATGGGTATGCGACTTTGTTTTGTTTGTTTGACCTCTCGGTCCATGATTTCTACTGGTTCTTCCACAAAGTTGAGGCTCTCGTTGATCTCGATCTCGTCGAGTGGAATAACAAGAGTCTCGTCGGACAGATACTTTTTCAAGTTTGAGATGTGGAAGGTTGGATGGATGTTACTAAGTTCGCATGGTAGGTTAAGCTTGTAAGCCACAGGGCCGATTCTGGCAAGAATCTCGAAAGGCCCTATGTATCTTGGATTTAGTTTCCCACGCTTTCCAAATTGTATTAAACCCTTCCACGATGAGACCTTTAATAAGACGTGGTCTCCTACCTGGAATTCCAAAGGTTTCCTCCTTTGGTCAGCGTAGCTTTTCTGTTGGTCTCTTGAGGCTTTCAATCGTTCATGAATCTGAACGATCTTCTCTGTTGTTTCACGTATGATCTCCGGACCTGTGAGAGTGCTTTCAGGAACTCTTCCTCTATCTAACTGGGTATCGCCAACTTCAGTCCAGCATAGAGGGGATCTGCACTTTCGACCATAGAGGGCTTCAAACGGAGCAACCTTTATGCTTGTATGATAACTATTGTTGTATGAAAAATCGACAAGGGGTAAATGAATATCCCATGCCTTTCCAAAGTCAATCACGCAGGCTCTCAGCATGTCTTCTAAAGTTTGTATTGTTCTCTCACTTTGTCCGTCTGTCTGTGGGTGGTAGGTTGTACTCATGTCTAGCCTAGTTCCCAGGGAACTTTGTAGTGACTGCCAGAATCTTGAAGTGAATCTACTATCTCGATCGGAGATAATGGATATCGGAACACCATGCAGTCGCACTACTTCCCTTAAGTAAGTTCTTGTAAGCTTCTCCATTTTGTCAGTCTCCTTGATGGGTAGGAAATGTGCGGATTTGGTCAATCTGTCGACAATGACCCATATGGTATCGAGTCCACTTGTCGTCTTGGGTAACTTGGTTATGAAGTCCATAGTAATCCGCTCCCATTTCCATTCCGGTATCTCTGGTTGTTGTAGTAGTCCTGACGGTTTCTGATACTCGACCTTAACCTTAGCGCAAGTAAGACATTTACTCACGAAGGTAGCAATTTCTGCTTTCATGTTAGGCCACCAGTACAGTTTCTTAAGATCCAGATACATTTTATCTGAACCCGGGTGAACGGAATATCTTGAATTGTGAGCCTCGGTCATGACTACGTTTCTGAAACCACCATGATTTGGGGTCCAGATTCGGTCCATGAGATAGTAGGCTCCGCCACCCTTGACTTCTAAATTCTTCTCCATTCCTCGCAGGGATTCACCCGCCACATTTTCAGGTTGCAAAGCTTCCATTTGTGCTTCCTTAATTTGTGTGGATAGGTGGGAATGGATAGTCATGGTCAGAGATTTGACCCTCCGACCAGTGTATTCCTTTCGACTGAGGGTGTCGGCTACTACGTTGGCCTTGCCAGGATGATAACGAATTTCGCATTCGTAGTCATTCAGTAACTCAACCCATCGTCGTTGTCGCATGTTGAGTTCCTTCTGATCAAAAATGTGTTGAAGGCTCTTGTGATCGGTGAATATAGTACTCTTTGTTCCGTATAAGTAGTGCCTCCAGATCTTCAGAGCAAATACCACTGCTCCTAACTCGAGGTCGTGTGTCGTATAGTTCACTTCGTGTGTCTTAAGCTGTCGGGAGGCATAAGCGATAACCTTCCCTCTCTGCATAAGAACACAACCAAGTCCTTCATTTGAAGCATCGCAATACACTACGAAGTCTTCTATCCCTTCGGGGAGGGATAGTATCGGTGCGGTGCACAAGGCCTGTTTTAGTGTCTGGAATGCCTTCTCTTGTTTCGCTTCCCAGTCAAAGGCCACTCCTTTCTGGGTTAATGAAGTAAGAGGTTTCGCAATGCTCGAAAAGTTCTTTATGAATCTGCGATAGTAGCCAGCTAGACCTAGAAATTCACGAATTTCTGTAGGTGTCTTTGGTGCCGACCAGTTCTCAATAGCCTTAATTTTGGAGGGGTCCACGTGTATACCTTTCTCGCTAACAACGTGACCTAAAAATTCGACTCTTCGAATCCAAAATTCGCATTTAGAGAACTTCGCATAGAGTTTCTCCGTTCGCAATGTTTCTAGGACTTTTCGTAGGTGTTGACTATGCTCTTCCTCAGTTCGAGAGTAGATAAGTATATCATCGATAAAGACGGTGACGAACTGATCCAAGTAAGCGCGGCATACCCTATTCATTAGGTCCATAAATACTGCTGGTGCATTGGTTAATCCGAACGACATCACCACGAATTCGTAGTGTCCATAACGAGTTCGGAAGGCTGTCTTTGGAATGTCCCCCTCTAGAACTCGTAATTGGTGATATCCGGATCGCAGGTCTATTTTGGAGAAGTAGTTCGCCCCTTGAAGTTGATCGAATAGGTCGTCGATACGGGGTAGAGGATAGCGGTTCTTGACAGTAAGTTTGTTCAGCTCTCTGTAGTCGATGCACATACGGAACGATCCGTCTTTCTTCTTTACGAACAAGACCGGTGCTCCCCAAGGTGAGAAACTTGGTCTTATGAATCCTTTGTGAAGGAGTTCATTAAGTTGACTGGAAAGTTCCTGCATCTCTGCTGGTGCAAGACGATAAGGCGACTTCGCTACTGGGGTAGCTCCTGGAATTAAGTCGATTCTGAACTCGACTTGGCGTTGCGGTGGTAATCCTGGTAGTTCTTCTGGAAAGATATCGGTAAAGTCGCGTACTACCGAGATGCTCTTGATGTCCTTCAGTTCTTGACTTGTATCGACGATGTGCGCTAGGAATGCTCGACAATCCTTCTGCAAGCACTATCGAGCTTGGATGCACGAAATGATGCGAAGGTTTGTACTAGATTTGTCGTCGTAGATAACTAATGATTCGATGTTAGGGAGGTTAAGACGGACTGCTTTCTCAAAGCACATGATGTCGGCGCGAAGAAGACTCAACCAATCCATGCCGACTATGACGTCGAAACTTTTAATTTGAACCGGCATGAGATTGATTGGGAAAGAATGGCCGTCTAATGTTAACGTACATCCCATGTATATGCAATTTGTGTTTTCGGTTTTTCCATTGGCCATCTCTACAGTAAATGATTTTTCTAACTTGCTAGGTTTAGTTTTAAGTAAATGAATAAAGTTTTGACTCACGAAGCTTCTCTCCGCTCCACTATCGAATAATATGCATGCGTATGAATTATCGAGAAGGAACATACCAGCAACTATAGTTGGGTCAGCTACAGCTTCGTCGTGGCCTATTGCCAAAACTCGTCCCACACCTCCGGTGCCTGCTGCCTTAGGACAGTTTCTCTTGTAGTGGCCCACCTCGCCACAACCGTAGCAAGCCTGCCCTACACCCGCACCGGGAACTTGAGTGATCGGCTTTGCGGGTTCCTTGCAGAAACGGGCTATGTGTCCTTTCCTGCTGCAATTGGCGCACTGCATATCTCGACAAGGTCCATGGTGGTGGTAATTGCATTTGGTGCATTTTGGGAGGTTACCTATATAAGGCTTTGTTGGGTAGGTATTTGTAGGGGCTGTAGCAGGTACAGTGGCAGCATTTACTGACACCAGTTGTTTCTTTGCGGATTCTTGGGAAGACCCACCCTTCCCTTTAATCCACGCTCTCTTCCTGCCATTGTTGTTGTTGTTGCTGTTGTTGTTGTAGTTGTTGTTGTTGTTGTTTCCTTTCTGTGGTGCTGGTGCAGAAGTGGTTGAGTTCTGATGACCTCCGTAGTCGATCAAAGATTGTGCCAGTTCCTTAGTACTTTCAAAGGTGTCAGGTTTAGAAGCTAACACGCTTGATCGCATTTGGGGCGTCAGTCCCCAGATGTACCTTTCTATCTTCTTGCTCTCGGGAGCAATCATATCTGGACAAAGGATTGCCAGCTCGCAGAATCTGTTGGTATAAGTAGCGATGTCGGTACCCACCATTCCGAGAGTCCATAGCTCGTGTTCAAGCTTTTGAATCTCTCCCCGTCGGCAGTATTCTCTCATCATCATGGCCTTCAAGCTCTCCCAGCTTATGGAGTTTGCCACGATTAGGGTAAGTACTTTAACGTGGCCATTCCACCAAGTTAAAGCTTTATCGAGAAGGGTGAAAGTTGCAAATTTGACCTTGCTGTGCTCGGGGCAGGAGCAGATTTCAAAGACTGCCTCCGTCCTTTCAATCCACTGCCTTAGGGCCATCACACCACCAGTACCATAAAACATCCGGGGCTTGGCATTAGTGAAGTCCTTATAGGTGCATTCTCGAGGTGGTCCATGACTCTCGCCATGGTTGGATGGGTGTGTGCCAGATCCCGAGCCATTAGCACTTGAGTTATTGATCTGTGACATGGCAGCTGCCACCGCTGCGGTGACCGCTGCTTGAAACATTACAGCATCGAATTGGGGTGGTGGAGGTGGTGGTGGTATAGGTGCTTCCTCACCGTTGTTTCGCCTTGGATTCCTACGCGGAGGCATCCTTCAACTATAGATTGAAAAGACAAGGATAAGAATTTCATAGAATGGAAAATGTATGTGTCTCATGAACTAAATCGCTATAGTTCAACAACAGATGATAGTATGAGTCTTAAAATAGAAGAATGAGAGTTATTTGTAAGACTGAAGGTATGAAACAAGTATTTGGGTTCACAAGGTGTTGGATAAGGTGTCTAAGTCCATAACTATTTCGGGCTTGTACTTGACCCGACCCGGCATGGTCCATTTGGGTTGCATGGCACCATGCAATTGGATAGACTAAATGAGAGAAATAACACTTGGAGATTATTAATATATTATAAGTTCCAATATATTAATAATATTATTTAATTAGTTGATCAAAGAATTAATTTGGAATTAATTAAGTGATCAAAGGATAACTAATTAAATATATGGGTTGGTTATGTAAATCATCCATATCTTGTATAGTGGGCTAAAAGGCTCCATGGATTATCAAGTTGGGTTCTACCCATAGGATGCTCCATGGATGCTCCATGGGAGTTACAAACCCATGGGTCATGGAAATGAAGAGTCATAACACATTAGGGTTTACATGGTGTAACCCTAGATGTGCCAACACTATATAAAGATCCCATTCTCCACCAAAATCGGCTAGACATAAGAAACTAGAGGGCTTGGCCGATTTTGAGAAGTGTGTGTTATCTCAAGAGTCTTTCCAAGAGCATTTGGTGTTGTGTGAAGCATTTGAGGCATCACACTTGGGGTGCTAGGCTCACAAGGTTTCAAGGAACACAAGCAACAACAAGGTAAGTTATTCTATCTATGATTCAAGTTAAAATTGTTCCCCATGTATGCTAGATAGGAATATAACCTTGGAATTCAACTTTGCATGATAATTAGACAAACATAGATCCAAGGTTATTAGGGTTGCATGTACACTTAGGAAGTGTTAGAATGCTCAAAACCCATCACAAAGACCATTCAAGGTTCGAACGAAATACTCAACATAGTAGTAATAGTGCCACTTATATTAATATAAAAGTTGTTACAACGATCATGAAAATTTGACCCCTATAAGGGTCTCCGATTACAAAGTTCGAGAAATTTAAAGACTTTTAGCCGAGTTCCTAAGCTATAACAAAATTTGAGTCCTTGACAAGCACTACTTGCGTCGAAGGTTGCGCTTGGAGCTTGACTCCGTATCTGATTGCTTTGACTCCATTAGACGCCTATCGAAAGCGGCTTGTTGTTCCCTTAGTTCGGCGAGGGCTGCAATCATTTGCGCTTGAAACGCTTCGGTTTGGAATTTAGCGTTGTCTTGCATCTTGTCCAGCCTACGGATGTCAGAAGTGTGAACCTGCACTTCCACGTTGATATCCCGGAGTCGACTAGCTTGTACTCCAGACTGATAGGACTGATTAGCTAACTTACCCACCATTACCGGGAGTGCTCGATCAGCCGAACCTCCGCCGCGGACATCATAGAAGTCCCGGCACATGTCGTAGGGAGGGCGTAGGTTTTGCTGTTGGCTCCAATGGTGGAGGTGACTTCCCCAGACGGGAGTCGGTCCTTGAAAGTTCCTTACGAAGACGGGAGGTTGAATGGGTGGTGGATCGATAACTTCCGGCTCTGAGTCGGTACCGGAGTCATCACCCACTTCTATGGGTTCCTCGTCCTCTTCGGGATCATCTTCGATCCATCCTCCGTTGCCTTGGTTGGGAAAGTAGGGGTCCCCAGGGTGGTGAAATCCAGCCATTTGACTGTACGAGAAATAGGGTTATAAGGATTGAATAAAGTCGGAACATGTAAAACATGTAAGTTAAACTAGTTTAGATGGCAAATACTCCTATAGTATTTAAATTCTTGTGTTTGATTCTTGCAATGGTTTGGTAAGTTTTGACTTGTTGCTTACTACGATCATTCCTCGATATACGTTGGTCCAATCTTGGGCAAATATAGTTGATCACGCTATATTTGTCCAAAATCTGATTACATATATCGAGTCTCAATCGTAGTGTCAACTTGTCTAAATACTTGTATAGTTGTATAACATGAAAATAGTTTGTGGTATGCATGTAATTGTACTTAAATGAACTATCAATTTAGGTTGAACGAAATGTTGCTTAAGTGTAAAAAGAAAATTTGTTTTGTCAGAGAGTATTAGTCCCTTAAGCATTTATAGTTTGTATATCTTATGTGGTTCGATATACTTAGTTCACTATAAACATTGCTTTGATACCAATCTGTCACACCCCCAAACCTGAACGGCGGAAACGTTCGGGGGCGGATGACTTCATGTGGTAACGTAACAAATGAATACATAGTAAAGAAAGCAATACAACCATCATATATATAATTGAAAGTTTACATTTGTCAAAAGTTACATGTTCAAAACTCAATTACAATATGATGTCAAAATAAGAGATTAAACTGGTGCCGCAGCATCCCTTCATCAAAAGCGAAATGAATACCTGAAATTACTGATTTCCTGGGACATACAAGAAATTTTGAAAGAGTAGATCAGCATTTAAGCTGGTGAATTTCATAAGTATTTAAGTGACAATGTTTGAATGAAATGAAATGTTTTATCTTTGTTTGTTTGTGTTTAGAAAATCCTATATTTTCTACTAGTATAAAAGTAGCCTTCACTCAAGACCAATGTTTGTTTCCAAAATGTATGTAAATGTAAAATAACCAATGAGTTTGAAAACCTTGTAAATCAATGCATTTTTAATACGCCTTGTGAGTTTTATAACCATACTATTGACTCTGAATGCCTATACACAACGTTCTTCAGGCGTTGGAATGTTATGACGTTTGTCACCCCAAACGGTGGACTGCAGCTAACAGTCAGGGCGCGGGTTGTCAAGCCCGTATAGATCTATACACAAACACCATGCTCCCCCTCCAAGGGATTCTGGTATATAATACAGGACTTGAAATGTGTACTCGAACGTACATGAAGTTAGTGTCTCACAAAACCGTGGTATAAAAACATATCTACTTGTTAAAATGTTACGTTTGTTCTGGTATACGAAAGTAAATTTCTTGAAATATATGTTTCTAGTACCTAAGAGTTAGAAATCTGTTCGTAAAACTATACCTATTATAGTTTTCAAAAAGTGTGCCTTGTTTGTTTAGAAATACCAAAAAAAAAGAATCACGTGTTTATTAAAGCATAGATTTTTGGTGTAGAGTCTAAGATAGAAAAGAATAATCTAAGACCAGTTTAGTTTTATACATGCATTACAACAACTTTATATTTTAAAAGATCGAATGCTATTGTAACATATGTTATATATATAAAAGTTCCTTAAAGGTTTATAAATCGCATGTGATTTGAATATATAACAGTATATAAAAGAGTTTCTTTATGTAACACACGATAATACTCGTGTGTTTTACTTGTAATCCCCCCCTTTAAAGCATATAAAAGTATTTAGAATAATTAAAACGGTTGATTAAGGGGTATGAAACTCACTTGAAAGTTTTGGAGATAGCGAGATGGAAAACCGAGCAGAGTTTCGTCTCGGGAAACGGATTTTCCTCGGGATTCTCGGGAATCTCGGGAGTATAATCGACCTTCGGGACTTGAGCCAAAAAGACCAGAGCTTCGGGTTTGAACGGACACGGAAAACGAGGCAAAGTTGAAAGAGAGAGAAGAGAAATGAACCCCTTCTTTGGAAACCCTCGCATCCTATTTATAGTAAGGCTGGTCTGCCTCGGTATGCGGGGCGTACGCTCGTACGCAGCGCGTACGCGTACGTCATGCATGACCGAAGCCTCGACTGCCTCGGTTCGGATGGGACGGGTTGCTGGGTACGCGGGTCGGATGGGACGGCGGGTCGGACGGGTCGGGGCTTCGGACGGGTCGGTTTCCTTCGGATAGCGCGACGTGGACGATCAGAGGCCAATCCTCTCAGTTACGCGGGGCATACAGGGGTACGCAGTGCGTACCTCGGATGAGGACGCTGACTCCCCTTCGGATAATATCCGAATTTTGAATAAAATAAATAATTTATTTATTTAATAAAGTTCAAAAATTCATATCTTCTTCATACGAACTCCGTTTTCGATGGTCTTTATATCCTCGCGTAGGTGAGACTACGCTCTAGAACTTTCGTTTAGACTCCGTCGGCAAATTCCAAAATTATTTTTTTTATTATTTATTAAAAATCCATCGTGTTTAAGAAATTTCTTACAAAATTCATAACTTCTTTATCTGATGTCGGTTTTTGTCAGACTTTTTACCGCTGGAATACCATTGTCGAGACCTTCGATTCTCGTTTAGGTCATTCCGGTCAAAAGTCGCTCGATCTCCGATTCGAGTTTTTAGCTGTCTGTTGCTAAGCCGAACTTGGAAAAATCATAACTTCGCTATATGAAGTCGGATTTGGGCGTTCTTTTTACGTACGATTATGGTTCAAAGACATTTAATCATAGAAGGAAAATTAAATAGAACTTATTTATACATTTTATTATGAAAGTAACTTTTATTACTCAGAAGTGGTTACAATACTTGACCCATTTTAGTCGTTACAAAGAGTTGAAATATCGGGTTGTCACAGTTAGACTACTAGTAAACTACCATATGGGTAGTTTAGGAAGATACTAGAAAAATTACTAGAACACGATATCATACAAATGAGTTAGTTCATTCATGAGTCTATACTAGAAAGAGAACATATACAACTACACTAGGAAGAGAACATATACAACTATACTAGGAAGAGAACATATACAACTATACTAGAAAGAGAACATATACAACCATACTAGGAAGAGAACATATACAACTATACTAGGAGGAAAACATATACAACTATACTAGAACGAGAAACATTACATTACATATACAAGAATACGTTAACAATTATGATCCACTGGATCGGAGCATGCCTTAAATGTCATGTCCCGAGTTGTAGCCAGAATTCTCTTGGAGGGAGAGCGTGAGTTTGCGTATAGATCTATACTGGATTGACTATCCTACACTTTGCTGCTAGCTACAGCCGGACCTGCAGGTCTGCGGGTGCCAAACGTCATTCCGTTATTACGACCATTCGTATCGTTGTTACCAGTCGATAGTATGGCGCAATTATCACATTATACCTTAATATAAATCCAGTTTCAGGTAGTTAGTACATTTGTAGTTCCTATAATACAAAACTACAGTACTACAATGATTTACCCATTACATATTTTTAGTGATAACCTCACTTAAACATTAATGTACCGACTATATTTGTTAAATGATAGTTACACTTGGGAAATTACACACTTTTACAACAAACGAGCATACAAAACAGTTAGGTCTTGGTAGAAGACTACATTCAGAACAGTTAGGTCTTGGTAGAAGACACCTTCATATACTAGTAGAAATCATAGGGATTCTAGGGTTTTTCAAACACTTATAGTTCATAATCACTTTCAATACTTACAATACATAGACTTACAAATTCTTACATACAAATACTTACATACAAATTAAGACACTAAAAACTTATGATCTCACCAGCTTCAAAGTTGATACTCGCTTTCAAAATTACTTGTATCCTCAGGTCATCATAGGCAGGTACCGATGCAAGGAGCAAGGAAGATGGAGCTTGTTCAAGACTTATCTTTCATTTTGATTTATGCTTTAGTGTTTATTAAAATTTGACAGAACACATTTGTATAATAATTATATTATTAATATAATGGATGATGTTGTTGCTTGTTTACTACTTTACATTGTTGTTGATATTATACATGACGTCCTCCGCCCCAGAACGTTTCCGTCGTTCTTGGTTTTGGGGTGTGACACTCGGGATGTCATGTTCAATACACGCCAAAAGCATAAACATAACAAAATAGACCTTACAATAGTTATTCATAAATACTGGCCTATAATCCAAAATCTCTCATTATGTCAGCCACCTTATGCTCTCGTGCCATAACCTGTAATACTAAGAAAACTAAGAGGGTGAGCCTTTGTAGCCTGGTAAGCATATAGGGTTTTCAACCCACAATAATATAATTGTTATATTCACTTATCAAACAATCAATCCAATTAACCACCCCCATTATCTTCCTTTATTTCTTAAAGATTTACCCTAAGAACCGATTACCCTTCTCCCATTCATTCCTAAGGATTGCCCTAAGAAATTGGGACAAATTCTAGTGCGGCCAAGGTTCTTAGGTTACCTCTAGAGAACACGCAGTTCAAAATAATTAATGAACATCTAGTTCAAGAACACCCAACAAACACACTCTGTTCAATAATACCTAATGAAAATCTAGTTCAAAAACACCTAATGAACACTTAGTTCAAGTATCCCTGGTGAACACATAGTTCAAAACATCTAGTGAACACTTAGCTTAAATATCCCTGGTGTACCCAATCACCTAAGGAACACAAAGTACAAAAGCTCTTAGTTCAAACAAGGGGATAATAATGTATATCTCGATCCTGCAAAACCACTAATATTATTAACACATATAAATCATATTTCTAAAACAATTTATCCTATCCCATCGATCCCCACATACTGACCCTATACAATGACCCTACGAGATCCAGCTTAAGGAATCGATATCAACAACGAACTGATGAAGTTGCTTCGGAAATTCCCTAGCAGCAAATGAGGATCAATAAAGATATCAATTGAGGGGAATGGAATAAGTTTCACCACGAACATTCGTTTGTAAAAGAAAGAACCACAAGCCAATTAAGTCAGCGGTAGTTATCTAGATAAAAATGCCTAGGCATGGTCCGAATATCGTGAGGTATTTTACCCCCAGACTCTCCCTATCCAGCATCGAACTTTTCCTAGCAGTGGTCTAAATATCATGAGGTACTTCACCCCCATACGCACCCTATCCGACAATACAACACCAGACATACCTAGTAGTGGTCAATTACCGATAGACTTTACTAGGAAGTCTACGAAGTTCCCTTAATTATTTCGTGAAAGGAAACGTTGACACACGAAGCTCATCCGATCACTTCATAAAAGAAACGCTAACTCCAAAGCGCTTTCAACATAAACAGTATGGGGAAATACTAATAGAGAACTCCCGTAACCGACAAACAATAGTGTCAACAAGACATTGTACTAGATAGTACTTTTGGCACATTATAGTACTCTGGTATGCGTAGGATCCGTACCCGAGAACATAATAGTACCCCAGCACAAGCAGCACCTAAAACATAGAGCTTTGAAAAAGGACTTCGTACATAAAATGTACTTATGTACGTAGGACGTACTCCACCAATCATCGATCTAACCACACACGTACTCTTAATAAGAGGCTACCGAATGTCCAAACTTAATTGAACTAAACATTCCTTTTTAAGTCTTAACCCATAACTAGGCAAACCTATAATGCTTATAATCAATTTTCGATACTAACTCCGTTTAGGTAATCCTAACTAGTGTATACTTAACATAGAGTTTTAAGTAATAATATCATATATTCATATCTTAAAACATATTGAACCATAACTGATTCGCACGTTGCATATCATCAAATATGTCTAACATGTATTTCGGGCAATAACAAATACTTCGCATACATATGTATTTAACCAATACTTGTATTAAAATCATGTTCATGAAAAGGACTATGCACATTATACCTTATCGGATGAACACATAGTTCAAAAATACAGAATCCGTACTCCCAGATCTAAAACTAACCTCCTGATCTGATCCATACTCCCGGATCTAAAACTAACCTCCTGATCTGATCCGTACTCCCGGATCTAAAACTAACCTCCTGATCTGATCCATACTCCCGAATCTAAAACAAGTTTATCTCTTTATCCTTTTATCTCATGGTCCAACCCATTTTTATCACCTGCCAACAACCTCATCCACCCATGTTCTACCCAACATATTTGCAGATACAAAATACATATACAGCTTAACTCAGTAAAACTTATATAATTCATCCATTCCACAACCATCTCAAATAAACAACGATATATTATACACATAGCACGTATTTCATAGCAAATACTTAATATTTATGTGTTAAAAGAAAGTGACTACACGCTCACTTGATCAGAAGATGATCGGGCAGCACTACGGCTTGTAGAAGTAGTATTCTTCGGTGAAACTGTGATCTCTTCACACACCGAGCTTCTCGCGGGCAGAGCTTCGGCTCGGAAACCCTTTTCTTCTCGAGATCTTCGGAACTTCGGCACTTGCTTCGGGTCTCGGGATGATATCTGGGATTTGGGGGGTTAAAAGAGGGCTTAGAGAGGGTATCGGGTGTGAGAGAGTGATAAAGTAGCAACCTAAATCGGTTGCCCTTCAATTTCTAATTATAGGGCTGATTTTCAGGATTCACGTCGTGAATCTCAAATATTCACATTGTGAGTTCAGTCGTCATCAGGTGTGTCATCGCAACTTGCGTCTGTCAGGCTCCAGAAGGCGTCAGAAGTCAGTTCATGTCGTGAACACTGTTTTCACATCATGAACTCTGACCCAACTGTGGGGTTCGCGCCCTGAAATTCAGAAATTCGTGACTTTCGCATACGAGCTCTGTTTTCGACGTTCTTTATATCCACGCATAGGTAAAAACAAGATCTACAACTTTCATTTAGACTTTGTCGGCTAATTTTGACTTTATTTTTAATATATTAATAATATATTATTTTTAGTAGGTCGGGACAGGAAAATTCATTAGAAATTCATAACTCCTTCATCTTATGTCTGTTTTCGATTGTCTTTTCACCGTTGCACTACTATCAACAAGATCTTCGATTCTCATTTAGATTGTTTCGGCTAGAACTCACTCGATCTCAAAATCGAACTTTGGGCTGCATACTGCTAAGTTGAAACTTAGAAAAATCATAATTTCCTCATACGAAGTCAGATTTGGACGTTCCTTTTATGCACGCTCTTAGTTTAACTTATTCTACGACTTTCATTTAGATCGCTAAGGCTGAATATCGCTCTATCGTAAATTCACTATTTATGTCACGCTGTGTCATGGCGGTTCTGTTGCAAAACTTCAACAGGTCATAACTTCTTCGTTATAACTCAGATTTCAACGTTCTTTATATGTACGGAATCCTTGTAACATATAATACAACTTAGTTAAGACTAATCCTCCTAAATAATATTCTATCAAAAAGCCATTTTTGATGTTCCTTGTCTCTAAATTGACTAGCCATAATCTACGGGCGTTACATTTACATTGCTAAACACATAAATTCTCCGAGACACTTGGATTCTTGACATACAAATGCACATTTTTATACATAGAATAACTTTTATCATAGAAGTACAAGTTAAGTTTGACTGGTTTGACTTTTTGACATTGACTTCACTTTTTGACATTGACTTTGACTTTGACTTGTTGACTTGAATTTGACGTTTGTCATATGGTCTCTTCTTGACCAAGTTGTGGCTAGCTGTTGAGAACTAAAAATAATATTTTAATTAAATCGCGTGTTTCTTGTGTGCCATGACGTGGCCATTCCTTCCCATTATTGTGAAACCCAAAGTTCCAGATTCTTGTAAACTTATTTTAATTTTATACATTTTATTATGAAAGTAACTTTTATTACTCAGAAGTGGTTACAATACTTGACCCATTTTAGTCGTTACAAAGAGTTGAAATATCGGGTTGTCACAGTTAGACTACTAGTAAACTACCATATGGGTAGTTTAGGAAGATACTAGAAAAATTACTAGAACACGATATCATACAAATGAGTTAGTTCATTCATGAGTCTATACTAGAAAGAGAACATATACAACTACACTAGGAAGAGAACATATACAACTATACTAGGAAGAGAACATATACAACTATACTAGAAAGAGAACATATACAACCATACTAGGAAGAGAACATATACAACTATACTAGGAGGAAAACATATACAACTATACTAGAACGAGAAACATTACATTACATATACAAGAATACGTTAACAATTATGATCCACTGGATCGGAGCATGCCTTAAATGTCATGTCCCGAGTTGTAGCCAGAATTCTCTTGGAGGGAGAGCGTGAGTTTGCGTATAGATCTATACTGGATTGACTATCCTACACTTTGCTGCTAGCTACAGCCGGACCTGCAGGTCTGCGGGTGCCAAACGTCATTCCGTTATTACGACCATTCGTATCGTTGTTACCAGTCGATAGTATGGCGCAATTATCACATTATACCTTAATATAAATCCAGTTTCAGGTAGTTAGTACATTTGTAGTTCCTATAATACAAAACTACAGTACTACAATGATTTACCCATTACATATTTTTAGTGATAACCTCACTTAAACATTAATGTACCGACTATATTTGTTAAATGATAGTTACACTTGGGAAATTACACACTTTTACAACAAACGAGCATACAAAACAGTTAGGTCTTGGTAGAAGACTACATTCAGAACAGTTAGGTCTTGGTAGAAGACACCTTCATATACTAGTAGAAATCATAGGGATTCTAGGGTTTTTCAAACACTTATAGTTCATAATCACTTTCAATACTTACAATACATAGACTTACAAATTCTTACATACAAATACTTACATACAAATTAAGACACTAAAAACTTATGATCTCACCAGCTTCAAAGTTGATACTCGCTTTCAAAATTACTTGTATCCTCAGGTCATCATAGGCAGGTACCGATGCAAGGAGCAAGGAAGATGGAGCTTGTTCAAGACTTATCTTTCATTTTGATTTATGCTTTAGTGTTTATTAAAATTTGACAGAACACATTTGTATAATAATTATATTATTAATACAATGGATGATGTTGTTGCTTGTTTACTACTTTACATTGTTGTTGATATTATACATGACGTCCTCCGCCCCAGAACGTTTCCGTCGTTCTTGGTTTTGGGGTGTGACACTCGGGATGTCATGTTCAATACACGCCAAAAGCATAAACATAACAAAATAGACCTTACAATAGTTATTCATAACTACTGGCCTATAATCCAAAATCTCTCATTATGTCAGCCACCTTATGCTCTCGTGCCATAACCTGTAATACTAAGAAAACTAAGAGGGTGAGCCTTTGTAGCCTGGTAAGCATATAGGGTTTTCAACCCACAATAATATAATTGTTATATTCACTTATCAAACAATCAATCCAATTAACCACCCCCATTATCTTCCTTTATTTCTTAAAGATTTACCCTAAGAACCGATTACCCTTCTCCCATTCATTCCTAAGGATTGCCCTAAGAAATTGGGACAAATTCTAGTGCGGCCAAGGTTCTTAGGTTACCTCTAGAGAACACGCAGTTCAAAATAATTAATGAACATCTAGTTCAAGAACACCCAACAAACACACTCTGTTCAATAATACCTAATGAAAATCTAGTTCAAAAACACCTAATGAACACTTAGTTCAAGTATCCCTGGTGAACACATAGTTCAAAACATCTAGTGAACACTTAGCTTAAATATCCCTGGTGTACCCAATCACCTAAGGAACACAAAGTACAAAAGCTCTTAGTTCAAACAAGGGGATAATAATGTATATCTCGATCCTGCAAAACCACTAATATTATTAACACATATAAATCATATTTCTAAAACAATTTATCCTATCCCATCGATCCCCACATACTGACCCTATACAATGACCCTACGAGATCCAGCTTAAGGAATCGATATCAACAACGAACTGATGAAGTTGCTTCGGAAATTCCCTAGCAGCAAATGAGGATCAATAAAGATATCAATTGAGGGGAATGGAATAAGTTTCACCACGAACATTCGTTTGTAAAAGAAAGAACCACAAGCCAATTAAGTCAGCGGTAGTTATCTAGATAAAAATGCCTAGGCATGGTCCGAATATCGTGAGGTATTTTACCCCCAGACTCTCCCTATCCAGCATCGAACTTTTCCTAGCAGTGGTCTAAATATCATGAGGTACTTCACCCCCATACGCACCCTATCCGACAATACAACACCAGACATACCTAGTAGTGGTCAATTACCGATAGACTTTACTAGGAAGTCTACGAAGTTCCCTTAATTATTTCGTGAAAGGAAACGTTGACACACGAAGCTCATCCGATCACTTCATAAAAGAAACGCTAACTCCAAAGCGCTTTCAACATAAACAGTATGGGGAAATACTAATAGAGAACTCCCGTAACCGACAAACAATAGTGTCAACAAGACATTGTACTAGATAGTACTTTTGGCACATTATAGTACTCTGGTATGCGTAGGATCCGTACCCGAGAACATAATAGTACCCCAGCACAAGCAGCACCTAAAACATAGAGCTTTGAAAAAGGACTTCGTACATAAAATGTACTTATGTACGTAGGACGTACTCCACCAATCATCGATCTAACCACACACGTACTCTTAATAAGAGGCTACCGAATGTCCAAACTTAATTGAACTAAACATTCCTTTTAAGTCTTAACCCATAACTAGGCAAACCTATAATGCTTATAATCAATTTTCGATACTAACTCCGTTTAGGTAATCCTAACTAGTGTATACTTAACATAGAGTTTTAAGTAATAATATCATATATTCATATCTTAAAACATATTGAACCATAACTGATTCGCACGTTGCATATCATCAAATATGTCTAACATGTATTTCGGGCAATAACAAATACTTCGCATACATATGTATTTAACCAATACTTGTATTAAAATCATGTTCATGAAAAGGACTATGCACATTATACCTTATCGGATGAACACATAGTTCAAAAATACAGAATCCGTACTCCCAGATCTAAAACTAACCTCCTGATCTGATCCATACTCCCGGATCTAAAACTAACCTCCTGATCTGATCCGTACTCCCGGATCTAAAACTAACCTCCTGATCTGATCCATACTCCCGAATCTAAAACAAGTTTATCTCTTTATCCTTTTATCTCATGGTCCAACCCATTTTTATCACCTGCCAACAACCTCATCCACCCATGTTCTACCCAACATATTTGCAGATACAAAATACATATACAGCTTAACTCAGTAAAACTTATATAATTCATCCATTCCACAACCATCTCAAATAAACAACGATATATTATACACATAGCACGTATTTCATAGCAAATACTTAATATTTATGTGTTAAAAGAAAGTGACTACACGCTCACTTGATCAGAAGATGATCGGGCAGCACTACGGCTTGTAGAAGTAGTATTCTTCGGTGAAACTGTGATCTCTTCACACACCGAGCTTCTCGCGGGCAGAGCTTCGGCTCAGAAACCCTTTTCTTCTCGAGATCTTCGGAACTTCGGCACTTGCTTCGGGTCTCGGGATGATATCTGGGATTTGGGGGGTTAAAAGAGGGCTTAGAGAGGGTATCGGGTGTGAGAGAGTGATAAAGTAGCAACCTAAATCGGTTGCCCTTCAATTTCTAATTATAGGGCTGATTTTCAGGATTCACGTCGTGAATCTCAAATATTCACATTGTGAGTTCAGTCGTCATCAGGTGTGTCATCGCAACTTGCGTCTGTCAGGCTCCAGAAGGCGTCAGAAGTCAGTTCATGTCGTGAACACTGTTTTCACATCGTGAACTCTGACCCAACTGTGGGGTTCGCGCCCTGAAATTCAGAAATTCGTGACTTTCGCATACGAGCTCTGTTTTCGACGTTCTTTATATCCACGCATAGGTAAAAACAAGATCTACAACTTTCATTTAGACTTTGTCGGCTAATTTTGACTTTATTTTTAATATATTAATAATATATTATTTTTAGTAGGTCGGGACAGGAAAATTCATTAGAAATTCATAACTCCTTCATCTTATGTCTGTTTTCGATTGTCTTTTCACCGTTGCACTACTATCAACAAGATCTTCGATTCTCATTTAGATTGTTTCGGCTAGAACTCACTCGATCTCAAAATCGAACTTTGGGCTGCATACTGCTAAGTTGAAACTTAGAAAAATCATAATTTCCTCATACGAAGTCAGATTTGGACGTTCCTTTTATGCACGCTCTTAGTTTAACTTATTCTACGACTTTCATTTAGATCGCTAAGGCTGAATATCGCTCTATCGTAAATTCACTATTTATGTCACGCTGTGTCATGGCGGTTCTGTTGCAAAACTTCAACAGGTCATAACTTCTTCGTTATAACTCAGATTTCAACGTTCTTTATATGTACGGAATCCTTGTAACATATAATACAACTTAGTTAAGACTAATCCTCCTAAATAATATTCTATCAAAAAGCCATTTTTGATGTTCCTTGTCTCTAAATTGACTAGCCATAATCTACGGGCGTTACATTTACATTGCTAAACACATAAATTCTCCGAGACACTTGGATTCTTGACATACAAATGCACATTTTTATACATAGAATAACTTTTATCATAGAAGTACAAGTTAAGTTTGACTGGTTTGACTTTTTGACATTGACTTCACTTTTTGACATTGACTTTGACTTTGACTTGTTGACTTGAATTTGACGTTTGTCATATGGTCTCTTCTTGACCAAGTTGTGGCTAGCTGTTGAGAACTAAAAATAATATTTTAATTAAATCGCGTGTTTCTTGTGTGCCATGACGTGGCCATTCCTTCCCATTATTGTGAAACCCAAAGTTCCAGATTCTTGTAAACTTATTTTAATTTTTCGTTGCTAATACTTTTCAGATTTAATCAGACAAGTTGGACTTCATATTAAAAGATAAAGTTGCATTTTATTTAATTATAATATTAATTAAAATACAAAAGATTAGAACTCATATAATTTAGTTGTTCACTTTTAATCAATAGAATTAAAAAACATATAACCCATAATATACATATAGTAAAATAGTATTTATATGTATAACATTAAATTAAATATTGTGTACTTGCATGTTTCTTAATGTGCATTTTTAGTCTTACCACAACAAGGCTCATTCACTTTATTGCTATAATTGAGAGTTTTAAGGTAGGTCTCTTTGATTTCTAATGAGGTTGGCTTTTAAGTATCATTTATTTTTGTGCACCCTCATCACCTTCTTGCATTTGAAGTGGAGTTATCGAAAAGGTTTGCTTGTACAATTGTGCAAAGTTAAAAGCATTAACTTAATCAATGAATAAAACAAAATCTCATTTTATATTAATAATGTAAATCTGAGGCTTCCAATGGAAACTATGCCTTGTTGTATATTCTTCTTGGCGCTATGCATGGATGGTTTATCGGCACATCAAATAAGAATATTATCGAAGTAAGGTATATGGTAATCATGATTCTCAAGCATTACATGAGTCGAATATCACACAACTTTGTATGGTCAATTCACCATTTGGATTCATGAACATCGGCTAATCTAGTCCTGAATGGTAAATGAGCATAATAAGATATTAACATGCTACTGACATAGTGTCCATAAATCTTGAAAGATCTAGGAATATCATAAAGATTGAGATTGGAAATTGTTTGTCTACCTAAATAGCTTCTTGGTGTGATTTTGGCTAATCCGCTTCACATCATGGAGTGAAATATGTATCTTAGCCTTGTTTGAAATAATTTGGTAATTGTATAATTATTCATTAAGGATCAATAAAACAAACTAGGTCTAATCACTAATTGAATGATGTCTTAAAAGTAACCACTAAAAGTTAACTCCTATAAAAACCTTTAAAAAGGACAAGCTATAAGGATTGTTCAATCTTGTTCGTGTTTTGAGAATAGTTCTCTTAAATTAAAAGAAAGATCATACCTTTAGTTATAGGAAAGAACAAGTATCAAATATACTTAGTACATTGGTAGCATTGATGCTATATGAAATTAAATCAAGATTAGGAGTTGATTATCAACACATAATCAATTGGATAACCTATGCATAAAATTCGATGATTATTATTTGATATGAGAAATTTGGAAATATCCATATTAGCAAATGATAAGTGTAAAAATTAAAGCAACATGGAATTCCATCATGTTGGGACTTGATTATGGTAGCATAACTAACTAGCTAACTAGTGCATATAGTTAAATGATTCTGATATAAGCTATATGGAAATATCCATTATGGAACTACATTGCATGATTGAGTACCTTTGGAACTAACATGGTAAAGCAGAGAGACTACAAGCTTCAAAGAACTAAGTACATTGATAAGATTAAAGAAACATGGAATTTCACTTGTTGGAATAGGCTACGGTCGGGTGACTCTGACTTAGCATGGACAACTTGAAAGCAACATGGAATTCCATCATGTTGGGACTTGACTATGGTAGCATAACTAACTAGGTAACTAGTGCATATAGTTAAATGATTCTGATATGAGCTATATGGAAATATCCATTATGGAACTACATTGCATGATTCGGTACCTTTGGAACTAACATGGTAAAGCAGAGAGACTACAAGCTTCAAAGAACTAAGTGAATTGATAAGATTAAAGAAACATGGAATTTCACTTTTTGGAATAGGCTACGGTCGGGTGACTCTGACTTGGCATGGACAACTTGAAAGGATCAATCTTGGAGTTGCATATCATATTGAGAACCTTTTGGGACTAACATGCCTTAGCATAAGTATAGAACTCAATGTTGCAAATGCTCGTATGGTTTACTGCAATGAAAGAAGTTTCAACAAGAAGAAAACCAATTATCCTTAAGCAAAAGGATGTTCTTAGTTGGTGTATCCAACCAGAACATCAAATACAAAGAACAATAGGTAGGCCCATTTTGAGACGTATTATGATAAGCTAATTTTTTTACGAAAAAAAGGACTAAGTAAAGTACAAATGCCAAAAGTAATCTGATGTAGAGAAGAGTTGGTTGATCATCGATAATGAGGATCGATAATATTTTTTGTGGATTAGGAGTCAACTCGTTCTTCAAAAAGTTTAGCATATAATTCCTTGAGTTTTTCTCTAAAGGATGAGTACTAACATTTGTAAGAATGTGTGGTAACCAAAAGGAAGTAATAGACAATAACATAGAGAAGTTATTATGATCAGGATCATAAGATGACTCGTTCTTTTAATGTTAAGTCTATGGTCTTATGATTGAAATTGTTTATACAATGTTTCTTAAGATAGATCTAGCTTATTTAAATAAATAATGTTTCATATGTATTCTATTTAAGAGTTAGTCATGAAATCTTTAAAACTAGTATAGTAACGATAGTTCAATGGAGACTCATTGGTTGGATTAAAGGTAATTAAGGAATCATCTTCTTGAATAAGAGTTGCACTACCAAATATGCAGTTGGATTGGATTTTGGTATTCATTTGACCCTTTCTTTTATGATAAATGAAAATCTTAGTTGTCAATAATGATACCAATGACACCATAAAGTGGCAAAGTATCTATTGGAATTATATTACACTAATAGGTTGTTTAAGATTAACCACGATGCATGTTGATCCAAATATTTCCAGAATGTTTAGCTCATCGTCTTTGAATGTGTGCATGAGAACTGCATCACCAAATATTCAGTTGGATAGAAATTAGGAAGTCATTAGACCACAAGTCTTTTGACAGATACATATGTAATAATATTAAGATAAATGAATAATATATTGTTGGATTAGTGTCTAAGTCCATAACTATTTTGGTATGTACTTGACCCAATGGTGCATGGTCCTTTTGGGTTGCCTTCACCAAAGCAACTTGATTGGAGAAATAAATAGAGAGAGAGGTTATTATGATTTATTAATATGTTATAAGAATAATATATTAAAGGAGAAATCATATTTGTTTAATTAATATTGGTCAATAATTAATTAAGAATTAATTTTGTGATCAAGTGTAATTAATTAAACTAAAGGGGCTGAATTGTAATTATGTGATAGTTACAAAATAAGGTAAGGATTATCTTAAATATAGGGTGAACGAATTTAAGGAGATAATGCCTTCGAATTTGACTAGGATAAGGGTTTCTAAGACTTATCTTATGGTTGCTTGGTGGGCAAGCAACTAGATAAGGATAAGGACTAAAACCCTAATCTTTACACCTATATAAACCCCCTAAGGCTCATGAATTCGTCTAAGCCTTTCCCAAGAAGTCCTAAGGACGAATTCCTACCTCTATCCTCTCTCTTTATACCTTCTCCATTTGCTCTTGGTGTTTGTAATCCATTAGAGGAGTGACACTTGTGACTCTAAGCCTTCCAAAGTCAATTCAAGGAGGAATTGGGATTGTTATTGCTACATAACAATCAAGGTAATATCATAAACCTAATTATATGTTAATATTGATTTCCATATGCTAGAATTAGGGTTTATAGTCTTGGATTCAAAGCATGTACAATAGAGAAACCTAGATCCAAGCATTAGGGTTTGTATGAGCACATAGGATGTCTTATGACCAAAACCCATCAGTGGTATCAGAGCCTTGATTGGTTTCTATTGTATTGATGCTTGATATGTTTGAAAATTTCGAATTTTGTGTTTCTGGAGGCTGGACTCGCCGAGTCCATAGATGAACTCGCCGAGTCCAAGGTGACTCGACGAGTCCAAGCTTGGCTCGACGAGTCAACCCGTCAGATGGAGGGAACTTCGGGATTTCTTGCTGTTTTTGCTTATGGATAGTTACCTTATCATGTTAGATCAATATTAATCCGATTATATGATATATTTGACTATAATTTTGATCTAATTGAAGATATTTATCAATTAATAAGATAATTGTTTCCTTATGTGATAATTGATTAATTATTTTGAGTAAATTGATAAATTGTTTTGCAAGAAATCATTAAATAAATCAAATATGGATAATTATGTGATTAATTGTTAATTTAGATTATTTGTTATTTGATCCTTGTTGTTATGAAAAGTTTCATATTTTGCCCTTTAGGTTTTATAGTTTAAATTTGAACCCAAAAGTTTTGTTGTTTTGAAATTTAAATAGTTGAAACCCTTATGTTTTGAAAAAGGTTTCAAAACTTGCCCTCAAGTTTTGGAATTTAAATTTTGATTAAACAGTTTAATTTTGATGTATATTTAAATTCTAAACCCTAATGTGTTGAAATGTTTCAAAACTTGCCCTCAAGTTTTGGAATTTAAAAGTTGATTAAAAGTTTAATTAGGAATGTAAAATTCTAAAACTCTAGTATTGTTTTGAAAAAGTTCAAATCACACCCTTATGGTTTTATTAATTAATTAAGGTGTATAATTAAAAGAGGTTTAATAAACCCATAAAACTTTTGGTTTACAATTTAATTGAATTAAAGGTATAAGTGTTAAATTTGACCACCTAATATTTTAAAATTATAAAATACACCCTATACTATATATAACATTAAAAGTCTAACATTATATATATGTATAAGTAAAAGTCAGTCTTACCATTAGTAGGCCTCATTCACGAAGCTGGTCTATAAGGGGTGTTTAAGGAAATTGCCTATAAAATGGCGATTGAATGGGTATCCACTCTTACCCACCGCACTCTTGACTAGTGGAGGGTCGTTAGCCGAACGGGTAGGATAGGACGAAACCTTCCATTATAAGTATAATGAATTATTAAAGTAACTAAATGTTTTTAAAATTCCCAATCTTAGTTACTTAGGCAAAAGTGAATTGATGCAAATCCATGAAATTACACTTTGTGCCCTTGCGAAGACGTTAGTGGAGCGTGTGTGGTTAACCAGCACACTAAATGGGTTTAAGCAAAGGTAGCAAAGGGTGACTCAATGTTTGTCATAGTTCGGTGGAGCGTGTGTGGTTTACCGGCACATCGAATAGGTGACTGTAACATGTGAGGGCACCGTGTAAGTTTGCATGGTTATTCACACCTGCTTTGTGATCCTCGGCATCCCAGTCACAAACAAGAGGGGCATATCGAGATTTAAACATGTCATTGAAAAGTTCAATGAATCTCAAAGGATCTAGGAGTTTTCATAGATTTAAAACTTAAATTTCTTTTTCGTTTTTCGTGGTGGAAATTAGTGAATCGTCATTCACTTACCTTCAAATATTCTTCAATTAGGGTTACGGCATCCCTCTCCCGAGTTGTAGAATATTGTGTTGGGTCCTAGCCTTAGTATCTCATTTGGGTGATTTACTAAGGACTCAATCAATCAACTAACTTGAATTTGTTTTTCTCCCGTTTTGTAGATGTCAAAGTTCGACAACTATGGTCTTCTCAAATCCCGTGGAACAAGCATTCCACATGAAGATGATATTCCACAATTTGATCGAGGAACAAGAAATCATGCTTCACTTCCTCCTCCTCCTCCTATTGTTCTCCCCAACCCACAAGATCGAAGAATTGAAAGGTTCAATATCACTAAAGCCCTATTGGAAATGAAACATGAAGATGGTAAACCCGTGTGTGCCCACGTTCTAGGAATGAAATCACACATTGATAGGTTGATAATGTTGGGTGTGTCATTCCCAGATGAGTTGGCTGTGAATTGGATTTTGCAGTCACTTCCTGAATCATATAATGAGTTCAAAAGAAAGTATTATATGATGGATCATGACGACAACCTCATTGACCTAACTTACATGCTCATTGCTGCTAAATCAGAAATGATTTGGAGAAGCAATGGAGCGTATTTGTTGGGAAAGTCAACTGACCATGCTTCTGAGGACGTTCTAGGAGAACCGACCTGCGTTTGCTGCCAAAAGAAAGGGCGTTGGATACAAGTCTGCCCAAAGAGCCTGAAGAGTCCAGAAGATGGGAGAGTCAAAGAGTATGGCTGCGCTTCAGGTAAAATCCACTAACTCCATTAAGTTCCTATTCATTAATTCTTAATACATAATGTAATAAGATTGCATTTGAATGTTTTACAGGATCGGTGAAAAGAAAGGAAGCTTGGTGAAAGAGCAAGATGAATCTAATCACAAGGAATGGATCTTGATCGCATGGACTTGAAGATTAGATTTTGAGCTTAGATAGTTATGATAGAGTTGTTAGAAATTTTCTTTTGAAATACATAGTTTTCAATGGATTTTGCATTGTAAGGACAAATGTTTTCCGCTGCTTTATAAATAAAATAAATTTTCGTTTGACTTATTTGTTTATTTGTTTATTTCCTTGCAATGAAATTGTTATGAAAATTGGTGTTTGCATATTTCTACAACAAATGGATATGATTCTTATTTATGGTGTTTATGGAAAAGTCGAGAATTTCCCAAATAGGGAGAGTTTCTCATCGCCCAAGTTTCAATTGGATAGAAATTTGGAATCATGCAACTTGGTTGCACGATGAATGAGAAATTTCATATTTGGAAATTAGACTAATTCATGCACAAAGTGTCAAGTGAAGGACTTGGAGATCGAATACACAAAGTTGCGTGTTGATCAAGTCCACCATAAGAGTAACAAAGATATTCGTCATGATTTACTAAAGGTTTAGTAAATATGAGATTAAGTGTAATTCTGAATTGATTAAAGGATTTAGATCAATAGCAGAACGAATAAGAAGAATCAAGTAGGCAGAAAGATAAAAGTTTCTCCATTCTAAGAAGAAGGGAGAGTACCTTTTATGCTTTATGATAGGTCTTAATGATTAAGAACCATATCTCAATTGATCCTCTAAATGAGTCTTAGTACAATTGTATGTCTAAGAAGAGGAATCAAGAATTGATGAAGTGGTTAAATCAAGAAGTCAATCATACTTCGTTCCAAAACAAGTCTTAGAGTTAAGATTGTGACAATGAGTGACAAGTATTAAGAAGGTTTATAACATTCATCAATTGTGGAAAGTTGTGATGTCTTTGATAAGACAAAGACCAACTAGGACCAAAGTTATGAAGTGTTTTGTCTTGATAAAAGCTACACTAACTCTTGAATATTTATTTGTCAATAAATGTTTTGACAAGAGAATCTTATATGTCAAGGAGTCAGTGGGAGTCTTAATGGTCTTGAAAGGTTTCAAGAAATATCAAATAAACCTTACCGATCATCACTAGCACACGAGTTAATGTTTACAACCTATCGTGTTGACATTATTTTGTTTCTATGCCAATCCAATCGAGTTAATTATGCATGTGAGTTCTATGAGTTCTCATTTTGAACGCATAAAAGGCAAAGCACCTTAATCAATGAAAGGTACATTGATAGGAAAGAGTGAGCTGCTTAACTACTTGGAAGACATGGTGGGCAGCTGTGGTACCATAAGGCAAGAAATCAAGATTAAGAAAGTTCGGTCCATATGAGTTTGAATTTGTCGTAAACTTTAGTTTTGACAAATTCACATGGATAGGAACACATACACCGTTTAAATCTAAGTGTCATAAGATTTCCTCCTTCATGAAAATGATTGTGAGGAAATGCTTTCACTAAGAGAGATTTTAAGAAGATAGTGATTGTAAAATTGCATTCTCGAATTCGATTATGGTTACGGTATCCCTTTCCATAATTTGAATTGTGAGGTTTGGCAATTGTTTACACACATATGAACTATCTAAGGCAAAGGTGTATAAGTTCAGGAAGCCTTGATAAAAGATTATCAAAGCACTAAGTATTAGAAACATGGACTTAAGAAAGTCAATAGGTATTGTCTTTCTGAAAGTTAAGATGTTTATGAATACATGTCGAAGCTAGTGGGAGCATAAGTGTTATGTTTTATAATAATCATCATGATAGTGGGAGCATAAATGTTATGATTGTATGATTATTAAGGAAAGTATTGCAAGGTTGGCAATATTAATTATAGAAAACAAGAGTTATACCTTTCAAAGTCGTAAGGGTTGTAAAGTTGTTTTGCTATAATTAAGGGAGAGAATATTATGCTTCATTTCAAATCTAAAGGATTAGGTTGAGAAATGTTAATAAATTTAGTCAAGGGTACATAGTGTGTTCTTAAAATTTCAATTATGATTACGGCATTCCCCTTCACAATTCGAATTTTGAGAACATAGCAAATAAAACATTATGCGTCGTGTCCCATAGCTTCGGGTATAGGATCGATTGCAAATGCCTTAATGTTTGACCATTCTAAAATTTTCCAAATTTCGAGCGCATTTAGAGGGAAAAGGGACTAGAATCGGTTTTGACTAAAATAATTAAACAACTATCAAAGCACAATCCAAAGTTTGACGAGGATTGGTCGCTTGTGAGTAGTTGGAAGCATGGTATTGAATGGATCATATCGACATTATTATGAATAGAAAAGATTCTATTAAGAATGAGTTGTCATATGGAAAATATGGAAATGTGTCCATATTGGATGGACCATATCGACTTTATTATGAATAGATAAGATTCTATTAAGAATGAGTTGTCATGTGGAAAATATGGAAGCGTGTCCATATTGGGAATTGAATATTGAGAAATCTATGACTAGATTAGAAACTTCTATGCAAATGGATGTTCAAAGGAATGTACTTTGAGTGAGAGACATCACGTCTAAGGAATTGTCTTGTAACAATTTCCGATAGAGGACTTTGTAATATCATTGGCAAAAGTCTTTGTGACTTTGGTGCAGTGACATTACGAAAGGATAGTTGCATAAAATGTTAGAATCTAGCATATTCTATAAGTAGCAAGAATTTGATATTCTTTCACTTATGAAAAGGATTTGGAGTTGTGAAATGAGAATGATTGGAAATGTGTTCAATTTGGTCTATTTCACAAAGTAAGAACCATAGGTAAACATTGTGTACATGCTAGGAGCATGGGACAAGTGTAATAATTCAAGTAAGAAGTTGATTACCCGAAACGACAAATAATGAGTAATCGATATGGTGATAAATAAAAGGTGTTTTATTTATGCTCAAAGGGTTGAGGCCATATGGGATTAGTATTATTCTTGTGTTTCACATTTGCATGTTTTGACTTCCAGAATAATTGAGTTTATTAAGAATAATCGAATTATTCGAACGGGCCACAATCGTTCATATGTTGGAAGTAGATATGAATGAAGATTGTCGTGAATTGGTGTGTGGATTGTCTAAAAGAGTATTAGACATAAGCAAATGTTTGCTGCAACGTTCATGAGTGCTTATGAATATGAATTTGAGCATTGGATTAAACCCACACTCACTTGGATCACTCCATGGATTGTATCACGAGTGATTGGTGAGACGATAACATCTTATATTCTTGAAACCGAGATGTGTGAGTTGTATCTTGCGAATCGGTCGCACATTGATAATATGTAAACACACTAGTAACTTGGTGTTATAAAACATATTGTTGTGTGTGATTTGGTTAGTGAGTGCAAGCAAGCATTGTATCAAAGTTTATCCGTTCCTTTTATCCAAAGTAGGATAAAAGCGATATCTTTGGGCCCCTCAATGATTTAGTGATGACAAACGTAAATGCTCGGCCGGGCTAGGGCTAATTTGATTTCTTCAATTAGTCAGTCGTCATAAATCGGGAATCGAGATATAGTACAAAGAGAATGATTTGAAACCATATCTCATATGATATCTAGAATGGAGGAATATGTGATCCCTTATCTAAGGACACGCGTATCTGATAGGATCAGAGTTGACAGCTGCTTTGGAAAGCTACGATTGCAGATCAGGATCCGAAGTCATACGCAGAATAGTTGTTAGACTTATCCAAGTGGGAGACTGTTGGATTAGTGTCTAAGTCCATAACTATTTTGGTATGTACTTGACCCGATGGTGCATGGTCCTTTTGGGTTGCCTTCACCAAAGCAACTTGATTGGAGAAATAAATAGAGAGAGAGGTTATTATGATTTATTAATATGTTATAAGAATAATATATTAAAGGAGAAATCATATTTGTTTAATTAATATTGGTCAATAATTAATTAAGAATTAATTTTGTGATCAAGTGTAATTAATTAAACTAAAGGGGCTGAATTGTAATTATGTGATAGTTACAAAATAAGGTAAGGATTATCTTAAATATAGGGTGAACGAATTTAAGGAGATAATGCCTTAGAATTCGACTAGGATAAGGGTTTCTAAGACTTATCTTATGGTTGCTTGGTGGGCAAGCAACGAGATAAGGATAAGGACTAAAACCCTAATCTTTACACCTATATAAACCCCCTAAGGCTCATGAATTCGTCTAAGCCTTTCCCAAGAAGTCCTAAGGACGAATTCCTACCTGTATCCTCTCTCTTTATACCTTCTCCATTTGCTCTTGGTGTTTGTAAGTCATTAGAGGAGTGACACTTGTGACTCTAAGCCTTCCAAAGTCAATTCAAGGAGGAATTGGGATTGTTATTGCTACATAACAATCAAGGTAATATCATAAACCTAATTATATGTTAATATTGATTTCCATATGCTAGAATTAGGGTTTATAGTCTTGGATTCAAAGCATGTACAATAGAGAAACCTAGATCCAAGCATTAGGGTTTGTATGAGCACATAGGATGTCTTATGACCAAAACCCATCATATATCACTTTATGATACTATCAGTTGTTGGAATTAGTTCATGCTAACTGTCTGTTCAGATTGGTTACAAAACGAAGTTCATAATCAACTGGGCAAAAGGATAAAAAAAACTCAAATATAATAGGATAGTGAGAATCTTTATCAAAAGGTTGATCATCTAATAGAATTATGAAGCAGTTTCACAACTTGTCTCAAAACTAAATAATGCCATAAGCAATCTAGTTGGGTGGAGAAAAAAAAATAATTGTTCAATTTGAAGGTGATGAGTCATACTGTGCTTAGAAATAGTCCATGGATAGTACCATGAATGAGTTTTGCAAGAGTCCTTGGTCTTGTACAAACTAAAAAAGTTGAATGGTATATATGATGGGCTATTTCTTTGGACACCATAATTATGTTTTTGGAAACACTAGGAGAACAAAGTATTTGTTGCTTGAACTACACTGTTTTGAAAAATAGAGCTGTTATCCAAAAGAACTGTGGGAGAAATATAGATCTTCATAAGACTCAAGAATCAATTAAAGGAGAACTTAAAGAAAAAGACTAGCACTTAATTAGAAGTTAGAATATATCAAGGAAAGTGACATCTCTCTATCTCTTCCACATAGATCTGATAAAAGATGTCGTTAACCTCGTTGACTCCATGTCACTAAGGGAATGTGTCACTGATAGATTGTGATCAGATTCTATGAACTATCAGAAGCTATGAGTGGCCTTATAAGCCACAAATGGAGGAGGGTTGTTGGAACCTGAAAGTGAACCTCTAGCAATCACAAGAATGTGAAGATCCGAAGTCACTCTTGAGTCCGAGATGTGAAGTAGTACGAGTTAAGCTTTTGGTACAAGGTGCAGTATAGTCCGAAGTAGAATGAAGATATGAGTTCAATCATGTGTTATATTTATTATACTTGTCTTTTATGTGATGTAACTTTTCATAGGACTTAGCCCTTTTGTGTAAGTTAGAGAATCAGATGTTAGAAACTGGTTATTGTCAAATCCTATTTTGTATCACAAGTTTGTATGATGTAGCTCCTTTCCTATATAAGGAGTGTTTTGAATGACAAGTCTAACAATGGGTTTTTCTTCCAAAGATAGCTAAAACTTCATTTACTTCACTTTCACTTTACTCTCACATCAGAATCTTTCACAACATTCTCATTGTTCATTTATTGTCTTTACATTTATCATACTCAAAGTTTCTTCATTAAATACTTGTGTACTTGATTGAACATTTACTTCAAGTCTCAACTGGTTATACCAAACTTGACTAGAACAACAATTAAGAGCAGCCATCGATCTTTTGATTAACCCAAGGTTTGTGTTTTCAAACCTTGTCCTTGCGTATCGCTCTTTGAACTCACAATTGGTATCATAGCTTGAGTGCTTGTCCATTGAATCCATAAGAACAGATTATAGTTGATTTGAAATTACCTTGGTATTTAGATCATTTATGTGTATGGGATAAAATTTCTTCTAAATACCACTTCTACTCTTATATCAAAGATTCATTGGCTACTCCTAATTCTCAACAAATGTAATCAATGCAAATAGCAAATATAGTGGGTTGCCCTTCTCGTGCCCCGATGCTAGTTGTTGAAGAGTATGATCTCAGGAAAATCAGAATGGAATGATTTTTACTTGGAAAAGAAAAAGGTGACACTATATGGAGATTTGTTAAAGAAGTTCCTCATGTTCTCGTGGGACAAAATATGAGAAATGTTGCTGCAACTCTCATAGGACAGGATGAACAATGTCAAATACCTCTTACTGTTGTTGACATTGAGAAATTGCATGTATATCAAGTTGCTTTTTATAAAATGGTGTTTGGTGTTCCTCCTTCTCTCTTTGAGCACATTAAGTAGTGCAAATATGCTAAAGAGATTTGGGACACGCTCCAAGACCTGTTCGAGGGATCAAAAAACATGAAAGATAACGGTTGAATTCTGTTGGCAACGAGTTTGATACTTTCACCACAAATCCAAGTGAATTAGTTGCCTTGGCTGCTAACCAATACATAATTCTCGTCAACAATATGACAACTCATGGGATTGTCCGAACTCCTCTACAATACAATCTCAAGTTCATTAATAGTCTCGGAAAGGGATGGGGAAATGTGAAGTCTTGTCTATAGAGTAATGGATCTATAAAGAAGCGTAAGCTATACCAACTGTTCGATGAGCTTCAAGGTCATGAATCAAATGTTGCACAAACCCTAAGAGAACTCTCAGGAGGTCCTATAGCGCTCTTGTCATTTCATATGAACCTCAATCTTCGAACCTCTCTGTCTCGGACCCTTTCAAAGCCATTATCCCATCTATCCCACCTGTTCAACCCTCTCCGCTATCTCTACCTACTCTTTCCAGCTCAAACTATCAGTTTGATGGAGACCTCGATCTTGAAGCTATACACTCCAAACTATGTTTCCAACAAGAGTTTGCTTTGCTCTCCATGAAATATAAACGTCCTTTCAATCCCACTCACAAACCATACCACAACCACTTCCAATCCCCTCATCAAAGTAATCCCCAACCATACCCTAAACCTTCTGAAAATCCACTTGCTTACAAGCCAAACCTTCCATCCCAAACTTACTCCTCGGAATCTCACGAGACTCCAAATTCAGACAAACCAAATTTTTTTTGTCACAAGGGTGGTCATGCGAACCATTTTGCTAAAGATTGCTTGGCAGAAGCTCCATAAAAACCAAAGATTAAGGACTTTGCTTACTATGCACGTCGAGCTCAAGAGATGGCTGCTAGTGACAAAGATTTTGTTATCACTGTATCGAGAGATTGGAAGGATATTGGTAATCTAGAGATGAAGATGATATGGGTACTAGAAGAAACATGTGTCTTATGGCTAGACAAACCATCGAATGTGATGAAGGATACTAGTCATCCGTATCAGAGGAAGATGATTTTGATACCGAACCAAACTACTGCTATATGGAAACCAATGACCCACCTGGTAGAAGCATCGTTCAGCAGGTAAAATCTATGATTTCTGATAATACTAATTTTGATTCATCTCTTTGTGAACCATATCTAACCCTGATCCAGTCAGATATAAACATCATTTACAAAGCCTATGAGTCTTCCATAGAAGCCAGTGAGAAGATGGAAAGTGAATTAAGTCGTCTTAGATTATGTTTCAAGGATAAGTAGCTTAAAATAGAGTCTTTAGAAGGTGAACTTGTAATGTCAAAAGATGAATGTATCATTCTTAAAGAAAAATGTGAAATCCCTTATTCTGAAAGAAATGTTTTGATTTCTGATAAGAAACATCTCAATGCAGAAATATATGCCTTGCATAATTCCATAGACATTCTTGAAGCAATCAAAAGGATGAATCACAATTTTCGTCATCCTTGGTCTAAAGCACCTGGTCTCGGAAGTGAGTCTCCAAAACCTATTGCTCGTCCCTTGAAGGAGTTACAAAATCTAACTTTTATAAGAGACATTTTGAACCTTAAACATTCGGATATCCCTGATTCATCATTGTTACCCCATCATGAGAGCATGGACATTTTTTCTTCTTTAATTCATGAGTTCCAACCAATAGTTGTCAAGTGTCCTGATTCCATGCTTCTTCCACCTCTGATACATGTGGACCCGAATCAGACCTCATAATTTTTTCCCAACATGTCCAACATTGTAGTTCACACTCCAAACCACAGTCCTCCCAACAATTTCCTTCTTTAGGAAATTATTCCGGAGACAACTGGACCAGACTCTGAAAAGTCAAACTTTGTTTTGGCGTCCTTAGATGATGACGTTGATGTAGAAACCATAAGTGATAATGCATTCGATTAATGTGTTTCAGACTCTAAAGTCATTTCCAAAACAACTTTAGTGCCAATCAAACCCAAGTTTAACAACCCATCCACTGGCCAAACTTCCAAGTCAACATCTGACTCCAGAAAGAAACCTTCATTAAATAAAAAAGATGTCGTTGATCCTAAGGTAGAAGACAAAAATGCTTTAAAAAGGAAATTAGGTCTAGGTAAAATTCCAGATTCATTGAGAACTCTAAGAAGATAACATCTCAGAATATGAGCTCAGAACGTAGGAACCATAAAACATTTGTGCGTGTTACAATCCTCAAAAGGAGATCAATCCTTCCTAGTCTGGTTGTTCAAAACAAATCTATTAGTCCCATTCCGAAAGAGATTGTTGATACTTGACCCCAAGAAATAACTCTCATCGGACTGTTTCCTTTGTTTTCATTCCTAAATCTGATGGTACACTTTTTAAACCTCAACATCTTTCAAAACCAAGAGCGCCATCAAGAAGCAGTAAACCAAGAAAGTTTGGTCAAAAACACTGTCACTAAAACTTTTTCAAAGAACTAAAAAGAATTTGAGTGAAAAGTTAAATGTGTTGAAAAAGATTTGCAACTTCAAGTAACACTGGAATTCCTACAGCCTCAAAAACAAATGGTCCAAGAAAAGTTTTTTCGAAACAACCTGCTGTTGAATATGATTTCTGGATTAACGAAAAGACCTTAGCATTTTGCTTCTTTCCCAAAGGATCTCAAAAGTCACTACCAAAGTCCAAAGTCGGTGCCCAAGTCCCAAAACCTAATTCAGAGCCTAAAAACTCCAATATTCACTAATCCTTGCAGGCACTCTATGATACAGAACAAGATACAATATCGTATATTGATAGTGCTTGTTCCATATACATGATGGGGCAGAAAGACTTTTTACTAGTTCTCAAACTTTCACCGAATGTTGGCTATGTGACGTATAGCAACAACTCCAAATCTCAGATCCGATGTTATGGTATCCTCACAAAGGTAAACTTTTATGTATCAAATGTGGCATATGTAGCTGATCTGAAGCATAATCTAATCAGTGTGGCTCAACTTACTGGTGCAAATCAACGGGTTGAATTCTGCAAAAAACACAGCTATGTTATCTCTGAAGATCAGAAAGAATGTCTATTCAAGTCAAATTTCAACAATAGCATGTACCCTCTTGACATCAACATGATTGTTAGCAAGACCCAAATCTATCTTCTCTCAAAGGCGATTCCTGATGTCACTTGGTTGTGGTATTGAAGGCTTGCTGATCTAAATTTTCGATATATGAATGATCTTGTTTCTAGTGAAATGGTCAAAGGTTTGCCTCCCTCAAGTTCAAAAATGACCATCTATGTGCTTCTTGTGAATGTGAGAAGCAATCAAAGAAAGGTCATCTTGTCATCATTGAAAAATCAATCTTGGAACCGTTAGAACTGCTTCATATAGATCCGTGCGGATACTCAGCCAAATCAAAAGCTAACCGAGTTGTGAATCATTGAACTCGTGTTCTTGAAGAAAGCTTTGATGTCACCTTTGATGACAACAATGTTTGGAATTCTGGTCCAACCCATGTTACAACCCACATCACAGAGTCCGATGTTCCATCCCCAGGATGTCCGAACCCACAAAATGTTTCAGGTCTGACACCCGGTTTTCCTCCATTTGATTCTTAACCGTTTCAACCTTTTCAGGTTTATGGGGAGAATGGTCATCCTTCCTTGAATAAAATGTGGATGGATTCCTAGATTTAAAGGATCAATTTGTTGAATTTGATACCACACCAATCAACAATGACGATGATGCAAATTTTTTGATTTCCCACCCGAGGATGACATTAATTTGTCCGGTTTAGAAGTTCAGGGGGAGCATCATCCTCAAGTTCAAATTATTTAGAGGGAGCAACATAACCCCATTGTTGATGTCAGATCTTCTACTGCAAAAGAGCTTCCGAGACTGTACGTCTGGACCGAAGATCATCCTCCGAACCAAGTGATTGGAAATCTAAACGTTGGTGTTCAAACTCATTCTACCAAAAATATTCAAAATGAATGTCATTTATCGACTTTTATTTCAATGATTGAACCCAAATCCATCAAGGATGCATCAGAACATGCTGACTGGATTACAACCATGTAGGAAGAGTTGGCGTAATTTGATTGAAATGAAGTATGGACTCTTGTTCCTCCCCCTCAGGATCATCGCATTGTTGGTACAAGATGAGTGTTTCGAAACACACTAGACGACACCGGAGTTATCATTCAAAACAAAGCAAGACTGGTGGCCAAAAGATTTACACAGATCGAAGGGCTTGACTACGATGATACCTTTGAACCTATTGCCCATATTAAAGATATCAGAATGTTTCTTTCTCATGCAGCTCACAGAGGTTTTAAGGTTTAGCAAGTGGATATTAAAAGTGCTTTTCTTAATGGTGAACTGGATACTAAAGTATATCTCCAACAGCCTCCCAATTTTGTCAATCCCTTATATCTGAACTACTGCTACAAACTCAGAAAAGTTGTTTTTGGCCTTATGCAAGCTCCTCGCTCCTTGTCAATCCCTTATAGTTTCACCTCTCAAGTTCTTTAGATGAAATCACATATTTTGAATATGGTTACCGGTTTCAACAGATTCCAATCTATTGTGATTCGCAAAGAGCCATTTCTATTTCGCACAATCCAATTCAACACTCTATGACGAAGCACATCGATATACGGTACCATTTCATTAAGGATCATGTTTTAAATGGTAACATTAAACTTAGTTTTTTCCATTTGACGATGAGATTGATGATGTCTTTCCTAAGGCATTAAACAAAACCAAATTCAATAATTTTCTGAACAAAATGGGTATGATGATGTTTGATCCCCAGTTCCTTCAAGAGGTTTGCACTCTCTGATGGAAATATCAAAAAGTGAAATAGTTTCAAAGTCAATTCATTGTCATCTCGAAACTGTTCCCTCTTGGATCAATTAGGATCATTTTACTTGTCTTTTTTTTTCTGACCACCTCTTATAGTTTTAAGTTGTACAACTCAACTTGTTTCTTGAAGTTCATGACCAGTATAGTTACATTGGAATTTTTCTTGAATCATGCCCTGGAACTTACTTCATAAATATGATAAGAATATCATCTCAGAATTCAAGTATGAACCAGTATTGAACTTTCATCTCACTTCTATATCCAAGAGCAGATCCTTCTTGTCTCGGAGTCCCAAAATCTATTTAAAAAGTATTCACTAAGATCTTCCTATCTTATACATCTAATATTCGGTCCGATTTTGTGCACTCTCGTACTTTATATTACGTAATAAGTGTTTTCATTCTTAATTTAGAAGTATCTTATGACAATCCATCTCAGAACTTTCCTACTCCGGGATCCTTTCATAAATCCATCTCGAACCCTTTCTGCTCCGAGATCATTTCAAAATTGATCTCAGACTATTTCCTGCTCCGAGATCTCTTTCTTCGAAGAAATTGAAAAGGTTATTTCATCATTAGTAACGAAACGTTTTTCTTATAGCCCAAACGGTTAATTTTATGATGATTATCCTTAATCCTTGAAACTAGCACCTTTTTGCAGACGTCTCAATAAAGTGCACATCATGTCAATCAAACGACAGTTTCCCTTTTACATGTCTTTCCACTATGTAATCCGTCCTTGTAGGTCAACTCATTCCATACGTGGCAACACATTTAAAGCACCTACTATCCATGTTAGGATTTAACCATTACACCCTTTTACCCGACCCGCTTGACTCCAACCAATATAAACCCCAATGAAACCCCTTTTGCACTTTACACTCTCAAAAATTTTCCTTTTTACTCTCTATCTCTCTAAAAATCATTTTCTTCAATCTCTCATAGCTGCAACAATGGCTTCCTCTTAGTCCGCTCCCAAAATCAGAAAAACCGCTCATAATAAAAAATTATTCAAGGGGTCTGCTTCTTCTTCGTCGATTCAACCCTTTCTTAAGGATACCACACAACTATTCTCGTTGGACCCCATGGACTACGGCGAGTCCATCCGGGTCATGATCGAGTTTATTTCTCGTCATCCCGTATTGAATCCCCTCACTAAAACTCCTGATCGACCCATTCCTCTTCTTTTTCTCTACACTGCCTTCGAAAGAATCAAGATAGCGGATGGTGTTCTTGAAACATGCATTACCGGTGATCGCATCGTGCCAGTTCACAAGTCCACTTTTTTGAAAGTTATTGGGATTCTACAAAACCCTAAGGGTTTCAAGGTTCACGAACCATCTACTGAAGAATTTCAGTCATTCCTGAATCACATTGGATATACTGAAGAGTTTAAAGGCAAGAAATTCAAGAAGTCTGCAGTACCTGAGTTGTGGATAGTCCTTATGCACTTATTCCTTAGAGAATTGTATGGGAAACATGGAGAAAAATACACGATGAGCAAGGAATGGCTCTACGTCGTGTACAAAATCTTTTTTGGGAAGACCAATGATATTGATCTTACAGAAGTCTTGTGGCAAGACTTTCGGAAGTTTTATGTCAAACGCAAGCCACAAGTGATATAGAGTTTGAGGTTTTGGGCTCTTACCTTCCAACAGCTTTACAAGGAGCAAAGTGAACCAATCCCTACTGACACCAATTCAAAAGAAATATTAGTGTCTTTCAAAGCGATTAAATCTTATCGCCTTCATGGTCAGAACACTTTCGAACCTATTAGATGATTGCCTAAACACATGTTGGCCACTTTACCATCCGAGTCCCCACATTTGAAACAACATTTGGAGACTTCGATTGTGTATGGCCCTACACAATCTACCACTATCTCCATTGAGCCTATCTTGGATATGGCTAAGCTCGTTCCATCTAGTGGAAAGAAAAAGAAGGTTGCCAAGCAAAACACCTATCCCTCTATACCTAAATCCAGAATGGGAACCAAAGTCGACACTACCTCTCAAAACGAATGTGTCAAAGACATTCCGACTGACTCTGGTCATCTTCACTCCCCGCCTACCCATTATGGTCATACACACACCCCATACACCCTCACTTTCCCATAAGGTGATGCCGGTGTTGAATATAGTTCCTTGCACCCCTGAAAGAAACCCACGTGTCATCTCAGAAATCCCCCTTCTCTTACACAAGCATGATCTAAGACCCATGTCTTGGATCCCAAGCACTCCGAAGCGAGATTTGTCCCTCCCACCTCACATGTCGCAACTGGTCTGATACATGGTAAAGGTATAGGACGACCAGGTTCTAATGATCCACTTTAGTAAGCTTATGTTGAAAGAGTGCATACAAGGCATCTTGAGCTTACCAGATCACAGGTTGAACCTACACATATTTTGATGAGGAACAAAGCAATCCAAAGAAATCTTCCATTTGTTTCTCCATCCGATGAAGTTGTTGAGATAGAGTATGCATCTGAAGAAACTGACCACGAAAACATCATCTCAGACCACACTGTGAAGTCTCCCCACCATGATGCACTCCATGTTGATCCTGATGACACTCATCCAACTTTATGTTCGATGATGACCATGCTTCTATTGCTGTTCCTAATGTTCGCTCCTCCATTCCTCTATTTTAGAAACCATCATCCTCCAGACCAGCTTATCACTTCGAACTATCATCGTCTTCGTCCGAACCAGTTGATGAAGAGATTCAAGGTGAATACGAAATCAAAACCATCCTTCTAAGGATGGTCAAGCAACAACTGTCAACAATCCAATTCCTTCCGAACCACCAGTGAATCAAGATGAAAACAAAACTAAGACTACGAGCTCATCTTCGGACATGGTATCATCAGCCGAAAACTATGTTGATCCCTTTTCCCTGCTAGAACACCATGAGAATATGTCAGCTACAATCTCCAAGATCAATTCTCTTGACAGGTCTGTGGCCAAGCTTGATTCAAAGATAGATGCCAAAGAGTCCTGTCTTCACACTAAACTTGATGCTATTCTCATCTCCCTCTCCAAAGTCAAGAAATCTGGTCCGTCGGATGAAGAGAGGAAAGACCAGTTAGATCAGCTCATCTCCCATCGAATCAAGCACACAGTTGAGGAGGTCGAACAAAAATACAATGCTAGCCTCGATCACTATCTTGATACTATCACCATAATGCTCAAAGTCCACGACGACATGATTAGTGCTACCAATGAACTAATCGAACAAACTCATGTTCGCCATGAGAAGCAGATTCAGATAATGGAGAAAGAAATTAAGAAGAAAGACAAGATGAACCTGATAAAGCAACAAGTGTTGATCAAACTCCTCTGAGCATGTTGGAATACTGTGGACGTTCCAAACAACAAATTTGAGGAAATGCTCTCAATTCTTGCATTCATGTTTAATCACGTGAAAGCTTAGGCTCCCATAGCTGAAGCTTATGATGCCCTAACCCTGCAAATGAACAAAAGTTTTCACAAAGTGTTTGAATGAATTTTGGAGTTTCAGTGTTCATCCATACTTGCCTCGGCTGCAGAGGCATCCAATACAAGAGGTGGAGAAGGACCTAGTAGAAAAGAACCACCCATCTAATGGAAGTCTGCCTCGGAATTCAAACTTCAAGATGAACATGAATCTGACAATGACTCTATGCAAGTTGTTCTTACAGGTAGCCCAGATAATGATGATGAAGACTTGTACATCTCGAATGTTGTTATCGGAATTGATGCTCCAAAGAAGTTCCCATCAAAAACTCTCTCAAAAAATGAAAGAAGGAATTCATCTACAGTCTCTTGGCCATCATTCTTGCCTAATGTTTTGAAAAGAAGTAGAGATTTAGCAAAACCAAAGACCAAGCTCACTATCGATGCCTTTCGAGGCACACACTCAATGCTACCTCCAATTCTCTCCGAGAATTGCTCCTATTGATGAAAGTTCTCCACTTTGGAAACTTGACAATATCTCCTCCTCTAAAATTCTCTTTATATGTAAACATGCAACACATTATCTCAGTCCTCAACAAACAGAAGGATAAACGCAAGAAACCTATCTTGGGATTCCACAGTTCTGAACCTCCCACCAAATAAAAACAAGGTTGGTCTCAAGTTGAGATAGATTAAACCCTAGAAGAAAGCATTAGAATTCAAGCCCTCAAAGATAACCCCAATCTGATGCTTGAGATTTCCCCTCTTTTTTGTGAAGGGATAATACATGACTTGGACATCATACCATTCATGTATTATGATCTGCCAAATCAAGATTTATACCAAATTGATTTATCCATCTCTCCATAGAGCAAGTTTTATATTAAGTTTGCTCCTCTCCATCCAGAGGACGATCCACAAGTGATCATTTGAACAGAAATAGAACAATTGTAGACTTTCTACTCCAAGAATGCACTTCCCCAAAAAGAAGTATGGTCTTAGAAGTGAATAACCAAGATCTCTGGGTTCGGAAGGAAAGTACTAACCAAGTTTGACTTGAACTGTATGTTGTACCTGTTGGGTTTTGAGCATTCTAACACTCCTAAGTGTACATGCAACCCTAAATACCTTGGATCTATGTTTTCTCTATTATACATGCAAATAAGAACTTCCAAGGTATTATCCTAATCTAGCATACAAAACAATGAGTGTAACACGATAGAATACATACCTCTTTGATGTAGATAGTCTTCATGAAGCTTGAGTGCCAAGTGCCCCAAGTGTGACACCTCAAATGGTTCACACAACACCAAATACACATGGAATGACTTGAGAGAAAACTACACTCATGAAAATCGGCTAGCCCTCTCTAGAATCATACTAGTGGCCGATTTTGGTCGAGAATAAGATGCTTATATAGTTAGGGTTACACCATGTAAACCCTAATTGACATGGCCTTTCATTTCCATGATCCATGGGTACAAATACACCATGGAGCATCCATGGACCATCCTATGGGTTTTAGCCCAACTTGATTATCCATGGAGCATTAGCCCACTATACAAGTATGGATGATTTACACAAACAACCCATATATTTAATTAGTCTTCTTTTGATCACTTAATTAATCCTAGATTAATTCTTGATCAATACTAATTAAATAATCTTATTATTCTTATTATTAATATACTAGAACTTATAATATATTAATAACCATAAGTGTCTTATTTCTCTCATTAAAGTCTATCCAAGTGCATGATGCCATGCAACCCAAATGGACCATGTCGGGTCGGGTCAAGTCTTAGCAATTATAGTTATGGACTTAGACATTAATCCAACAGTCTCCCACTTGGATAAGTATAAAACTATTATTGCGTATGACTTCAGGAACCAACTGGCAATCGTAGCTCTCAAAAGCTTCTGTCGAACTCTGACCTTGTAGATGAACTCTGACCTTTGTGAGTGACTTGTCCATTAGATAAGGGATCATATATTCCTGCATTCTAGATATCATATGGACTGAGACATGGATTATAATCATTCTCTCTGTCCATTTGTTGTTTCCCGATTTCCGATTTATGACGACTGACTAATTGAACAAATCAAATCAATCCTGGCCCGGCCGAGCACTTCCATTTGTCATCATCAAATCATCGAGGGGCCCACAGATATTGCTTTTATCCCGAAGGTAAAAGGAATCGATAAACTTCGACTCATATGGCTTGTTCTACTACTTGTTGAATCATACATAAAGGCACGTTTTATAGCACCGAGTTACCAAATGCGTTTTCGTGCAATCAATGTACAACCAACTCATAGTAACAACTCATATCTATAGGTTTGAAGAATATAAGATATTATCGTCTCATGATCACTCGTGATAAAATCCATGAAGTGATTCCAATGAGCGCGGGTTGAATCCAATACTCAGAACTTATGAGCATTCATGAGTGTTGTAGCCCTTTGCCCAACACCTTAGACCTCTACAAGCCAACCCATGACAGTCTTAATTCATATCTACTTCCAACATATGACCGACTGTGGATGGTTTGAATAACTTAGTCATTCCGGAAGAATAACCTAGTTTATTCGGGAAGTCAAAACATGCAAAATGAAACACAATAATAATTGAATCCAATATGGTATCAAAACCTATGAACATAAATAAAACACCTTTTATTTATCACCATATGATTACACATTATTCATTGTATACTGTTTTAGCTATCAACTTTATTCTTGAATTTAAAACAATAGTTGTCCCATGCTCCAATCATGTACACTATGTTTTCTAAACACTAGTCATGTCATACACCAAGTATGTATACTATGTTTGTCTATGATCTTTACTTTGTGAACTAGATCAATTGAACATAACTTCAATGATTCTCTTTTCACACTCCCAAATCCTTACCGCAAATGCAAGAATTCCAAATTCATGCCATTTACTGAAATCTGTTAGATTCTAAACTTATATGCATTGATCCTCTTGTAATGATTATGCACAAAGTCATAAAGACTTGATAACAAACATTACAGAGCATTCCAAAGGAGATCAACTCCTTGGAAACATCCTTCTTGCATTAAGTTTCCTTAATCTTACACAGATTCAAAATTCTAACTTTGAAACATTTCCAGATTCCATTTTGACTATCACTTCTGAACAAGAGTTGCCTCCTTCCAGATTATGTCAATATGGTCCTTCCAGAATTATCACTATACTTCCAACTGTCCTTGAGCAACCAATCTTTGGTAAACCTTAGATTGTCCTCGACAATTGTTTAATCCTTTTAGTCATATCCAGTTCTAAACCTTTTCCCTTCTTAATGCCCCAGGCATTTGGAAAATTTTAGAAAGGATGAATATAGCACATGTAATCGATCCTATATCCGAAGCATATGGGACGCGATTCATGATGTCTCACATAAAGACTAAACCAGTCTTTTGCTATAACATGTCCATTTCTATTTGCCAAGTTCTCATAATTCAGATTATGAAAAGGGATGCCGTAATCATAATCGAATTTTAGAACGCAACTAATGGACCCATATACAGAATTTCCTTATGTTGAGCCATTCCAACATGAAATTCATATATATTTCCTTGACTAAATGAATAAAGCCTCATGATCTAAGCTTATAGATTTGAGATGAAGTATAGTTTCCTCTCCCTTAATTATAGCAAAATAACTCTTTCCCAATTGAAACTTTTGTTTTCTATAATTAACATTGCTAGCTTGCAAGACTTATCATAATTATCATGCTCCCACTAACATGATGATTATTAGCATGACACTTATGCTCCCACTAGCTTTGACATGTACTCAGAAATCAGCTGACTTTCTTACCAAAGTTCAGATTTCTGATACTAGATTGTTTTGATAAAACTTTTTCAAAATCATACACCTTCCCTTAGATAGCTCATAGGTGTGTCTAAACAATTATGAAGAGGGATGCCGTAATCATAATGGTTAGACCTTTTTGCTACTTCTCACAAGTCCAGGTTAGTGTGCCGGTAAACCACACACGCTCCACTAACGACTTTGAGAATGCAAATATCACAATTACTATCTAGCTAAAATCTACTTAGTGAAAGTGTTTCCTCACCATCATTTTCATGAATCGGAGAGAAACCTTATGACACTTAGATTTAATGGTGTATGTGTTCTTATCCATGTGAATTATCAAAACCATAGTCACAAGACAAGGATAATGACAAATCCAAACTCATATGGACTGAACTCAATCTTTATTTCTTGCCACCTGGCAGCTCAAGGGCCTGCCATTGCTTCCAAGTTGTTGTGCAACAAATTGAGAACTCTAAGAACTCATATGCAAAGCCAAATTTAACTGGAATGGGCACAGAATATGTCAACACGATAGGTTATAAACCTCAAGTCGTGTGCTAGTGAATAACTTCAGGTTTTTATTCTTGATTAGTTCTTGAGACTTTCAAGACCTTTAAGACTCCCACTGTCCTCTTGACCTATAAGACTCCCTTGTCAAACATCCAAGAGATAGTGTGGATTCTAACCAAGACAAACACTTCACACAATTGGCCTAAGTTGGTCTTTGTTTTATCCAAAACATCACAACTTACCAATTTCAAATGTACAAGAGTAGAAAACTTTTACTCTTACATTTGACAAGTGTTGTTAAACCTTCTTTAAGACATGTCACTCAAGTTACAATCTTGGAGTATGACTCTAAGACTTGTATTGGACGAAGTATGACTCATCTTCTTGATTTAACCATTTCAACAATTCAAGTCCCTCTTCTTAGTCATAAGAATGCACTAAGATTTCCTTTGAGAAATAATTTTTATATGGTTTCTTAATCATTAAGATGATCACAAAAACTGATACTAAAGTACTCTCCCATCTTTTCAGATTTGAGAAACTTTTATCCTTCTGCCTAATTTGATTCTTCTTATTCGCTCTGCCATACATTGGAACCTTTTTCCAATGTCTCAGAGTTACACTTAAGCTTGTAAGTATAATCATATTTACTGAGCTTTAGTAAACTATGACGAATAGTCTTATCAATCTTTTGTGGTGGACTTAATCAGTGCACAAGAATGTGTACTCGATCCCTTAGTCCATTACTTGACTCACACATCCATGTGAATAAGTAATTAGTCTTAATTTGCCAATACTTGAAAGTTCTCATTCATCATGCTATACAACTTGCATGATTCCAAGTTCCGGTCCAATTAAGACTTGGGTGATGAGAATCTTTCCTTATTTGGTAAATTTAGACATTACCACAAATGAAAGAATGAATTTCCTATTTCCACTCTTGCTATTAATGGAATCTTATAAGCAACAAAAAATTTCCACAGATGCCATTGTAAGGATATTTTAAAATAAATAAAATCAAAAAATTTTCTTTTATTCTAAAACTTTGCAGAAAAACTTATCCTTACAATCCATATGAAAACTAGTTGTTATCTATTCCTAAGCAATATGTCATAACTCCTAAGAAGTAGCTCAAGAATACGATCTTCAAACTACACGATAGAAATTCATCTACACGATCAGATTCAACATATTATTTCTATAAGTTTCTTCACTTTTCTTTGATTCTTAAAACATCACCATGTGACCCAGTCACATCATGTATCAAGAATCTTAGAAAAGAAACTTAGCAGAGTTAGATAATGGACTTTACCTGAAGTAGAGTCAAACTTATTGACTTTAACATCCTTAGGTAAATTTGCAGATTCGTAACTAATGCCCCTTCCTTTGGCAATATAAACATATGGACCCTTTGATAATGGTACACGGGACTATCACAGACTTAGCTTTTTCTCATTACCATTTGGTCAACCGAGTTGACTATGGCCAATCCCTTTCCATTGGGAAGAGAATGCTTTCCTGGATTTCCTGTGTCACTATTGTCAATGTCCATCAAGTTTTAAGGAAGTTGATCTTAACAAATAGATAAGATCATTAAGGGTCTTGTCATAGTCTGTTTTATAGGTGTCCCAAAGGAACTCACTATGTGTCTTAGAAAGTGGTTGAACCACCAACTTTCTCAAGACTTTGACACCCAACTCTCTTGGCTTGTCAATATGTGACTACATCTCCAAGACATGATCACACCTAGGCCTTGCCTTGCCAATAGGGCTTGAGTGACCTTAAACTTTTCAAGAACTTGTGGGTTGGGGAGAATAATTGGAGGAGGTGAATGAAGTATGATTTCCATGGGATATCATCTTCATTTAGGAAAGCTTGTTTCAAGACATTTGGGAAGATCATAATTGTCTAAACCAGACATCTTTTGGGAGATATTCAAGATAGTTGAACATAAAGTCCTTAATATGACACCCAATATGAAATATTAAGGCTAGGACCCAACAAACTATTTTATAACTTAGAAGAGGGATGCCGTAATCCAAGCTATAAAATATTTGAAGGTAGGTGAATGACGATTCACCAATTTCCACCAAGATAAACGAAATGTATTATTAGGTTTTAATTGGTTTTTGAAACTCCTAGAACTTTGAGATTCATTGAACTATTCAATGGCATGTTTCAATCTCGAGTGTGCCCTTCAGGTTTTGTGACTGGGATGCCGAGGATCACAAAACAAGGTGTGAAGTAACCATGAAAATTACTTGGTACCCTTAAGTGTTTACCCCTCAATCGATGTGCCGGTTAACCACACACGCTCCATCGATACTATGATAAACATTAAGTTACCCTTTACCTACCTTGTTAAATACGCGTTAGTGTGCCGGTTAACCACACACGCTCCACTAACCAACTTAAACAAAGTGCAAAGTGTAATTTCATGGATTAGCACCTTATTCACATTTTCCTAAGTAACTAAGATTGGGAATTATTAAGAGTTTAGTTACTTAGTATTTATCATTAATAATTTTAATGAAGGGAGAATTATAGTCCTATCAAACCCGTTCGGCTAACGACCCTCCACCAGTCAAGCAAGCGGTGGGTGAGAGTGGACACCCATTAAGTTGCCATTTTATAGGCAACAACCTTATACCCACCTTATAGACCGGCTTCGTGAATGAGGTGTACTAGCGGTAAGACTGACTTTACTCTTATACATATATATATTATTAACTTATAATATTATAAAGTATAAGGGTTGAATTTTAACTCTTTAAAATTCTAAGGGCTAACCTGGAATTAAAGTATTCATAAGTGAAAACTTTACAAATTCCAAAACTTGAGGGCAAATTTTGAAACTATTCAAAACTAATTAATTCCATAACTTATGTGTTTAAAGTAGTTTTAATCCAAAAACTCTTCAAGTTCCATAACTTGAGGACAAGTTATGGAAGACTTTAAACTAATAAAAGAATTAACTTTTCTTTATTTTATAACTTATGGAATTAATTAAGGTTACACTTTATTTATTTATTTATTAATGAAGTGACTCTTGAACCTCCATAACTTAAGGACAAGACTCTTCATCTTTTGTAACCATTGCCAAATTTTATGAGTTTTATGAAACTTAAATGTGACTTTTCATATAACTTGAGGACAAGTTACAAAAACACATTTTAGAATCAACTCTTAGATTAATTTGGATTGAAAACAACTATTTCACTCAACTTTTCTATTAATCTAAGCAACTCATAAGAACAAGATAATTCAAATCAAACTTTTTCATGTAATTAGTCTAAATCTTAAACTAATACAAAAAATGAATCTATTGACAATTATCTTTGAAATTGGATTAGCATGAACATTACCGCATCAAAAACAAGTTTATAAGTTCAAAAACATCTTAGGGTAATGTTCCTAGTCCAATTCCAGCCAAAAAAGTCGAATTTATGCTGTCTGGGGGTCCAACTCGTCGAGTGCATGAACCAACTCAGCGAGTTGGATCGATTTCATCACTTTTTAGGTATGGACTCGCCGAGTCTCCTGATGGACTCACCGAGTCTGATGATCAGACAGCAAGAATTTCGATTTTTAAAGCAGTTTTGCAAGCATAACAAGAAAACAAGCCTAGGCTCTGATACCACTGTTGGGTTTTGAGCATTCTAACACTCCTAAGTGTACATGCAACCCTAAATACCTTGGATCTATGTTTTCTCTATTATACATGCAAATAAGAACTTCCAAGGTATTATCCTAATCTAGCATACAAAACAATGAGTGTAACACGATAGAATACATACCTCTTTGATGTAGATAGTCTTCATGAAGCTTGAGTGCCAAGTGCCCCAAGTGTGACACCTCAAATGGTTCACACAACACCAAATACACATGGAATGGCTTGAGAGAAAACTACACTCATGAAAATCGGCTATCCCTCTCTAGAATCATACTAGTGGCCAATTTTGGTCAAGAATAAGATGCTTATATAGTTAGGGTTACACCATGTAAACCCTAATTGACATGGCCTTTCATTTCCATGATCCATGGGTACAAATACACCATGGAGCATCCATGGACCATCCTATGGGTTTTAGCCCAACTTGATTATCCATGGAGCATTAGCCCACTACACAAGTATGGATGATTTACACAAACAACCCATATATTTAATTAGTCTTCTTTTGATCACTTAATTAATCCTAGATTAATTCTTGATCAATACTAATTAAATAATCTTATTATTCTTATTATTAATATACTAGAACTTATAATATATTAATAACCATAAGTGTCTTATTTCTCTCATTAAAGTCTATCCAAGTACATGATGCCATGCAACCCAAATGGACCATGCCGGGTCGGGTCAAGTCTTACCAATTATAGTTATGGACTTAAACATTAATCCAACAGTACCGCTACTATACCTTCCGAAAAAAATCTACTCAACTAATCATTACAGACGCCGACTTCCCAACCATCAATCCCAATGACATCCTAACAATAGTTGTACACTTCTGAAGCTTCCAGAATGATGAAAACAACATATGATCCTATAGTGTTGCCCTGAGATTTCTCAAAGACTATGTTGTTGAGTTCTGCCGATGTGACTTTGAGTTAGCCCACTTGTTCGGAACTGAAAAGTTCTTGGCAAAGACTAATTTTAAGCTACCATAAGCATATTTTTTGGCAGAAGGGCCAATTGATGAACTAGTGCTAGATTACGTCTACTTGCAAAAAAATACAAACAAGAAGGACTTCTTCCAAGTCTTAGACAAGCATCTGGTCCACTTCAAAGCTATTCGTAAGTTGATCAATGATGCAGGAAATTCAAATGCCTCCGAACATTTGAAGTCCAAATTTATAAGCCAACTTCAGTGGTATCTTGAAGTCCGAAATTGGTTATATAAGGCATATGTGTTTATCAAGGAAGAAGCAAACTAAACTGACCAGATTTGTGAGTTCACATAGGGGGAGATTGTTGGTACCTGAAAGTGAACCTCTAGCAATCACAAGAATGTGAAGATTTGAAGTCAGTCTTGAGTCTGAGATGTTAAGTAGTATGAGTTAAGCTTTTCGTATAGGCCAAAGAAGAATGAAGATCCGAGATAAGTCATGTGTTTGAACATTTATTATACTTGTCTTTTATGTGATGTAACTTTTCATAGAACTTAGCCTTTTATGTAAGTTAGATAATCAGATGTCAGAAACTAAATATTATCCAGTCCTATGTTTTGTATTATAAGTTTGTACAATGTACCTCATATCCTATATAAGGAGTTTTTTGAATGACAAGTATAACAACGGGTTTTTATTCCGAAGATAGCTAAAGCTTCATTTACTTCACTTTCACTTTAATCTCAAATCAAAATATTTCACAACTTTTGCATTGCTTATTTATTGTCTTTACATTTATCATACTCGAAGTTTCTTATTTAAACACTTGTGTATTTTGTTGAACATTTACTTCAAGTATCGACTGGTTATACCAGACTTGACTGGAACATTAGTTAAGAGCAGACATCGATCTTTTGATTAACTCAAGGTTTGAGTTTTCAAACCTTATCCTTGCGCATCATTCTTTGAACTTAAAAAGCTATAGGAATTGAGATTCAGGCCATGAATGTTGTAAATTTGTATTGATTCAATACTTGGTGTTTAAATTAAATAGTATTCATAGATCTCCAAAAGATTAAAATCATGGATAGGAACACACATATACTCAAACAAATATGGGTTGTGATAGATATGTAGGATTGAGAAGTCCACTAATTGGTTCTAACAAGCCTATAATGTTTGGATCATTTGTTATGAGGAGAAATTTGAAAGGTTGAGTTACAAGAAAGAAAAGATAGTCCATATAAATTTTAGAGCTAGTGGGAGCAATGTTATCCCTTGTATTAAAATAGGAAAAAATGTCCTAACTCTGCTATGAGTAAAAGCTTTACATAACTTAGGAATTGTCTCACTGTTAAACACATGGGAGAAACAAGAAATCATGCTTAGAGTTTATGGATATAGTTCTAAGTTATTCATTGACTTAAGCCAAAGTACTTGGAATCTTGAGAAACCTTGAGATGCAAAATTCTTGAAGAGTTTGTGCTAGTAAATGTAATGATTCATATCCTTTGTACATCATAATTCTTATAAGATCATTTTGGCTATAACCAATTAATCAAGGATCAAGAATATTCTTTGGAAAGCTAAAAGGATGAAAGAGACAATCATGTTAGTAAAGAAGAATTCATTGAAAAAGTTACATTGATGGTCAGTTCCTGACTAATAGAGACGTTTCCGTTTAGCAGTCGGAGTTTCTGATCTTAATAAATAGATTATTACCTTGGAAGAGTACTAAGTAATACACCTAAGTGGATTTGATAACAAGCTTACACTATATTGCAGTTGCCTAGATTGCAAAGACAAACTATGTGAATAAAAGTAATTCGAAAGTGACCCTAATGTTGTATTCAATCATTGATGGTTCCCTTGAAGTTTCTTGTAACCATAAAGTGACTTTACCTAGTGTTTGGATCCCGAGTTACAAAAGATCACATGCTAAATATGCAGTAAATACCTTCACGATTGTGAGGACATGATAATCAACTGAAGAGAATCTTGTTGATTTATTTAAACTAAAGCACTAATCAAGGTTAATAGCCACATAAAGATCAAATATCATTAAGCCTGTATATGTATTATCTTTATCACTTTAGTTTTATCCTATTTTAATTTAGGAACTGATGCAGTAATGGTCTCTAGTTGATCTATCGATTATTAATTGGAGAACTTAATAATTGATTGAGATCATTCATATCATTTAGGATATTATTTTGTTCCATTTTTGCATGTTTAGAACTAATTCTAGAATAAAACATTATTCAAACTTCCAGAATGTGCGACTCATGGGAGATAGTAGTGAATTAATATTTTCATATTGTTGGTAGATTGTTCATAGAGATAAACGTAGCTAAGTCTTACGTCCAATACTGATGAGTACTTGAAAATGGAGATTTTAAGTATTAGAGCAACCACACTTAAATATTACTTCATTGATCATGTCATGACTAAATTTAGATGACTATATTGCTTATTCTTCAAATGTTGATGCATGAGGTTTTGTCCTACAATTTGTTGTATCTTGGTTTGTCCCCAATGTTGTCCCTAACTGCTAGTTATACAAGTTTTAACTAGATATTGCTTGAGTAAGTACTGGACTTTGTAGTCAAAGTTTATTTGCTCCTTCTTCCATAAATGTATAAGTAGATATATTAAGGCATCTCGATGGTTTAGTTATGACATCCAAAGTACTCGGTCGAGTCCTAATTGAAAATGATGTGTTTAATTTAGTAGTTAGAAGCAGTTCTCACATATCTATCTCGGGAAACATAATATTGAAGTATGAGATTGACTATTTTTCAATGCTTCGAATTCATACATATATCATGAAGATCAAACGAATTTGAAGTCACTAGTCTTAGGACTTTTTATAGCATTCTTGTCATAAGTATAGTAGTTGCATTAGACTGCCACTCACTGTTGTTTCTAGTAAGTATCGTATCGGTCAATTATTATCGCCTAAGTATAAGTGGGAGATGATGGAGAATAGTGCCCATAGCCATAACATGTCGCGTAACATTACTATAAATAGCAATGTCGTTTTTGGCTTATACGCAAGAACAAAATAAAACAAAATTATATTTACTTTAGGGACATGTTATGTTCATTGATTAATTAATTAATTAATTATAAAACATGGAGAATATAGAATACTCAATAATGGTTTGATTCTTTGATAATTACTAAATGCCTAGATAATCACTAACAGATTTGGTAATTATCTTTAGGGTTTTAAACCACCTCCTTGTAAATCAAGAGGTCAAATTCTGGTTTTGGAAGGACAAAACTTAGCCTTTTTACTCCAAAAGTTGGAACCCTTAAGAAAACCCTAGAAAAGCCGAAGGCTCAATGCCATGTTGTGACACCACTTCTATAACGACTTGACATTCATCATAATCATATATTTGAACTTGTTTCATTTTGATTTCTTGTGGTTTATTCAGATCTACTAGAGTTTTGTGTTTTGGGTGCGATTAAATGAGAGGAACTCTACATTGGGTTTTCTATTCTAATAAACTATCTCGTCAAAAGAAGAAATCTACAAAGAAGCTAAGATATGTTTTTCGTTCTATTGACTTTTAATAAGTTGTATAGATTAGTTCATTTTAGATCCATATGTTTCAAGTCTTATATAAAATTGTTTAACGTTTTCACTGCCTTTTGTTTGTTATAATGAGGCTCGAAACCCATCATGATCATCAACTTTAGAGGGTTGGTATTGGGAATTTGAAATTATAAATATAAATTTATAAGAGTTTTACAAGGAGTTGGATTATTTTATTCTACAGAGTTAAGGATTACAATGGCGAGATACTTTAGTATCCCGATAAAGTAAATGTAGTTGTTGATGCTCTCAGTTGGATGCCAGATAGTGAGCCACTTTGGGAGTTAATGGAAAAGGTTCATGGAGGAAATAGGTACTCAATGACGGTTAGCACATCATTCCGCCCACAAACAAATTACCAGAGTTAGCACATAATTCAAACTTTAACGGTAAATTTGGCCTCGGTTAGTAGGTTTCTATAAGTTCATTGCTCGAGTAGGCAAGGCAGTGCATCACTTCCAGCTTCCTGAGGAGTTGAGTTTAATCCTACAAGTTGATCGGGTAAGTAAATACAGTAGCAACATCGGAAAGGTTTCGAAATAGACTTGGTAGCCAGAGGCGGATATGTGACATCATTATCTAGAGTTTTTTACTAACAAAGTGTTGACAGAAAAACTTGAGTCACACTTGAACAAACGATAGAACAAGTGATAATGCGGAATAAAGTTTAACTCAAAGGATTATTAAAGCTCAACAATAATAATAAGTTAGAGTTCGAAGGTTAGATAGTTAAATGCGGAAATATGAGGAAATATAAAAGACAACAAGTATTATATCAAGTATACACTTAAGTTGATTCATAACAAGAAATGCAATCACACCAAGTTAGTAAGTGAGATCAAACTTAGTGATTAAGTCTAGAAAGACTTACTCCGAAGAGAGATTTCGTAAAATTAGGAATATATTTAAGTGATAAGTGAGAAGAGAGGAAGATAAGTAATAAGACTCAAGATGTGTAAGAGAACTATATTCATTTAGAAGAAGAGAAATCTATTTATAGAGTCTCGAAGATTACATACAGTCTAATCTGTTAAGAGTTGCCACGGAGGGACATTGGATAAAAGAAAGTACTTAAATAAAAACAGATATTAGACTAAGACTAAGATATGATGTATTCGGTTGCAGATCTTTGATTGCGGTGTGGAGATTGGTTGCGGTTGCTGAAAGCTGCTTCAAATCTGTTTTAAGTTTAAGAGGGTCACTTTTATGTTTTAACAATTTCCCCTAAGTGACATCTCCAAATTTTCTTCAAGTGTTGAGTTTAAGGAACTTGATGAGAATCGACCAGAATTTCCTGACTTCCTTAAGCCACACGATTCTTCTTTAGATTTTAAACTTCACTTCAACAATTGTGTATTTTGATTTGTTGACTGCAGTCTGAGTGATTTCCAATTGCTCCCGGGTCATGCGGTTCATGGCAGTAATTAGAATGAAATACTTGGTTTCATCACTTTTGCGTTTGAAAATGAATCCAAGATTTTGGAAGTTGGTTTCTCTAAGGGATCTTTTTTGAAAGCCTTCAGTTACGACCATAGCCGGTTCAAAAGGAGGAAGGTTGAACTTTTGAGCAAGTGCAGGATGAATGTCTGCATCAATTCTTGCAAAATCACACATAGTGTCTCTCATAAAGGTACAAGCCCTTTCATACGCAATCTGCATCTTTGGATGTTTTTCAGTCTTATTTTGAAATACCTTCGCAATCAGGAAGATTTCTTCTGGGTTCATGCAAGGGAAATTAGCTTGGGTGCGGGTGTAGTCTGAGTTTATTCTAGTGAGAGTATACTGAATGAATTCAGCCTTCATGAATTTCCGAGGTTTGAAGTTTTTGACTGCGGAGGGCCTATCATTCGACCAAATCTTCTCAATAGAAGACCCATACTTAGCATGAAATCTGTTGAGTCTCTCAAACTCTAAAGGCAAAATTTTGTCATCGGGAAGATTGCGGTCAAAGGATTCAAATGTTGTGAAGTATTTTGCATTTGGAGAGATGGGGATATCCCAATAACCATCATGAGGAGGTTCTATGTAGGTGAGGTACAGCTTGTAATCTTTATCCAAAAATATTCTATGCGGATTGACCCAGGAATTGATGAGGGATTCAACCATTGTGATATCAACTCCATTTTCCCTGCAGATCAACTCAACGAATTTAGCTGATCTCTAGTCAACTTTCTTTTGTTTGGTTGCAGGAGAGTCGACTGAGTGTTCTGATGACATGTAAGAAGCTAAGTTCTTGAAGTGAGGAGAAGTTTCGGGTCGCTCTAGAAAAGGATGAGGTTTTTGATTGGCGTTTGTTGCGGAGGTGACTGATGACTTGGACTTCTTTGGGGAGAGGGAACAGGTGTTTTCTTCTGAGGAGATGGTTGCGGTGACGGTCGAGGAGTAGGGAGTTTTCCTTGGTGCAGATGAGAAGGCTGAGGAAAAATTTGATCCAAGTTACGATCTGCACTTGCCCCTCTTGAGGAAGGAGCAGTCAGTACTTCCTCAAGCCATTGCCTAAGACCATCAATTTTTCCAAAGACGTCGTCAAATTGAGCTTTTAGTGCATCAGCAAGTTGTTGGTTGTTTGGGATTGCGGGGGTGAAAGAGTAAGCGATGAATTTCCTTGTTGAGGCTCAAGATTTCGGGACCATGAAAGTTGTAATATAGGGACCTGCAGCGGTTGTTGATAGTGGTTTGTAGAATTGAGATGGCAGATTCATACGCGTTGTGCGTTTCGTCAACAACTTTCTGAGATTGAGCAGATTTATCCAAAATGATGTCCTGAAGATCAGATTTGATGGAGGATACTTCAAAGATAAGTTTTTCAGCAGTGGAGATGAAGTGTTGATGATCAGCCTTGCGGTTGTTATCCATGGCTCGGGTGCCTATTTCTACTTTGAGAGAGATGTGTTCTGCAGCAAGACGCTCTCTGGCTTCCGGTCTTTCTATGCGATCGATGAGGGACTACAGGCCAGGCGAGTCCTTAGACTGTGGTAGAGAAGATTTGACAGCAGCAAGAATCTGATCCACTTTATCTTGTAGAGATATGAATTCCTTTCTGGAAACAAGTTGCTTGCTTGCTTCTTCTTCTTCTCCTTGGGCTTAGAAATGGAATGCTGAGAACCGTTGGATTCCTCTTCTTCATCAAAAATCATCATTGGATCATCTGAGAGCTCTGGCTGATTGATTTCATTCATGTCGAAGTCGTCGAAACCAAAAGTTTGTGCAGAACTGACTTTGATTGCGGTTCCTTCCTCTTGAGAGTTATCATCAGCAGTTGTTAGAGGGAGCCTGGATGAACCTGCACCATTGGGATTGGACTGAGATTTGCTGATGGTCTCGGCCATTTCATCCATCCGCTTCTGAACTTTGAGAATTGTAGCCACCGTGTTAGCATTGTTTATGGCGGCGACCCAGTATTTGGCTACGGTTTGTGTAGCCCTGCTGCTTCTATTGAAGTTTCTTAGTTTTTTGATCTTTTCTTGCTTGAAATGCTGTTCGGAAAGCGGAATACTTTTGGACTTCTAATTCTATGACTAGATTGTAATGTCTCTAGGAATCATTAGATTCATCACCGTCAAATCCTTGAAAACGCACTGAGGTGTCCCTCGGGTTCACAGATCCTTGCACATTTGTGCTCACTGTGTCTAAACCACCTGAAAAAAGATGTAAGCAAAGTAGGATTTCTGGAGCATCCTTGGTCTCCTTGACCCATGTTCAAGTTTGGCCTCAGCTCCGTACTGGCATGGGTTGAAGAATCGCCCTGCGGTTGGACAGGAGTATTAAGTGTTTGGATTACACAGTCTAGAATGGAGCGCAACTCCGGTTCTTGAAAGAAGTGAAGTCTGGAAACCCTGGAGACCTTAGGGCGAGAAGAACCAATTAGATCCTCTTGGGATCTAGTTGGGGGTGAGTCTCCACATTAAGATGAACCGTGCACACTTGTTGTGCTCAAGTAGCTGGATAGGGTAGTAGCGAATGGGTTTGCGGGTACCCCAAGGACTACCAGAGCCTTTTGAGAGGCTAGGGTATCAGTCCGGTCACACATATGGCCAGTGGATTTGGTTTTCTTTTTCTTGAGAATGGCGATTGAAGCAGAGTTTAGATCAGAATCATCAGAAGATTGATCTGAGTCATCATCTGATGAAACAACCTTTTGGAGTTTACGTTTTTTAGAGGGTTATGCTTCCTCGGGAGGTTTGACTTTCTTGGGTGATTTACGTTTCTTGGGTATTCCACCCGTGGCATGAGTTCTTCCCTTGGTGTGGGGGCCTTGCTTGGCTGAGGGTAACTTCTTTTTCCTTTGAGCTAAGGGAATATGAGATAAGGTAGAAGAGGATGGAGCTGCGGATTGCTTTGGTTGAGTGGGTGCGGTAGAGGCTAAAATGTTTTGACTCGGGAGTGATGGGGTAGAAAGGTATGGGTCAATACCTTTCGTAGCCTCAATATGATATGTGACTATTTGGGTCTCAAGTCCAACCATAGTCAAGATATGAATGGGTAAACGTCTTATTGTTCCAAAGATAGATTGATCTTTAGAAGAGGCGTACCTTTTGATATCACGTGAGACAAAGAAGTTGATGTCGTTTCCCATACAGATCTTGGCGTCTGAATGAAGATCTGATATGCACAGTTCCCAAAACCTTGCAAAGGTCAGCTCGGTTGGATTTGTCTGTGGAGTCTCCTTGGGAATGTACTGGAGAAAATCATCCCATAGGTTTTGACCGTAGTTTACATCATGCCTTGTGAAGATACACCATACAATCTCGAGTAGCTTGACGCCCATGTTATCCGTGCCTCCGATTCTACCAGATAAACTGCGGATTACAAAATGGCATACAAACTGCCATACCGTAGGCAATTGATTCTTTTTGAATTCTATAGTACCTTTAATCTGCTTTAGGTATCCCATTTGATACAACGTGGGAGGTGATGTCTGTGATACTTGGTGAGAAGAACTTGGTCGAGGGATGCACCAGGAGGTTGATTCCAATAAGGAACTTGTCTTTGGTCAAGATGACCAAAGATTCAGCAACCAAGTTCATATGAACTTCTTGTAGATTATCAATGGGATGATAGGCTGAGAATGCACATTCGAATAATGTGGAGATAGGAACCACATCAGGGAATGCGTCGAATGGTCCAAAGAGTGGATGATTGGAGATGAACTAGATCATAATACGAATCGAGTCATTGTAAGAAGGATGATCATCGAAGATTGCCCTAAAGTTGCTAAAAGCAATCGAAGGCGATTGATTTCATGTAGGTGAATCAGAACCAGTTGGTTAGGCAGAGCCTGATGCTTTTGATGGTTTCTTTGAGATTCCTAATTTCAACATTCTGAAAAGATTGAAGAACTTGCCGGAAAACTTTAAAGTGCAAGAGGGAAGAAGGAAGATGTTCATCTTTGAGAGATCAGAAAGCATAAAGCTATCTTGGAGAGAAAAAGAGGGCTTTTATAGTGGCGGATTTCAAATAGTTGTTTTTACCATAAAGAAAAAGTGGTTAAGGATAAAAACCTTTGAACTTTTTTTATTTAACAAAATTAATATCAGCCACAAAAAAAAAATTAACGAAGAGTTTTTTTGTTAATTTTCAAAAGAAAAATGCATTTAATGAAATGTTAGGCCCAATACCCATGTCTGAAGAACGTGTGGTGAGGGGCGATAATCGGTTGTATAAAGGTGGAATTTGTGACGGATTTGACATTTTGGGGGTAAGAGGAAAAGACAGTTTAAGGAAAAGATTTTCTAAAAATATTTCTTTTATTGGAAACTGTTTTATTTTTGCATTACACCTAAAATATGTCTAACAAAAGGTTTATTTGAAAAGCAGAACTGAAACGATCATATGCTACAAAACGAATATTATGAGAATATTTTTCTTATTTAATGAAGAATCATTATATAGCACACAGTGTTTCAAGAATTTATGAAGTAGATGAGAGTTCCATCATCGAGATTGCGGTTTGAGTCCTCATTACGGATTAGGACTTCATTGAGGATTGAGACTTCATTGTTGATTGAGACTTTATTACGGATTGAGACTTCATTGCGAATGAAGTGTTAGATGACTACGGTAGAGGAAACTGAGAAGAACACTTGAACCAAAATCAGAAATAACAATCAATCAAGGACCCTTGAAATATAGGTATGATATATGGTTGCGGTATATATTTAGTATATTGCGGTACATTAAATGTATTGCAGTACATTAAATGTATTGCAGTACACAAGATACACTGAAACTATATAAGATAGATATATTTAGTTAGGACCGCAATGGCGACCATGACTGGTCTGCGGTACCTATCAATTCAAGAAGAATTGCGGGTCCGCATTCATCATTCCTAACATTTGTAAGAAATTGTTGAGTTTTGTAGAATCAAGTGCCTTTGTGAATACATCAGCAATCTCTTCATGAGTATGAACTAAAATTAGTTTAATGTTACCTTTCAGAATGTGATCTTTAATGAAGTGGTACCGTAGTTCAATATGCTTCATCTTAGAGTGGTGAATAGGATTATGAGAAATTGTTATGGCACTCTCTAAGTCATAGTAAATCGGTATCCGCAGCATCCTATATTTGTAGTCTATAAGTTGCGTTTTCATCTATAACACTTGTGAGCAACAACTGGCAGCTGGCATATATTTAGCTTAAGTAGTAGATAGTGAGACACAATTGTGTTTCCTTGATGACCAGTTGACGAGTCTTCCACCTAGAAACTGACATCCACTAGAAGTACTTTTTCTATCCAATCTACATCCAGCATGATCCGCATCAGTAAATGCTTGTAGGCTGAAATCATTCCCTGCGGGATACCAGAGGTCTAGAGACTTGCTGACCTTTAAGTACCTGAGAATCTACTTGGCTATGGTCATATGAGATACTTTCGGATCGGCTTGGTATCTTGCGCATACTCCTGTTGCAAAGACAATGTCTAGTTGGCTTGCAATAAGGTACATCAGTGAGCCAATTATTTCTCTATAAGTTTTGAGATCTACTGATTCTCCAGAAGGATCAACAGAAATCTTATATCCAAAGGCCATTGGGACTTTAGCAGAGGAACAGTTTTCCATTGAGTATTTCTTCAATAGTTCAGTGGTGTATTTCTCCAGATGGATGAATATCCCTTGAGGGACTTGTTTCACTTGAAGTCCTAGAAAGAAATTAATCTCTCTATGCATGCTCATTTGGAATTTGTTGGTCATGATCTTTGAAAATTCATCTACCATCCCCTGATGTGTTGATCCGAAGATGATATCATCCACATAAATTTGTACAAGCATAAGGTGATTACCATTTTCCTTTCTAAATATAATGGGATCAATCACTCCTCTTTTGTATCCGGATGAGACAAGAAATTTAGAGAGAGTCTCGTACCATGCTCTTGGAGCTTGCTTTAGATCGTATATCGCTTTCTTAAGCTTATAACATTGGTCTGGAAATTCAACACTTTCGAAGCCAGGAGGTTGCTAAAGATAAACCTCTTCTTTCAATTCACCGGTGAGAAAAGTACTCTTCACATCCATTTGATATACTCTAATGTTCTTGTGGGTTGCGTATGCTAAGAAGATGCGGATGGCTTCCATTCGTGCTACAGGGGCGTATGTTTCATCATAGTCAATACTTTCAAGTTGACTATACACCTTGGCGACTAGTCATGCTTTGTTTCTTACTAACGCACCAGATTCATCCAATTTGTTCTTATACACCCATCTGGTACCAACAATAGTGTGACCTTTTGGCTTCGGAACGAGTTGCCACACTTTGTTTCTTTTAAACTCTTCTAGTTCTTCTTGCATTGTTATAATCCAATCGGTCTCCATTAACGCTTCTTTGATGGTTCGGGGCTCGACCAAAGACATAAATGCAGCAAAGTGAAAGTGATTAGATAAGTCTTGTGAGGATCGAGTTTGGATGCCTGCTAATGGGTTTCCGATAATTTGACCTGGTGGGTGATCCTTCGTCCATACGTGTAGACGGGGTTGATGGGATGTCTTCAATATCTACAGATTCTTTAGTTGGGGATGATAGTTCCCCTTGGACTTGTGAGCAGATCGCTGAATTGTCTGGAGTTAGGAAGGTAAGATTAGAGTTTTCTTCTAATTGAAGTTCCCCTTGGATTACAGACGAGAGTTCCTCTTGAACCTGAGAAGGTTCCCCCTGGATTGTTGGAAGTATGATAACCCTTGGGTTAGTTCTTGTATCAATGTTTTCTATATTCTCGTCATCTGAGTCAGAAGAAACATCTGATGGTAGAGATCATCTGCGGATAGAAACTGGAGCTACAACATCAAGTACTAGAACCTCGATGGTTGTTTCTTGATCCGGAGTGGAGTTTTACCCCTCACCCGACGAGGTGGAAGTATTGAGTGATACTTCATCGGATAGAGACAGACCAGATACATCGGCATGCTGTTGTTGTGCTTCAGAGGACATAAGATCTCCGGATTACATAGCGGTCTCTACCAGGTCAAAGAGATCCTCATAGTTTACTTCAACTAAGTTTAATGGACCCGAGGAGGTGGGAATATCACTTTCCAGGATTGCATTGCTTTTGGGATATGCAGCTATGTTGCGGACGTAATAATCATGAAATTTGACGTCGAAGCTTTCGATTATTACTCTTGTGCGTCTAATGAGAACCCTATACGCTACTTTGTTTGTTGAGTATCCAAGGGAAATGCCTTCATTAGACTTTGGTGCGAAATTTTTAAGATGACCTCTGTTGTTGATCACAAAATATCTACACCCAAATATGTGGAAGAAACAAACATTTGGTTTGCGGTTGTTAAGGCCCTCATAAGGAGTTTTACTGAGACGCTTGCAAACAATGCTTCGGTTTTGAAAAAAGCATGTTGTGGCCACTGCTTCGACCCAGAAGTAGAGAGGAAGGTGTGCGAAGCTAAGCATAGATCTGACTGCTTCTACCAGAGTTCGGTTTCTTCGCTCTACTACCCCATTTTGCTGCGGTGTGTAGGGAGCTTAGAAGTTATGACTGATACCCTTTGAAACCAAGAAATTGTTTAAGATGTGATTGGTAAATTCGGTTCCATTATCACTTCGGATGCGGCGTACTGACAATTTCATCTAAAGTTCAATTTCTTTGATAAAATTGATCAGTATCTGCGGAGTTTCGGAGTTGAGTCTCAAAAAGAAAACCCAAGTGAAACGAATGAAGTCATCAACTATAACTAGTATATATTTTTTTGTGATGAAGACTAGCTTTAGTAGATGGGCCATGGAGATCAACGTGTAGGAGTTGCAGTGGTTCAGAAATTGAAGAATCAATCACCATTGGGTGACTTGACTTGGATTATTTGCCACATTCACAGGCAGGACAAAGTTTATCATTGCTGAATTTGAGAATTAGGAGACCTCGGACGAGTTCTTCGGTGACCAAATTGTTGATATATCTGAAATTAAGATAAGCTAGCTTGTGGTGCCTAGACCTGGGTACTTGTGAGTTTTTGGGGTCATGTGTGATCTTGAAAAGTTACAAGATCTATGATGGGTATGAGGTTTCTGAAAAGTGTGTGAGTTCTGACTAGTATAGGTTCTTTGGACACTGGAGGTCTGTTGAAAAATATGAGGTTGGGCTCGAGGAAATCCCTTTTGATGAAAATCAGATGAACATTTTTTAGCACGAGTCTTGACATTGGTTTTTTCAGCAGTCCAAAGGAAGTGGGATTATGTTTAGGACCGGTCTGAGGATGAGATCTGACATTTTTGTCTTTTCTTTGTGAGGCAGAATGCCTAGATACAGTGTATGTACATGACTATTTCCTAGGATGTGTCATTATAGGAGATTGACGTGATTTGAGATGGGTTGGTGTAGGCAAGATTCCTTTCCATTTTGGGTTGTCAAAGGAATAGATAATAAACACATTGCTTCGAAATGACTTTACATGCTTTTGGCTTATGTCGGATCTCTTTGAAAAAGTTTAAGGAACTGTACATTCCTTTTTGGTTGTTTTTTTGACAATTGAGATATTAGAAAGATAATTTGAAAAGACTGGTTTTTTTGGTTTCTTGGAATTTCAAACAAAGGTTTGTTTTTTTGAAAAACTTTTCTTCCTTTTGTTACAAAACTGTAACTCCCTTTTGAAAGCCAGTTTTGCTAAAGTTTTTGGTGTACCGCAGTCTCTTTGAATCCTTTGATTATTTTTTAAAACAAGGACTAGATTCATCCAAGATGGGTGATTCAGTATTCTGGGAACATTGGCCATATTCAAAGTTTTCTAGAGGAAGTTCGTGATAAATTGACTAAAGTGATACTGAGCTTTTGATTGGGAACTGTGATAAGGATGATTGAAGTACCGTAGAGTAAGATTGTGTTGTGGGACACTTTGTGAACGACTGTTGATCATATTGCGGTGTAGGACTGCAGTGGGAAACACTGCGGCCCGAAGGTAGTGTAGGAAAGTTAGTGAAATCTACAGGAGTTTCTATGAGAATTTCCTTGTCACAAACAGGTGACGCTTGAGAATTAGGACAAACTGTGCCAATGATAGGTTTTTAATCACATGTGTGATATGTGGATACAGGAAAATTTTCCTCAATTACACAATTATTGTTGAGGTCTTGAAGAGGACCATAGTGCACTTTGATGTCCTCGGGGAAGGTTTTACTATTGACAAGATAATGGAACTATTGGTCCGGTGGGACATAGGGACGGTCCTTGTTAAACCGAGGCGATGTGTCCTCTGAGGTATTGTACCCAATGGACCAACTCTAATTATAGGTGTTATCTATGGTTCCATTGTTCACAAGATTTTCAACAGCTTCACTTTCATTGAATAGTTTTCTATTAAAAGATTTAAACGTACAATTTCATTCTATGCTAAATCTCTTTGGTTCAAAGCTATTTCTAGTTGTGTTTCACTTAACATTCTTTCATCATTATCTAACTCAAAGTCCTTTTCTAACATAGCTACTTTGAGTCTTTTGGTATCCAGTCGCCCTCTAATGTGAAACATCTCTTGGGACGCTATGTTCTTCTCATCTAGAGCTTTGTTATAGTCTGTAAGGACGGCAACACATATGTCATTAAGATTGTCTATGAATGGTTGACAGTCATGCATGCTATAATTGAGAGTTTGGATCATGAGTTTTACCTATTCGACGATGCTTAGAGTCTCATCCTTTTCCATGTAGTAGTAGTTCTTTTCCAGCTTTGTAGACTCATCATCATTCGCAGTAGCCAACATGCAGATCTTTCCTTTACCTTTGACATTTTTGACGTTTTCATCTTCATCCCCTAATGACCAAACTTGATGGTCCCTTTTTACATGAGCTACGTATGCCCTTGTTTTTCCATCTCTTCCAGTTCTTGGGCCATTGTAAGGTAGAATGCTCTATCTTTCACTATGTTAGCTTTGCAGTCTTTTGCAAAGTGATTCTCCTTGTTTCACTTGTGATAGATTACAACATCATTTTTATCTTATGATGAGGGACCGGTGTCAGTTGAATTGATGGGATTTGGTGCCTCTTTGGTTTGAATGGTCTGTGGTTGCGGTGGAGGGTGAGGATTTTTGGGGTATCGAGAATGATTATTGAAGTTGCGGTTGAATGGAGATTTGTGAAACTGCTGATTCTTACGAAAAGAAGTAGGTGGTAGCTGGTTGAATTGTTGGCTAACAAGGTCTATAACATTCTGAAATTCTTCTTCGTCATCATACTCTGATTCAGCTTCGTTTGACTACGGAGGATTGTCATACAAGGGAGAGTTAGATTTAGTATATGGAGCTTTTGCTATAAAAACTAGTGGTCCTCCGAAGTCAGCACATTCTTTGAGTAGAGTGGATTTTTAAGCTTGTAGTTCACCGTAGAGCTTGTAGAGAGATAACGAGTGGATCTTTCAATCTCCTTGGACTATCATTTTTGCATCCGTCCAGTGTCTTCCCAAACCGTTGAGAAACGAAAGATTTGTCTCATGGTTGCTTCGGACCGTGTCAACATTAGATAACTTAGTAACAATGAGATCGAACCTTTTGAAGGAGTCTTCCAAACTTTCGCCAATATGAGCTTTGAAATTGTTGAAATCATTGAGTGTGGTTGTGAGCTTCTTATCTTGAGCTTGTTCTATGTCGTCATATAGGTTTTTGAGAACATCCTAGATCTCTTTTGTTGATTTGCAGTTTATGATAATGTCAAAGTTGTCAGGAGCAACTCCACAAGAGATTTCATAAAAAGAAACACCCTCATTTTCCATTTTATCGAGATCGTCTTTTGTGGGACGATTCATGGCTGGTTGACCTCCTCCTAGTCTGGCAGTGGCACCGTCGGTTTGAACAGGTTTAAGAACAGGGACATGTGGCCATTCTTCTACAGATCTCCATACATCTCTTCCAAGTCTCCTTAAGTATCTTTCCATCCTCTGAGACAAGTGATGATATTTGTTTGCCACTAGTATTGGGGCTCTACTGGAGCCACCAACATTGTTGGACACATTGAGAGATAATGTTTGTACCATATTTCCTTGTTTTGAAATTTTGTTTGTTTTTTTTTAAGAAATGAGCTTCAGTGGTATAGAAGGCTTTTTGAAAATCAGAGTTTTGCTTCAAAAAGCAACCACTTTGGCTCTGATACCAATTGTTGAGAGAAAAACTTGAGTCACACTTAAACAAACATTAGAACAAGTGATAATGCGGAATAAAGTTTAACTCAAAGGATCATTAAAGCTCAACAATAATAATAAGTTAGAGTTAGAAGGTTAGATAGTTAGATGCTGAAATATAAGGAAATATAAAAGACAACAAGTATTATATCAAGTATACACTTAAGTTGATTCATAACAAGGAATGCAATCAGACCAAGTTAGTAAGTGAGATCAAACTTAGTGATTAAGTCTAGAAAGACTTACTCTGAAGAGAGATTTCATAAAATTAGGAATAAATTTAAGTGATAAGTGAGAGGAGAGGAAGATAAGTAATAAGATTCAAGATGCATAAGAGAAGTATATTCATTTAGAAGAAGAGAACTCTATTTATAGAGTCTCGAAGATTACATAAAGTATAATCTGTTTAGAGTTGTCACGAAGGGAACATTGGATAAAAGAAAGTACTTAAATAAAAACATATATTAGACTAAGACTAAGATATGATGACTTCGGTTGCTGATCTTTTATTGTGGTGTGGAGATTGGCTCTGGTTGCTTAAAGCTGCTTCAGATCTATTTTAAGTTTAAGAGGGTCACTTTTATGTTTCAACACAAAGAATTCGAGGATGAAATCTGATTCAAGTATAAGAGAGTTGTAATGCCCTGTTTCTTGTCAAATTATTATAGTTGTATTTTATAAATCTAGAAGGAAATATTTTTTAAAATATAAATAAGGGAACTAATAAATAATTATTATTATTATTAAATACTATAATTTAATAATTTAAATGTAAGTTATAATTGAAGTTAGAGATTAAAATGGATGTTAGAGTAGAAAATGCCATTTTCTAAACTTAGTATGCTAAGTTTTGTGTTGTAGGGCCATTTTTAAGTATGAAGTTTTGTGCATGTGTGCACGTGAATTACAGTGCAAAAGGAGAATGCACTATCAATTTCCTTCCATGTTGATCGATTGCAGTTGTACCTAACCCGAATCCCTCCACCCACTTCAATCCACCAGTCGTCGAAAAACCTTGTCTTCCAGTCCTCATATTTATGTAGGTTGCCGATGAATAAGGGTCGATTTTCTATTTTGTAGATCAAATTTCCTTGGATGGTACTATTTCTTGTTCCCTTATTTTCCATTTCACTTGTCTAAACCAAAAATGCCACCACAACCACCATTAAAGTGGTGGTTGCCACCGCCTCCCCTCACTACCATGATGGCAGCGGGTGGTGATGATGCTCAAGCCTTATATTTGTTTCTTTTTTAGTTTAGTGTTGTATTGGGTGAAAGAATAAGTAATCCTAGCTTTCAATTTCATGAAATGATAAGAAATCCTATTTTTTATCGTTAAGGTAACCTACATCTAAAGCCATGATTTATGCAACAATTGGAAGAATTCTTATTAAAGGGTTATCACTTCATGAGGTTCTTTGTGCCTTGCAAGTTTTATAGTAAAATATGCTTAACTCTTTTTCTTAATGTTTCAAAAAACTTTTGAATGGATTTATTCAAGGCTTTATATTCTTGTTTTTTATGGCATTTTCGTATTGATTAAGTCCATAATGGGTTATGAGAAAGAAAAACCCAAGTTCCGAGTTTATGTAAAGACTGAGGAATCTCTCATGTTTTGTACAAATTCTAAAAAGTACCAAAATTTCGAATTACTGTAAACTCTCAAAATTCATATTTTGAGTCTAGTGTGTCCCTGATTTTTTTTCCTTGACCTGATGTTGGCTATAACTTGGGTGAAAATCATCATTTTTACTAACTGGTCCGGAATGAGTTACATTGATATGCAGTTCTATAAAATCCATGGAAATTTCTAAAAAAATCATATTGGCATGTACAAGTGGTCCTTGAAAATCTAAGAGACTAAATTAATGGAATCATGAAAAATATTGTAATTTTGGTGGGATTTAGTGGTGTTACAGTGGTCTTGAACAGGCTCTTGTTTCGGTTGAAAATCTAGAAAGTGAACCTAGTAGTTTATTTATATGTTTAGGGTTAATGGTAGCCATTTTTAATCTTGATTGTTGTTGGTTTGAATTTTGAAAGGTGACTTGTTGTGAGTGGATTCCAGGATGGAGTTGGAGGTTTACTCAACGACTAGAGGTGAGTTTCTTAATACACTGTGTGAACTTGTACATTCTTTGCGTTAATGTCTTATGGGAGAATGGTATTCTCTCACGTACCGAGGAATAAATAAAGGAGGTCTCGGTGAGTCCAAGCGGGGGATCGGGCATAGCCAATGTGTCCCAATGGATTCTGTTTCAGGGGATCGAGCTTAGCCAATGTGTCCTAAGGGCTCAATTTACTAAGCAAAAGGTATATGGCATAGCCATTGTGTCCCAGTAATTATATGTTGCTACTGATTCGCTCTTTGACATGCACACATAGTTGCATGGCTAATATTGTTGTTATATGTGTAACAGGGTTAAATTGTTTATAATATGATATTTTATATGTGTGAAATTCACTAAGCTTTGTGCTTAATCCTTGTCCCTTAAAAATTATTTTTCCAGGATCAACATGTATTCAAGATGGAAGGGCATGACAACACACTGGCTCAAGACAGATTGTTGGAGTTTTAATATTACATCGGTTTATGCTTTTCTTGATTTGGGATTGATAACTATCAACGGCTTCTAAAATAGATTGATCTTGGGGTATGATTTTGAAACTTATCTTGAATGAAAGACATGGTTTTGATATACTTATATAATTTTTAAAAGTTTAAATTTTTTGCAAAATTTAGAGATGTTAAAGTAAATGATTCATTTACATGTTTCACAAAAAAAACATGCAAATGTTTAATTTCTCATGCTTCTCACCTGATCACATATATATATATATATATATATATATATATATATATATATATATATATATATATATATATATATATATATATATATATATATATATATAATACCATTTATGTTTTAATCATACCAAAAGGTCAAACAAACATGTATAAACATACACGTTAATCATAATTTACAACTTCATAGATTGAGGAAAAGATGTCTAACTTGAACATCCGTATTCCTAAACATTATATAGTAAACATCTTGGTTTAAATTTCATGCTACATAATACGCATAAAAGTTCAAGCTTCATATTAAATCTTTAAAAAAAATTTATCACCAACAAAAAACATATGTCAGCCACCATAATCATTCTAGCTGAACATCCTTGGAAATATTTTTTAATATTTTGCGTCAGTATAAATAAGTATAAATATTATTATATATATTACCATTAATCCTAATCAAAATAAGAAGTCAAAACATATGGAAAACAACCTTACCTATATTTAAACCCGCCATCTTCTCATTCTTATAAAATACGACTATTTTCAACGTTAAATATGTTGAATTCGATCGTATGCCAAGATTAAGAGATGGATTTTGTTTAAATTTTACTTCAATATAAGAAAAATAGTCCCTATCTAATGCTTTATTCAATTGAGGAATTGAAAATCCAAGAAAAAAAAAAGGAAGAAATAAAAGCTTACAATGTATAACATCTTCCCTTCTTGACTTAGAGATCGATTTTGTGAAGTGGGTAAAATCACAATGTAGAATTTGAAGATATTCAATAATTAGCGCTTGGTTTTCTAACCTCCCTTGGGTGGTTTCCATGGTTCTTATTGTTGGATTAGTGTCTAATCCCATAACTATATTTGATAAGTACTTGATCTGGTTGTGCATGGTCCTTTTGGATTGTCTTCACCAAAGCAACTTGACAAGGTAATTTATAGAGAGAGAGAGAGAGAGAGAGAAGATATTACGGTTTATTGATATATTATAAGAGCAATATATTAAAGGAGAAATCATATTATTTGATTAATATTAGTCATAAATTAATTAGGAATTAATTTAGTGACTAAAAGAGATTAATTAAATAAAGGGGCTTAAACTGTCAAATGTGTGATAGTTTAGTTTTGGGTTGGGAGACCTAATGGACAAAGGGGGAACGAAATTATGATGAATGATCATCATATTTTCGTCCAAGGCCCTATTACAGAAGGTTCCATGGGCTGCTTGGTGATTAAGTTGTTCATTAGGGTTTTGGTAGAAACCCTAGCAGCCTACTGTATAAATAAAGACCCTTGCATGCAATTTTCGGCCACTTGATCTCAAGAGAAACCCTAGTGCCAATTTTAGCATCCTCGCCCCTCTCTCATAATTGCCTTCTTGCTTAAGGATACTTACCTAAATCATTTTGGTTCAATAAAATATGAATTTTATTACTTTTTGTCAATATCCTTAACAAAACAAAAGATAATTACCAATTAATTGAATGATAAATTCCATATTTGATAATATTTGATTATTTGAATTTATTTGGTAAATTATTTTAATCTTGATTAGATCAAATCTAGATAATTATTAAATTAATTGTTTAATTTTGAATTATTTGCTATTTGATCCTTTGTGTTTTGAAAAGTTCAAAACTTGCCCTCAAGTTTTGAAATTTAAATTTTTGATTAATTGTTTAATTTTGAATTATTTAAATTTCAAACCCTTAGAATTTTACAAATTTAAAATTCAATTCTATACTATTATATTATTACAAGATTAATTAATATATATGTATAACTTAAAATGCTAGTCTTAGCGTTAGTAGGTCTCATTCACGAAGTCGATCTATAATGGAGGGTATAAGGTTATGGCCTATAAAATGGCCGTTTAATGGGTATCCACTCTTACCCACCGCTTCCTTGATTGTGTTGGGTTATGAGCATTCTAACACTCCTAAGTGTACATGCAACCCTAAATACCTTGGATATATTTTTTCTCTATTATACATGTAAATATGATTATTCCAAGGTATTACCCTATCTAGCATATAATCTTTGATACTTGGGTAATAAAATAGATAGAATACATACCTTTTTGATGTAAATTTTCTTCATGAAGCTTGAGTGCCTAGTGCCCCAAGTGTGACACCTCAAATGGTTCACACAACACCATGAACACTTGGAATAACCTTGAGAATAAGGATATTTTGGTCCTCTCTAGTGAAATCGGCCTTACCCTTTTGTGTACATACACTAGTACCAATTTCACAAACCAAGGACATCTTTATATAGTGTGGAGATTAGGGTTAAACCCATGACCCTTCATTTCATATGATCCATGGGTTAAACACTCCATGGACTATCCATGAAAGCTTAGCCCAACCTAAATGAACTTGGCCCATCACACATTTATATCTAAGAGTCCATATTTAATTAGTTCCTTTTGATCACATAATTAGTTGTAAATTAATTATTGATCAATAATAATTAAATAATATGATTATATATTAATATATTAGAAACTATAATATATTAATATAAATCACTAGTATCCTTTTTCCTCATCTTGTTTATCCAATTGTCCCGATGCCATGCAACCTAAATGGACCATGTCGGATCGGGTCAAGTCTTACCAATTATAGTTATGGACTTAGACATTAATCCAACAGTTTATGTCGAACTCTGACGTGATAACTGAACTCTGATCTTGTCAATGACTTGTCCATTAGATAAAGGATCATATATTCCTCCATTCTAAATATCATATGGACTGAGACATGGATTATAATCATTCTCTATGCCCATTTGTTTTTTCCCGATTTCCGATTTATGATGACTGACTGATTGAACAGATCAAATCAATCTTGGCTTGGGCAAGCACTCACATGTATCATCATTAAATCATCGACGGGCTGACAGATATCGCTTTTATCCCAAATGTAAAAGGAATGGATAAACTTCGACTCATATGGCTTGTTCTACTACTTGTTGAATCATACACAAAGGCACATTTTATATCATCGAGTTACCAATGCGGTTTCGTGCAAAAATGTATAACTAACTCATGGTAACAACTCATATCTCTAGGTTTGAAGAATATAAGAAATTATCGTCTCATGATCACTCGTGATAAAATCCATGAAGTGATTCCAAAGAGCGCGGGTTGAATCCAATACTCAGAACTTATGAGCACTCATGAGTGTTGTTGCGCCACTTTGTCCAACAACTTGGACCTTTACAAGCCAACCCATGACAATCTTGATTCATATCTACTTCCAACATATGACCGTCTGTGGATGGTTTGAATAACTCAGTCATTGAGGAAGAACGACCTAGTTATTCTAGAAGTCAAAACATGCAAAGTGAAACACAAGAATAATCGAATCCAATATGGTCTCAGAACTTATGAACTTTATACTTGAATTAAAAACACTAGTTGTCCCATGCTCCAAGCATGTACACTATGTTTTTCTAAACAATAGCTTTGCCATACACTAAGTATGCACTCTATGTTTGTCTATGATCCTTACTTTGTGAAATAAACCAATTGAACACAATTTCAATGATTCTAATTTCACACTCCCAAATCCTTATAAAAAATGTAAGAATTCCAAATTCCTATCATTTATTGAAATCTGTTAGATTTTAAACTTAAATGCATTGATCCTATTGTAATGATTATGCACAAAGTCACGAAGACTTGAGAACTAACATCACAAACCATTCCAAAGGAGATCAACTCCTAGGAAACATCCTTCTTGCATTAAGTTTCCTAATCTTACATAGATTTATTGAACAACTTCCACCTTCCCATATTCCCATTTTGACTATCACTTCTGAACAAGAGTTGCCTCTTTTCTGAATATGTCAATATGGTCCTTCCAAAGATTAATATTATACTTCCAACTGTCCCTGAGCAACTAATCTTTGGTAAACCTTAGATTGTCCTCGACAATTGCTTAATCCTTTTAGTCATATCCAATTATAGACCTTTTTCCTTCTTAATGCCCTAGGCATTTGGAAAATTTTAGAAAGGATGAATATTATAGCACATGCAATCATTCCTATATCAGAATCATATGGGACACGATTCATGATGTCTCACATAAAGACATGATACTAGACAAGTCCTTTTGCTACAATATTTCTATTTGCCAAGTTCTCATAATTCAGACTATGAAAAGGGATGTCGTAATCATAATTGAATTTTAGAACGCAAATAATAGATCCATATATAGAATTTCCTTATGTTGAGCCATTCCAACATAACATTCATATATATACTTGACTAAATTTGATTAAAATCTCACGGTCTAAGCTTACAGATTTGAGATGAAGTATGATTTCCTCTCCCTTAATTATAGCAAAAACAACTTTTCAACCCCTGCAACTTCACGAATTGAAACTTTTGTTTTTCTATAATTAACATTGCTATCTTGCAGTACTAACAATAATTATCATGCTCCCACTAACATGATGATTATTAGTATAACATTTATGTTCCCACTAGCTTTGACATGTACTCAGAAATCAGTTGGACTTCTAGAAGTCAATACTTTACTGACTTTCTTACCAAATTTCAGATTTTTGAGACGGGATTACCTTGATAAGACTTTATCAAAATCATACACCTTATCTTAGATAGCTCACAGGTGTTTTGACAACCCTATATTTTCCAAAAGCATTATAACACTCGAAAGCCAAATACAACAGAATTAACCTCGAAAATAAAGTGTTGAAGTATCTAAGTTGGGATGCCTCAAATATTTGATATCATGCCAAGGTTTCCAAAAACATAAAGAACGCTCAAAACCGGGTTATATTGAAGAAAGTATAACCACTCGTATATTTACGACACGACGTTAAAACATTATTTGACGTAAAAAGTAAAATCTCAATAAAAATACATTCTTGCCTTAAGTATCTAAACAAAAGTCGTAGATCTCGTTGAAAGGTGAGCGTGCATAAAAAGATCGCCCAAATTGGACCTCGTATGAAGAAGTTACGAATTTTCAAAATTTCGTAACAGTAGTAGAGGGCTAAAAACTCGGATTGAAGATCGAGTGTTATTTAGCTATCGCCACCTAAACGGAAGTTGAAGATCTCCTCAGTGGTAATAAAACGATAAAAAGACAAACGAAAACCGACGTCGAATAAAGAACCTATGAATTTTTTTACGAACTTTAGGAGGCCCGACCTATTAAAAATATATCATTAAGAATGAAGTCAAAACTAGCCGACGGAGTCTAAATGAAAGTTGTAGAGCATAATCTCACCTACGCGTGGATATAAAGAACACGAAAAATGGAGCTCGTACGCGAAAGTTACGGAATTTAGAAGAGGACAGGCCAGATTACGCCCCGCGTTCTCTGGGAGTACGCCCCGCGTACTAGACCCAGAGTCGAGTCCCATCGGCCCGCCCAAGCTACGCTTAGCTAGCCAGGAGTCATAAGCCATGACACCATATTACGCCCCGCGTACTCCAAGATTACGCGCCGCGTACGAGGAAGTTCCAGCACTATAAATAGATGGCATGAGCTTCGAGTTTTGGCACGTTTTCACAATTCCTCAGTCATTCTCCCAGCTCCAGAGACCATTCCTTCACCTCGGTTTCCGCACTCGAGCCCCCGACGAAAGATCTACGCTGCAGGGATTCCCGAGAGCCCGAAGACGCAACTTTCCGCGGTCGAAGCTCTGCTCAACTCTAGCCTCTCTCTTCAAACTTAACGAGTGAGTTCATACCCCTACTTTTCAATTCTTTTCATGTTTTAGGGGGGGAATACAAGTACATTATAAGTCAAAGTATCGTTTTTATAAACATCTTTATGCTTAGAGGGCTATTATATCACCAAGTTATTCTTACTAAATGGAAACATACTTTTGAGAAGCTATAACGAGCATAGCTAACAAGTTATTCATACATTTTACATATACATCTTGACAAATGAAATACTTTCAAATGAAGTAAAGTCTTTATCATCGTATATCTGTTTATACCAAGTAATGTGAGACATTCAAACTTCAACGTACTCGTATGTATGCATTTCAAGTCCTGTATTATATACCATAATCTCTTGGAGGGAGAGCGTGATACTTGTGTATAGATCTATACGGGATTGACAACCCCGCACCTAAACTATTAGCTATAGTTAGACCGGCAGGTCTGGGGTGACAAATGTCATAACACTACAACACCTGAAGAATGTTGTTACAGGCCGTCAGTGTCAATAGTATGGTTATAAAACTCACATAAAAGTATAAAAACAAGTTTGATTTACGAGATTCATATATGCATTTCAGTTTTCCATTTTACTGTTAACACAAATTTTATCGCCATTATTCAAGTATGGAAAACACTAACGCACTCCAACACGGGAAACTTTTCAAATCATTTATAGAAAATATTGGATTTTCTGAAAACCTCATTCATCGATTTGCTATCAAAAAGGACATACTTTTCAATGCAAAACACTTATGAACTCACCAACTTAATTGTTGACACTTTTTCGAAACCACTTGTATTTCTCAGGGAATCAGTAATACAGGTAACCACCAGCTTTTGGAGAAGGAAACACTAAGGATGTTTTATTATTGAACATTTATCATCTCATTGTAATATTCTTTTGCTAATATGTATAACGCAACAACATACGTTTTCATTATATATGTGATGGTTGTGTTACTTTCTTTACAATATTCAATGGTTGTGATACTACGTGAAGTCATCCACCCCCGAATGTTTCCGCCATTCTGGTTTGGGGGTGTGACAGATTGGTATCAGAGCATTGTTTATAGTGAACTAAGTATATCGAACCACATACGATATACAAACTATAAATGCAAAGGGGACCAAAAACCCTCTGACGAAACATTTTCATGAACAAAATACTTTCTTTCAAAGATATACATTTTTACAAGCATGCATTAATCTAGTATCATAACAAGTTTTACTAAAAAGTATTAAGGCAAGTTACGACACTACGATTGATCCCCGGGGTATGTAATCATGTCGAGAATAAATATAGCCTGATCAACTATATTTATCCTGGATTTGACCAACGCACGTCGAGGAATGGTCGTAGTGGACAACAAGCCAAAAAGTTACCAAATACAAATTATTTTAGTTTTGCCAAGTTGAAATATTATAGGAGTATTATTAAAAATAGTTGTACAATAAAAAAATTATAGTTAAAAATAGTAAGTCGTTAAATAGAAATTTCTTTTCTTATAACGTTCTCATACATCTATCCTAGTACAGACAAATGGCCGGATTCCATTTACCAGGAGATCCCTACTACCCAAACCAAGGCAACGGCGGTTGGATAGAAGAAGACCCGGAGGAAGACCCAAAGGAAATCGAAGAAGAGGTCGAGGAAGAACCCGAAGGGGTTATCGAGGGAGAATTCGAAGTCGAAGTCGGAGAGGAATTCGAAGTCGACGAAGAGATCGAGGAGATTTCTAGCGGGACAGACTCCGAGCCAGAAGTGTTCGACCCTCCCATCCCTCATCCTCCCGAAATCAGACCATATCAACCGGGACCCATTCCCATGTGGGGAAGTCACCTCTACTACTGGAGCCGCCAGCAAGGTGTACGCCCTCCTTTCGGCATGTGCCGAGATTTTTACAATGTCAGTGGGGGAAGCTCAGCTGATCGAGCACTTCCTGTTATTGTGAACGCTATAGCTACCCAGAACTACGAGACGGACAGGCAAGCAGCCAGAGTTCGCGAGGTCAATGCTGCTACCCAAGGTAACGCCGCTGACATCCGCCGTTTGGAAGGACTACATGAGAATACCCAAATCTACACGGGGACACTTCAGAACCAAATGATAACGGCTCTGGCAGAAATAAGAGAGATGAAGGAACAACAAGCAGATCTTGAGAGATGACTGATGGGAGTCAAACGGTCGGATGCCGAATCTAGCTCCAAACGCCGCAAGTAGAACTTGTTCGAGCCCCAACAATTTTGTTATAGAGTAGGATTTTGGATAAAAGTTTTTCCCTTATTTCTCTTGTTTTCCCTATTGTATCCGTAATCGGAGATCTCTAGGAGGATCAAATTTTCCAAACAAAAACATGTAATGTAACACACCTTAGGTGCGACCTATATGTATGAATATGAAGTATTTCTTATTTTATACCTCTCAAAAATTACGAGTTTTAAATTTCTATGCCAACCTTGAAACCATAAACTAAAGTCAAAACAAATTACAAGATACAACTAACACACGATTGTCAAAACATTAGAAACTTATAGTATTCATTCTTATTTTTCTCTACCAGAACATGCCTCCTCGTAGATCAACCCGCAGAAACTCAACTTCAACACCACCTCCACCACCTCCTCCAATTATGGACACCGTTATGTTCCAGACTGCTGTAACTGCAGCAATGGCACAAATGAGCAACAACGGATCGGGGGGAGGAACAAACAGTTTTACAAATGGCCAAGGTCAAAGCCGTTCAGGGGTATGCACTTACAAAGACTTCATCAACGGAAAACCTATTCCCTTTTACGGGACTGGGGGAGTATTGGCTCTATCTCAATGGATAGAGAAAACAGAAGCTGTATTCGAAATCTGTGCATGTCCTGAAGAAAGCAAAGTAAAGTTTGCTGTTTTTACTTTCTCTGAGCGCGCCCTGACATGGTGGAACGGCCACGTCCAGACACTAACCCTAGTGGTGGCGAACTCCATGGGTTGGGAAAACCTGAAAAGAATGCTCCTTCGAGAATACTGCCCAAGAGGCGAGATTCAGAAGCTTGAACAGGAACTGTGGAACCTCTCGATGGTAGGTTTGGATATAGCAGGTTACACCAACAGGTTCAGTGACTTAATAACACTTTGCCCAGGAATGTTAACCCTAGAAAGCCAAAAGGTCGAGAGATACATCTGGGGACTATCACCCCAACTTCGAGGAAGTGTGCTAGCTTCCAGACCCTTGACCTTCGCCAGCGCCAAAGAACTAGCGCAATCTCTTGTTGATCATGGTGTCTGTCAAGGAGTCACGGCTATCATGGCCGAACCAACCAAAGGGAACAACAACAATGAGATTAATGCCAACAACAACAACAACAAGAAATTTTGGAACAAAAGGAAGGGGCAAAATTCGCAAGAACCTTCAAAGAAGCAAATGGTTGCGGTTCATGCTGCTACTACCCCCACCACAACTCCTGCTACCTCTGCACCAACAAAACCATATGCGGGGAATCTGCCCAAGTGCAGCAAGTGCAACTACCATCACCATGGTATTTGTCGCGAGATGCACTGCAAGAACTGTGACAGGAAGGGGCACACAGCCCGTTTCTGTAAAGCACCGGCACGACCAATCACTCAAGTTTCTGGCACCGGAGTAAGCCGGGCGTGTTATGGGTGCGGGGAGAATGGACACTTCAGGAGGGATTGTCCCAAGGAAAGGAATATTGGCGATGTGGGGAGAGTGCTGGCAGTAGGACAGAATGAAGCAATAGCGGACCCCACGGTGGTTACGGGTACGTTCCTACTCAACAACACTTATGCATGCATACTTTTTGACTGCGGTGTGGAGAGAAGTTTTGTGAGTCATAAATTCAAACACCTACTTAATCAAAAACCCCAACCACTCAATAAAATATTCACTGTAGAAATGGCAAACGGTAAAACAGAACACGCAAACGATTTGTACGTAGGGTGCACACTAAATTTAAACGAGCGCTTGTTTCGAGTCGATCTTATGCCCATTTCCATAAGAAGTTTCGATGTCATCATCGGTATGGACTGGTTGAGCCTTCACCATGCCGATATCCTTTGCCACGAAAGGGCTGTTCGCCTAAATCTGCCAAACGGCGAAACTCTTGTCATTTATGGCGACAAACCTAGTTCAAGTTTACAAATCATTTCATGTATTAAAGCACAAAAGTATCTTCGTAAGGAATATCGTGCCTTTCTAGCCCACGTAGTAGACAAGAAACGAGAATCGAAAAACATTAAAGATATTCCGGAAGTCTGCAACTTCCCGGATATTTTCCCAGAAGATCTTCCAGGAATCCCACCGGAACGTCAAGTCGAGTTCAAAATCGACTTAATCCCCGGAGCTACCCCTGTAGCAAAGTCACCTTACCGTTTAGCCCCAACTGAGATGCAGGAACTATCCAGTCAATTAAACGAGCTGCTGAGCAAGGGATTCATCAGACCGAGCTTCTCACCATGGGGAGCGCCAGTCCTATTCGTGAAAAAGAAGGACGGATCCTTTCGCATGTGCATCGATTATCGGGAACTAAACAAACTCACGATCAAGAACCGATATCCCTTACCGCGCATAGACGATCTATTCGACCAACTGCAGGGAGCAAGATACTTCTCAAAGATCGATCTAAGATCTGGTTATCACCAACTGCGAGTACTGGAGGGAGACATCCCCAAAACGGCTTTCCGAACACGTTATGGTCACTACGAATTTGTAGTAATGCCCTTCGGATTGACGAATGCTCCAGCAGTGTTCATGGATTTGATGAACCGAGTATGTCGTCCCTTCCTGGATAAATTCGTTATCGTATTCATAGATGATATACTCATCTATTCAAGAAGCCAGGAAGAGCACAGCCAACATCTCCGCCAAGTACTGGAAACATTAAGGGTAGAGAAACTTTACGCAAAATTTTCCAAATGTGAATTTTGGATTCGGGAAGTGGATTTCCTAGGACATGTTGTAAGCAAAGAAGGAATACACGTGGACCCCTCCAAGATAAAGGCAATAGATAGTTGGACTACTCCAAGAACCCCTACAGAAATCCGGCAATTTTTGGGACTCGCCGGGTATTACCGAAGATTCATACCAAACTTTTCAAAGATTGCCAAGCCACTTACCACCCTAACCCAGAAGAATGTGACCTTCGACTGGGGAGAAAAACAAGACAGCGCATTTCAGACACTAAAGCGAGCCTTATGTAGTGCGCCCATCTTAACCCTGCCAGAGGGAACGGAGGACTTCGTGGTCTATTGTGATGCATCAAACCAAGGACTTGGGTGTGTCTTAATGCAAAGAGGGAAGGTCATCGCCTACGCCTCAAGGCAACTAAAGACGCACGAAGCGAACTACACAACGCATGATCTTGAGCTAAGAGCAGTCGTCTTCGCTCTGAAGATATGGAGACACTATCTCTACGGCACAAAATGTACCATCTTCACTGATCATAAAAGCCTCCAACATATCCTTAATCAGAAGGAACTCAACATGAGACAGAGACGATGGGTAGAAATACTAAGTGATTACGAGTGCGAAATTCGATATCACCCTGGAAAAGCTAATGTAGTGGCTGATGCACTCAGTCGGAAGGAGTACTCAGGTCGCCGAATAAAATCCCTATCTATGACGATCCAATCACACCTGTTCACGCAAATCAAGGAAGCCCAAATAGAAGCCTTGAAATCCGAAAATGTGATAGGAGAAGCCCTAAGAGGAATGGATAAAAACCTTGAGACTAAGAGCAACGGGATTCGTTATTTCATGGATCGAATTTGGATACCGAAGTTTGGTGGATTCAGAGAAATCGTTATGGACGAAGCCCATAAAACACGATACTCCATACATCCCGGCTCCGATAAGATGTATCTTGACCTCAAGAAGTTGTACTGGTGGCAAAACATGAAAGCCGAAATTGCTACCTACGTAAGCAAATGCCTGACCTGTGCCAAAGTCAAGGTGGAATACCAGAAGCCCTCGGGTTTATTACAACAACCAGAAATACCCGAGTGGAAGTGGGAGCGGATAACCATGGATTTCATAACAAAATTACCCAAAACAACAAGCGGACTCGACACCATTTGGGTAATTGGCGACAGGTTAACTAAGTCAGCGCATTTCCTACCAATCAAAGAGACAGATAAATTGGAGAAGTTAACAAGGACATACCTCAGAGAAATTGTACGACTGCATGGTGTGCCCATATCCATTATCTCGGACCGAGATAGTAGATTCACCTCAAGGTTCTGGCAGTCGCTACAAAAAGCTTTGGGGACAAGACTAGACATGAGTACCGCTTATCACCCACAAACCGACGGTCAGAGCGAGAGAACTATACAAACCCTGGAAGACATGCTGAGAGCTTGCGTAATCGATTTTGGCAAAGCATGGGACACACATCTACCCTTGGTCGAGTTCTCGTACAACAATAGCTACCACACCGGTATCAAAGCTGCCCCGTTCGAAGCCCTCTATGGCCGCAAATGCAGGTCACCTTTGTGCTGGGCCGAAGTGGGGGACACACAACTAGCAAAAGGGCAAGCAACTGACAACACGCTCACTGGGCCAGAAATCATAAGGGAGACTACGAAGAAGATTGTTCAAATCCGAGAACGTCTAAAAGCATCAAGGGATAGACAAAAGAGTTACGCAGATAAGAGACGAAAACCCTTGGAATTCCAAGTTGGAGACCATGTCCTACTCAAAGTCTCGCCTTGGAAAGGTTTAATACGCTTCGGAAAACGTGGAAAACTGAACCCTAGATATATCGGACCATTCGAGATCCTTGCCAGGATCGGTCCAGTGGCTTACAAACTTAGACTACCTCAGGAGCTCCACAATGTACACCCTACCTTTCACGTATCGAATCTAAAGAAGTGCTTATCCGACGAGACCCTTGTCGTCCCTCTAGACGAAATTGCAATAAATGAAAACCTCCAATTTGTGGAGGAACCAGTAGAGATCATGGATCGGGAAATCAAAAGGACTAAAGAAAGCCGCATACCCATTGTAAAGGTCCGCTGGAACGCCAAGCGAGGACCTGAATACACCTGCGAACGCGAAGATCAGATGAAACAAAAGTACCCGCATCTTTTTCCTAAAACTGTAAACTCTATCTTAGATTAAATTTCGGGACGAAATTCCCTTAACAGGGGGATGATGTGACAACCCTATATTTTCCAAAAGCATTGTAACACTCGAAAGCCAAATACAATGGAATTAACCTCGAAAATAAAGTGTTCAAGTATCTAAGTTGGGATGCCTCAAATATTTGATATCATGCCAAGGTTTCCAAAAACATAAAGAACGCTCAAAACCGGGTTATATTGAAGAAAGTATAACCACTCGTATATTTACGACACGACGTTAAAACATTATTTGACGTAAAAAGTAAAATCTCAATAAAAATACATTCTTGCCTTAAGTATCTAAACAAAAGTCGTAGATCTCGTTGAAAGGTGAGCGTGCATAAAAAGATCGCCCAAATTGGACCTCGTATGAAGAAGTTACGAATTTTCAAAATTTCGTAACAGTAGTAGAGGGCTAAAAACTCGGATTGAAGATCGAGTGTTATTTAGCTATCGCCACCTAAACGGAAGTTGAAGATCTCCTCAGTGGTAATAAAACGATAAAAAGACAAACGAAAACCGACGTCGAATAAAGAACCTATGAATTTTTTTACGAACTTTAGGAGGCCCGGCCTATTAAAAATATATCATTAAGAATGAAGTCAAAACTAGCCGACGGAGTCTAAATGAAAGATGTAGAGCATAATATCACCTACGCGTGGATATAAAGAACACGAAAAACGGAGCTCGTACGCGAAAGTTACGGAATTTAGAAGAGGACAGGCCAGATTACGCCCCGCGTTCTCTGGGAGTACGCCCCGCGTACTAGACCCAGAGTTGAGTCCCATCGGCCCGCCCAAGCTACGCTTTGCTAGCCAGGAGTCGTAAGCCATGACGCCATATTACGCCCCGCGTACTCCAAGATTACGCGCCGTGTACGAGGAAGTTCCAGCACTATAAATAGATGGCATGAGCTTCGAGTTTTGGCACATTTTCACAATTCCTCAGTCATTCTCCCAGCTCCAGAGACCATTCCTTCACCTCGGTTTCCGCACTCGAGCCCCCGACGAAAGATCTACGCTGCAGGGATTCCCGAGAGCCCGAAGACGCAACTTTCCGCGGTCGAAGCTCTGCTCAACTCTAGCCTCTCTCTTCAAACTTAACGAGTGAGTTCATACCCCTACTTTTCAATTCTTTTCATGTTTTAGGGGGGAATACAAGTACATTATAAGTCAAAGTATCGTTTTTATAAACATCTTTATGCTTAGAGGGCTATTATATCACCAAGTTATTCTTACTAAATGGAAACATACTTTTGAGAAGCTATAACGAGCATAGCTAACAAGTTATTCATACATTTTACATATACATCTTGACAAATGAAATACTTTCAAATGAAGTAAAGTCTTTATCATCGTATATCTGTTTATACCAAGTAATGTGAGACATTCAAACTTCAACGTACTCGTATGTATGCATTTCAAGTCCTGTATTATATACCATAATCTCTTGGAGGGAGAGCGTGATACTTGTGTATAGATCTATACGGGATTGACAACCCCGCACCTAAACTATTAGCTATAGTTAGACCGGCAGGTCTGGGGTGACAAATGTCATAACACTACAACACCTGAAGAATGTTGTTACAGGCCGTCAGTGTCAATAGTATGGTTATAAAACTCACATAAAAGTATAAAAACAAGTTTGATTTACGAGATTCATATATGCATTTCAGTTTTCCATTTTACTGTTAACACAAATTTTATCGCCATTATTCAAGTATGGAAAACACTAACGCACTCCAACACGGGAAACTTTTCAAATCATTTATAGAAAATATTGGATTTTCTGAAAACCTCGTTCATCGATTTACTATCAAAAAGGACATACTTTTCAATGCAAAACACTTATGAACTCACCAACTTAATTGTTGACACTTTTTCGAAACCACTTGTATTTCTCAGGGAATCAGTAATACAGGTAACCACCAGCTTTTGGAGAAGGAAACACTAAGGATGTTTTATTATTGAACATTTATCATCTCATTGTAATATTCTTTTGCTAATATGTATAACGCAACAACATACGTTTTCATTATATATGTGATGGTTGTGTTACTTTCTTTACAATATTCAATGGTTGTGATACTACGTGAAGTCATCCACCCCCGAATGTTTCCGCCATTCTGGTTTGGGGGTGTGACAGGTGTGTCTAAACAATTTTAGAACAATGAAAAGGGATGTCATAATCATAGTCTCAATTGTTTAGATCTTTGCTATCTGCTTCAAATCTACTTGGTGGAAGTGTTTCCTCACCATCATTTTCATGAATCTGAGAGAAACCTTGTGACCCTTAGATTTTATGGTGTATATGTTCTTATACATGTGAATTGTCAAAACCATAGTCACAAGACAAGGATAATGACAAATCCAAACACATATGGATTGAACTCAATCTTAATTTCTTGCCACCTGGAAACTTAAGGGCCTGCCATTGCTTCTAAGTTGTTATGCAAACAATTGAGAACTCTCAAAACTCATATGCAAAGCCAACTTTAACTGAAATATGTCAATATGATAGGCTATAAACCTAACGTCGTGTGCTAGCGATAAATTTACAAGTTTTATTCTTGATTATCCTTTCAGGATCTTTAAGAATCCCACTATCCTCTTGACATATAAGACTATCTTGCCAAATTTTCAAGAGACAGTTTGGATTCTTTATCAAGACAAACACTTCACACAATTGGTCTTAGTTGGTCTTTTTTTTTTATCCAAAACATCACCAGTTACCAATTTCAAATGTACAAGAGTAGGATACTTTTACTCTTACATTTTACTAGTGTTAAAAAAACCTTCCTTTAAGATATGTCACTCAAGTTACAATCTTGGAGTATGACTCTAAGAATTTTTTTTGGAACGAGGTATGAATCTCTTCTTGATTTGACCATTTCAACAATTCATAGCTCCTCTTCTTAGCTATCAGAATGCACTTAAAGGATGAATTGTGATAAGGTCTCTTAATCATTAAGATGATCATATAACATGATACTAAAGTACTCTCCCATCTTTCCAGATTTGAGAAACTTTTATACTTCTGCCTAATTTGATTCTTCTCATTCGTTCTGCCATACATCGACATTTTTCCATTGTATCAGAATTACACTTAAACTTGTAAGTGTAACCATATTTACTAAAATTTAATAAAACATGACGAATAGTCTTATAGATCTTTTGTGGTGGACTTGACCAGTGCACAAGAATGTGTACTCGATCCCTTAGTCCTTCACTTGACTCACATATACATGTGAACAAGGAACTAGTCTTAATTTTCCAAAGCTGAAAGTTATCATTCATCATACTGTACAATTTGTATGATTCCAAGTTTCTATCCAACTGAAAACTTGGGTGATGAGAAGTTTTCCTTATTTGGTAAATTTAGACACTACCATAAACCAAAGAATCAAATTCACATTTCCATTCTTGCTATTAATGGAATCATATAGACAACAATTTTTCACAAATGCCATTGTAAGGATATTTTTAAAATAAATAAAAAAACAAAAAATTTCCATTTATTTTAAAACATTGCGGAAAAAATTTTCCTTACAATGGAACTTTGAATGAAAACTATGCTACTACATGTTTCCTAGCAATCTATCATAACTCCCTAAGAGTAGCTCAATAATCCGATCTTCAATCAAGCGATAGAAATCTATCTTCGCAATTAGATTCAGCACACTCTTTATTTAAGTTTCCATTACTTTTCCTTTGATTCTTACAACATCAACATGTGAGAATCTCATAATAGAAACTTAATCGAGTTAGATAGTGGAGTTTACCTGAAGTAGAGTCAAACTTATTGACTTTACCAGCCTTATGATCTTTCAGGTAAATTTGCCAGCTTCACAACCAATGACTCTTCCTTTTGGCAATAGAACCATATGGACCCTTTGGGAATGGTACATGGGACAATCTCAGACTTAGCCTTTCTCTTTACCATTTGGTCAACCGAGTTGACTATGGTCAATCCCTTTCAATTGGGAAAAGGAAGCTTTTACTGGGTATCCTAATGCAACCATTTTCAATGTCCATTGAAGGTTTGGAAAGTTGATCTACTAATCAAATTCGCTTTACCAAAGCTCCAAATCATTGCTAATTCAGCAGTACCAAGCAAATAGATAAGATCATTAAGGGTCATGTCATAGTCTATTCCATAGTAGTCCTAAAGGACCTCACTATGTGACTTAGAAAGTGATTGAACATCCAACTTTCTTAAGACTTTGACACCCAAATCTCCCGACTTGTCAATATGTGACTTCATCTCCAAGATGTGAGCACACATAGACCTTGCCTGCCAATAGGGTTTGAGTGATCTTGAACTTGTGGGTTAGGGAGGATAATTGAAGGAGGTGGAGGAAGTGAAGTTCCAAGAGATTTGGGAAGATCATAGATGTCTTAACTAGACATCTTTTGGGATATATTTAAGATAGTTGATTTAAAGTCCTTAATATAACACCCAATATGAAATATTAAGGGTAGGACCCAACACAATACTTTTATAACTTGGAAGAGGGATGACGTAATCCAAGCTATAAAATATTTGAAGGTATTCGAATGACGATTCACCAATTTCCACCATGAAAACGAAATAATTTAATTAGGTTTTACTTGGATTTGAAACTCCTAGATCTTTTGAGATTCATTGAACTGTTCAATGGCATGTTTCAATCTCGAGTGTGCCCTTCAAGATTTCTGACTGGGATGCCGAGGATCACAAAACAAGGTATGAAGTAACCATGCAAATCACTTCGTACCCTTATATTTACCCCTTAATCGATGTGCCGGTTAACCACACACCCTCCACCGATACTATGATAAATATTAAGTTGCCCTTTTCCTACCTTGTTAAATCAAGCTAGTGTGCCGGTTAACCACACATGCTCCACTATCCGACTTAAGCAAAGTGCAAAGTGTAATTTCATGGATTAGCAACTTATTCACATTTTCTTAAAGTAATTAAGATTGGGAATTTTAAAAACATTTTACTTACTTTATATTTATCATTAATACATTTAGTGAAGGGAGAATTATAGTCCTTGTCCTACCTGTTCGGCTAACAACCCTCCACCAGTCAAGGAAGCAGTAGGTGAGAGTGGACACCCATTAAACTGCCATTTTATTGGTAGTAACCTTATACCCCCCTTATAGATCGACTTCATTAATGAGGCCTACTAATGGTAAGATGACTTGCTCTTATACATACATACATATATATATATATATATATATATATATATATATATATATATATATATATATATATTAACTTATAATATTATAAAGTATAAGGGTTGAATTTAAACTTTTAAAATTCTAAGGGCTTAACTTGGAATTAAAGTATTCATGGGAAAAAATTACAAATTCCAAAACTTGAGGGCAAGTTTTGAAACTATTTAAAACTCTTGGATTTTCATAACTTATGAGTTTATTTAAAGCTTTAAAACTTTTAATGAAGAGACTCTTGGACATCCATAACTTGAGGACAAGTTATGGAGCCATAAAAACTATTTAAAAGAAAAAGACTCTTCATTTTTTTGTAACCTCTTATTATTTAATAACACTTTTAAAGAAGTGAATCTTCATTTTTTATGTAACCTATGGCACTTTTATGAGTTTTAAGATTCATAAATATGACCTTTTATGTAACTTGAGGACAAGTTACAAAAACACATTTTATGAACTACCTCTAGATTAATTAGGATTGAAAACAACTAAAAAACAAATTTTTTTCCATTAATCTAAACTAACTCATAAATCAAGGAAACATAAAACTTTTGGTAATCCATAACTTGAGGAAAAATTATGGACTCCATTAAAAATACATTTAGATCAAGAATTAACTAACAAACACTTTTGTAAATAATTCCTATGATCTACCAAAACTCATAAGAATGAACAATCCATATCAACAATTTCAAAATTTACTTCAACATACATAAATCTTGAAATTTTCATTTTAACCATGAAATTGGTTTACTATAATCATTACTACTTTAAAAAATGGTTTTATAAGACCAAAACAGCTTAAGGTAATGATTTTAAACCAATTCCAGCTTTTAAACTCGAATATATGTTGTCAAGTACCTTCATGGACTCGTCGAGTCCCTTGTCCAAGAAGCACAAGTCTTCGATTTTTCAGGAATTTAAGCAAGAATAACAAGAAAACAAGACTAGGCTCTCATACCACTGTTGGGTTATGAGCATTCTAACACTCCTAAGTGTACATGAAACCCTAAATTCCTTGGATCTATGTTTTCTCTATTATACATGTAAATATGATTATTCTAAGGTATTACCCAATCTAGCATACAATCTTTGATACTTGGGTAATAAAAATAGATAGAATACATACCTTTTTTATGTAACTTGTCTTCATGAAACTTGAGTGCCTAGTGCCCCAAGTGTGATACCTCAAATGGTTAACACAACACCATGAACACTTGGAATAACCTTGAAAATAAGGGTACTTTGGTTCTCTCTAGTGAAATCGCCCTTATCCTTTTGTGTACACACACTAGTGCCAATTTCACCAATGAATGACATCTTTATATCCTGTGGAGATTAGGGTTAAACCCATGACCCTTAATTTCATATGATCCATGGGTTAAACACTCCATGGACTATCCATGAAAGCTTAGCCCAACCTAAATAAACTTGGCCCATCACACATATATATCTAAGAGTCCATATTTAATTAGTTTCTTTTGATCACATCATTAATTATAAATTAATTCTTGATCAATACTAATTAAATAATATGATTATATATTAATACATTAGAACTTATAATATATTAATATTAATCACTAGTATCCTTTTATGTTTCTCATGGTGGAGAATTAGTGAATCGTCATTCACTTACCTTGAAATTGTTTGCATGTTAGATTACGGCATCCCTTTTCTAATGTGTAAATAATGTTGTTGGATCCTATCCCTTGTGACAACCTGAAGTTCGTACCATCACCGAAACCCGTTTGCGTCTATAAATTCGTCTTTTTCAAATCATTTCCATTTACATTTTTAAAATTAAGTCATTTATTTCGAGACTTCTATTATGACTTAATTAGTATACAAACCCATTAGAAACTCAAGAAAACACCCCAATATGATAATTAGATAAATTTTAGAAATTGTCCCGCCGGGTTACGATAACTTAGTCGGGTGCGACCAAAAGCCCCGTTTAACGTCGGTATCGGGTAGAATTACACCGTGTCCCAAACCCGAACCATATATAAAGTGGTTTAAGCTTCATTTGAAGCCTTTTCACTCTCTCTCTAACCTCTCTCCTCAAATCCACACTTTAAATCCAAAAATCATTGAATTCAAGCCCCAAATCATCAAGGTAACTTCCCTAGCTCCTAGTATAACATATTTAGCCTTCATTTTCGAGTTTAAATCATGAAATAGGACCATATTCATGAGTTTACGGCCCTATAATAGTCCTAGGCCGTGAACTCACATAAAATGGGTTTTGGAGCCCAAAAACCCTTCCAAACCACATTAGGAGCTTAGATATGACTTAGGGGCTTACCAAAATGGACTTAGAACACCTTGAACTTAACTTTTGGAGAGTAAAAATGAGTTTACTACCCAAGATCATGCTTGGTCCGTAAACTCCATATCATGGGGAGTAAACTCATTTTAAAGTGTTAAAATGCCATTTAATCACACCAATAGCCTTGGAATAAAGTCTATAAGCAACCACAAACGTGTTAGAGGCCTTAAACTTAATGAAAACCCCTCCCTTAGGAGTTCACGGCCGTAAACCCCCCAAGGATGGGTTCCTAGGCCGTAAACTCCTATAACATAGTCAAATGATGCCCAAAATTCCATCCAAGGCTTGTAAAATGAGTTTAAATCACATGTGATTGTCCTAACACCACCAAAACACATAAGGAATGGGTATGGGGGAGTTTATGGCCGTAAACTCCTAGTTTACTTCCGTAAACTCCATTAAATGGTCCATAAGTGAGTTAAATCCATTCCTATGCCCTAGATTTGATCCTAGCTAATTTTCCCAAGTCATATAAGGCCATTTAGCACCATAAAACCCCTCACCCATGAGTTCAAGGCCGTGAACTCGTGTGGAGTTGGTCTTAGGGCCGAAAACTCCATAAGGAGTTTACTCTCGAAGAGTAAACACATTATCCAAGCCATATATGTCCGTAGATGTCACCCGGGTCACTCCAAACACTTGATTTAAAGTGTTTTCACGTCTTGGAGTGTATAATCATGTCTAATTAGTAATTTAAAGTCTAATTAAATACATTTGTATATCATTTCATATTACATAGGAACCTCACACGTTATCAAGCCCCAAACCGACACTTAGCATCCAATCCAACATGCTTCTCGACCAGTGAGTTCATACCCCTACCCTTTTTCAAATGTTTTTCAAATGTTTTCAGGGAGGAATACAAGCAAAAGTACAAGAAAATCTTGTACTCAAACTTATTGTTTTCTTTTCAAATGTCTATATCCTATATGTTTTTAATATCGAAAACTGTTTTAATGAAATAGTTCGAATTACGAAGTTAGCTTTCAGACGAATCATAGATTTCTTGATAAAGTGTTACAATCTAAATATTATTTCATAAACTATGAATAATTCCTAATAATCATCAATTAGAACTAATACAAATACGAATACGAAAGTATAACTAGAAATACGAATACGAATGTGAATACGAATGCGAATACGAATACGAATATGAATAGGATTAGCAATAGGACTATGGATACGAATACGAATGCGAATACGAATACAAATACGAATAGGATTAGGAATAGGACTAGGAATACGAATATGAATGCGAATACGAATGTGAATACGAATATGAATAGGATTAGGAATAGGACTAGGAATACGAATATATGAATGCGAATACGAATACGAATAGGAATACAAATATAAATATGAATACAAATACAAATATAACATATGAAAATGAATATGATTAAGAATAGGAATACGAATACGAAGGCACGCATATAGGTACATTCAAATGTAACACAATTAGATTATCAGAATACCTAGCTAATATAACAAGTATGAAACATAATCAAACATTACATTGGGATTCAATAACTAAACTTACTTTTAGGAAAATATAGGATTTTCCTGAGATAACAATTGTACATAACCAGATTCGTGTAATAAAACAGTTAATCAAACTTTACATATAAGAAAATATGGGATTTTCTTGGATAACAAACTTTTCGAAAACCAAAGGGGACTTGTACATTTTCAAAAACAAACATCTTATGAACTCACCAGCTTTATGCTGATTTTCAAACTGCTTGTATTCTCAAGTCCATATTAGACAGGTACCCAGCGATCCTTTTGGAGAAGACAGAGCGCACAGAAGACCCGTCTCTACTTTTGTTCATATATACATATGTATAATACTTGTAACATGTTACTTTTGACCAGATGTAAATTCTAATATGTAATGTAATGGTTGTTTTCTCTGCTTACTATGTGCATTGGATTTGATACTCATCGTGGAGTCCACCCCGGAACGTTTCCGCCTTCGGTTTCGGGGTGTAATAGCCCTAATCTCTCATTTTGGGTGTTTAATTAGGGATTCATTTCTAATCAAACTTTGTTCTTTTCTATTTCAGATGTCGAACTCAAACAACAACAATGCTTCCGGCTCGAACTCCTCTGGCTCATTCTTACTCATGAATTTGTGTGGGAATGTGATTTTTGACGGGTCCAATTTCAATGATTAGATCTGTAACATCCGAATGGTCACTCGTTACGAGAACAAAGAGCATATCCTCAATAAGGGACTAAAGGAGGTAAACATCAACACTACTACTCCCGAAGAGATCGTTGCCTTTGAGGCCCATGAGTATGATGCCACGAAAGTCCATTGCATCATGCTAGCGACCATGACTGTTGAACTACAAAAGTCCTATGAGGACTACTATCCCTATGAGATGCATCAAGACTTGCTGGACCGTTACCACCAAAGTGCGAGGTAAGAGAGGTATGATATCATCACTTCGATGATCACTGCCAAAATGGACATTGGAGATTCCCTTACCGCTCATCTGCAAATGATGCAGAGATATGTCGATCTCCTGCTAAAGTTGAATGTTAACATCGATGAAGAGCTGGCAATTGACATTATCCTTCACTCCTTGCCTCCCTGCTACAACCAGTTCCGCATGACCTACCACATGAATAAGGAAGAGGTCACTTTGAGCAAGCTTCAAGGATTGCTTAGGACTGCTGAGAGTGATCTCTAGGACAAGTATGTTGCTTCAACTCCCACTCCAACTGTTGCTCCTGTTTTGACCATTGGTCAAGGGAGGGGAAAGAAGAGGAAGGCTCCTTCAAAGTGCCACCACAAGGGAAAATCCTAAGATGATACTCTTTTGTCACACCCCCAAACCAGAACGGCGGAAATGTTCGAGGGCAGATAACTTCATGTAGTATCGTAACAATTGACTACATAGTAAAGAAAGTAAAACAACCATCATATATATATAATTTAAATTTTACATTGTTGAATGATACTTGTTTCAAAACAAATTACAATATGATGACAAAATGAGTTTTAAACTGACGAATTAGCGTCACTTCTTCAAAAGCTGAAGTTTACCAATATTACTGAATCCCTGAGAAATACAAGTAAGTTTGAAAGAGTAGATCAGCATTTAAGAAGGTGAGTTAATAAGTATTTAATGTCAATGTTTGTATAAAATCTGAATGAAATTGTTTGTAGATGTTTGAAAACTCCTAGAAAATCCCATATTTCCTACTAGTATAAAAGTAGTCTTCTACCAAGACCCGACATGTTTGAATGTTTACTTCTAGAAATCCAATATTTTTCCATAAGTGTGTCGTAGTTTAAAAGTTCCAAAACTGTAATGCAAAAGTGTTTTTCATACCTAGGATAGTAGATTTATGTATGTATAAAATCACTAAGGCATTTGATAACCCCGTAAATCAACGTGTTTTTAATACTCCATGTGAGTTTTATAACCATGCTATTGACCCAGACTATCTGCAACAACGTTCTTCAGGCGTTGGAAGGTTATGGCATTTATCACCCCAGACCTGCCGGTCTAAGTTTCAGAAATGAGGTGATTTGTGCCTCTATTTATAGGCTGGGAATTCGCATTACACGGGGCTTAACTTCGGAGAATGTGGGTCGTACTCAGTATGCTGGGCATACCAAACCCTACGTTGGGCGTATGCGGGCCACGTGTCGACATCCGGTGCGAAGCCATGCGGAGAAAGGTGGGGCTGGGATTGTGCCATGTGTCAGCCTCTCATCTTAACCCATACTTTAATTATCTTCAACTTTTCGTAACTTTCGCATACGAGCTCCGTTTTTGACGTTCTTTATATCCACGCGTAGGTAGCGACGTCATCTACAACTTTTTTTAGACTCTGTCGGCTAATTTTTACTTTATTTTTAAACTTATATTTTAACAGGATTTGACAGTTAAAGTCTGTTAAAACTTCATAACTTTGTCATCCAACGTCCGTTTTCGTCTGTCTTTATATCATTGAGCTCCTATTAATGAGATCTTCGATTCTCATTTAGATTGTGTTAGCTAAAAATTGATAGATCTAAAATTCAATTTTCGGGTTGCATGTTGCTTTGCCAAATCTTAGAAAAATCATAACTTCCTCTAACGAAGTCAGATTTGGAAGTTCTCTATATGCACACTCTTGGTTTAACGTATACTGTGACTCTCTTTTAGATCACTAAGGCTAAAAAGTATCTTATCGCAATCTCACTTTTTACGATACACAACGTCGTGTCGGTTTTGTCGCAAAACTTCGACATGTCATAATTTCTTCGTTTTAAGTCAGATTTCAACATTCTTTATATCTCCAGAATCCTTGTCACAGCCACTCAACTTTCTTCAAAGATATTGGGTCTATCTATTATTTTATTTTTGATGCATATTCTTATTATAATTTTATTAGATCATTATAAGCACATATATATCACATAAATCACAAAAACCACATAATACTTAAATTTTCGACCCTAACTATTACATCATAATATTAATTCTTAGCCAGAAATGCGGGCGTTACAATTCTCTTCTCCTTAGGATGATTCCATCATGGAACCATGCATCAGCAAACAGAAGTGGATAGCGAATCATCATGTCACTCTCTGTTTCCCAGGTGAGGTTCGGCCCATTCATATGTTTCCATCACACAAGCACTAATTCGACCATCTTGCGTCGCAACTTCTTTGTCTTACGGTCAATAATTGCTTCAGCATCTTTGACTAACCTCTTTTCTTCATAAATCCTTAAATCTGAAAGTGGAATCATATTGGGAACTTCTCCCGTGCACTTCCACAAATAACACAGACGGAAAGTGTTATTAATACCATCCAGATCTTCCGGTAATTCTAGCTTGTAAGCTTGGTTCCTAATCCTCTGAAGAACCTTGAATGGTCCAATAAATCTTGGACTTAACTTTCCTTTCTTTCCAAATCTTATAAGTCCCTTGCAGGGTGATACTTTGAGCAATACCGAATCTCCAACTTCGAATGTCATTGGCCGTCGCTTACTTGTCATCATAGCTCTTTTGGCAATCTTTAGTTGCTAAAATTCTTTCTCTAATCACTTTTAGCTTTTTAGCAGTCTGATGGACTGTTTCGGGACCCACAAACTGCTTTTCTCCAGCCTGAAGCCAACAAGACGGCGTACGACTCTTCTGTCCATACAAGGCTTGATAAGGTGTCATCTTAATGCTTGAATGGTAACTATTATTGTAGGAAAACTCTTTCAGGAGTAAATGCTCATTCCGGTTACCTTGAAGTTCTAGGGTACATGCTCTTAACATATCTTCCAGTGTTTGAATTGTTATTTCGCTCTAACAATCAGTCTGTGGATGGTAGGTTGTACTTAAACACAACTTCGTACCCATTTCCTCTAGACTTTTCCAAATTCTTGATGTGAAACGACTATCACGATCAGATACAATCGTTAATGGAACACCGTGAAGTTTTGCTATCTCCTTCACATAATCATTTGCAAGCTTATTTATAGAACATCTCTCATTGGCTGCTATGAAGTGTGCACTCTTTGTGAACCAATCCACAACTACCCAAATCATGTCATGACCGCTCTTCGTCATGGGCAGTTTAGTCACAAAATGCATGGTGATGTCTTCCCATTTACCTATGGGTACAGGTAAAGGTTCTAAACTCCCATACGGTTTCTGATGTTGTGCTTTAACTCTCACACATGTTAGAAACTCTGCCACATAATTTGCAACATTGAGCTTCATCGTTGGACACTAGTAGTAAGGTTTCAGATCCCTATACATCTTATTATTGTTGGGATGAATCGAGTAAATGGTCTTGTGATCTTATTCCATCAAAAGATCTCTTATTTCTTCTATCTTAGGCAACGAAATCCTATCTTGGAATACCTTCAATCCTTGACTTTTTGTACCAAATACCAACGTTTGCCTAAACGTTCTTCCTTTCGGTCATTTTTCTCCAAAGCTTTTTCCAGAGCTTTCTTAATGCTTTCCACAATCGTTAAGCCAACATCTATTCTTAACGCTCTTGGCCTTTTTCTTTCCAGGTTTACTTTTCAATTTGGAGTATCAGCTATAACATTTTCTTTGCCAGGGTGGTAAAGTATCTCGCAGTCGTAATCCTTGAGTAACTCTAGCCAAAGTCGTTGTCTCATATTCAATTCCTTTTGATCAAAGAGATAACGGAGACTTTTATGATCAGTGAAGAGTTTGCACTTTATGCCATAAAGATAATGCCTCCATATCTTTAATGTGAATACTACCGCTGCTAACTCCAAATCAGGAGTGGGGTAGTTATTTTCATGCTCTTTCAATTTTCGAGATGCATACACTATCACTTTATCTCTTTGGGTCAGAATACAACCTAACCCGACTCCAGAGGCATCACTATAGACTACGAAGTCTTCAACTCCATCAGGTAAAGAAAGAATTGGTGCTTCACACAACTTCTTTAATTTCTCGAATGCTTTTTCATGTTTCTTACTCCATGTATACGTAGCTCCTTTATGAGTCAAAGCTGTCAATGGAGCAGTTATTGAAGAAAAGCCTTGGATAAACCTTCGGTAATATCTAGCGAATCCCAGAAAGCTTCGAATCTCAGTGGGACTTTCTGGTCGTTCCCATTGATGGGTTTTGAGCATTCTAACACTCTTATGGTGTACATGCTACCCTAGAAACCTTGGATCTATGTTTTCTCTAATATTCATGCAAATAAGAATTTTCCAAGGTTTACATCCTAACTAGCCTGGCATGGGGTACATGTAATATAAAACTAGTAGAATGACATACCTTTGTAGTTGCTTGGATTCCTTAAGACTTTGTGAGCCTAGCACCTCAAGTGTGATACCTCAAATTTTTCACACAACACCACAACTCTTGGAATAACTTGAGAGAAGAACACTTTGATCACAAAATCGGCTAGCCCTCCTTGTATTGTCTTAGCAGCCGATTTTGATAGCTATGGAGCTCTTTATATTGTGTGCTGCATGTAGGGTTACACCATGTAAATCCTAATGTGCATGGCTTTTCATTTCCCCATGATCCATGTATTATAACCTCCATGGAGCACCCAATGGGTCCTAACCCAATCTAGTGAATCATGAACTATATGCCCACTATATAAGAATGAATGATTTACATATCAATCCCCATATATTTAATTAGTCTCTTTTTTATCACAAAATTAATTCCAAATTAATTCTTGATCAATACTAATTAAATAATATGATTTCATATTAATATATTAGAACTTATAATATATTAACAAATCGTAAGTGTCCTTTTCTCATTTTGTCTATCTAACAGTTGAGATGTCGATGCAACCCAAATGGACCATGCCAAGTCGGGTCAAGTATATACTAAATATAGTTATGGACTTAGACACCTTATCCAACAGTCTCCCACTTGGACAAGTCTAATAACTATAGTTACAGATATGACTTCAAGAACCGACCAGCAATCGTAGCTCTTTCAAAATCTCGCAGAACCGAGATGATGATGCGCCATTTAAGATAAGTGATCACATAATCCTCTGTTCTAGATATCAGCCGGAAAAATACATGGAGCAGTGTTGTACTTATTGTCTAGCAGTTTGTTTCCCGATTTCCGATTTGTTTGACATAGAACTAAACTGAACACATCAATTTGGTTCTGAATGGGCCCGGTACATAGGTCAAAACAAAATCATCGAGGGGCCTAGATATCGCTCCTAATCCTCCAAGGACTAGAAGGAACATATAAACTTCGACTTATATGCTTGTTCTACTACTTGTTGAATCATACACAAAGGCACGTTTTATAACATCGAGTTACCAATGCGTTTTCATACAATCAATGTATAACCAACTCATAGTCAACAACTCATATCTCAAGGTTTAAAAACTTATAAAATGTTACCGTCTCACAATCACTCGAGATAAATTCCATGAAGTGATACAAGTGAGCGTGAGTTGAATCCAATAGTCAGAACTTATGATCACTCATGAATATTGTAGCAACCATTTTCTATGTCTAGAACCTTATACATCTACAATCCCAATTCATGACGGTCTTGGTTCATATCTACTTCCAACATATGACTGACTATGGAGAGTATGAATAAAGAAGTTATTCTGGAAGTCAAAACATGCAAAATTAAAACAATAGTAAATAATTGACACAAAATAGAAACACCTTACTTATAAATAAACAACAACTCTTATTCAATCATCAAAAGTTAATTTACATTTTACAAGTTTCAGAAATCGCTATCTAATTTGTAAAACTAATATCATCCTTTAGCCTGATGTGTCTCGCATGCTGCAAACGCTTAACCCTACACAATCCCTTCGTGAGGGGGTCTGCTGGGTTCTCATCTGATGATACCCTCTTTAACACGATGATTCCTTCTTCTATCTGATGTCTAATGAAATGGTATTTTCTGTCAATGAGCCTGGATCTCCCGTGATCCCTTAGTTCCTTGACTAAGGCAACAGCACCCTCGTTGTCAAAGAAAATCTCCATAGGCTCCTTCATAGTCGGTACAACTCCAAGGTCTATAATCAAGTTCTTTAGCCATATAGCCTCCTTTGCCGCCTCGCTTTCTGCTATGTACTCTAATTCGCAAGTTGAATCTGCCACTGTTTCCTGTTTGGAACTTTTCCAAGTAATCGGTCCTCCATTTAGGTTAAAGACCCAAGCTGACTGAGATCGGAAATTATCCCTATCAGTCTAGAAGCCAACATCACTATACCCCACTACTCTCAAGTCTTCACTCCCACCAAGGGTAAGGACCCAGTCCTTAGTCCAAATGGGTTTTGAGCATTCTAACACTTCCTAAGTGTACATGCAACCCTAATAACCTTGGATCTATGTTTGTCTAATTATCATGCAAAGTTGATTTCCAAGGCTATGATCCTATCTAGCATACATGGGGAACAATTTTAACTTAAATAATAGATAGAATTACATACCTTGTTGTTGTAAATGTTCCTTGAAACCTTGTGAGCCTAGCACCCCAAGTGTGATGCCTCAAATGCTTCACACAACACCAAATGCTATGGAGTAAACTTGGAGAGAAAGTATAACACACTAAAATCGGCCAAGCCCTCTTGTTTCACTAGTAGTCTGATTTTGGGAGAACACATGACCTTTATATAGTGTTGACACATCTAGAGTTACACCATGTAAACCCTAATGTGTCATGAATCTTCATTTCCATGACCCATGGGTTTGTAACTCCCATGGAGCCTCCATGGAGCATCGATGGGTTTAACCCAACTTGATTATCCATGGAGCCTCTTAGCCCACTATATAAGTTATGGATGATTTACATAATCAACCCATATATTTAATTAGTTATCTTTTGATCACTTAATTAATTCTAAAATTAATTCTTGATCAAACTAATTAAATAATATTATTAATATATTAGAACTTATAATATATTAATAACCACAAGTGTTATTTCTCTCCTTTAGTCTATCCAATTGCATGGTGCCATGCAACCCAAATGGACCATGCCGGGTCGGGTCAAGTACATACCAGAAATAGTTATGGACTTAGACACCTTATCCAACAGTCTCCCACTTGGATACGTCTTATAACTATAATTGCAAGTATGACTTCAGGAACCGATCGGCAATCGTAGCTCTTTTCAAGGTTTCTCGGAGCTGAGAAGACGATGGTACACCATTTCAGATAAGGGATCATATAATCCTCTGTTCTCGATATCAACCGGACAAATACATGGAACATAGTCTTCCATATTGTCCAGCAGTTTGTTTCCCGATTTCCGATTTGTTTGACAAAGAACTTAATTGAACACATCAACTTAGTTCTAACCGGGCCCGGTACATAGGTCAAAACAAAATCATCGAGGGGCCCAAATATCAGCTTCTAATCCAAGAAGGAACAGATAAACTTCGACTCATATGCTTGTTCTACTACTTGTTAAATTACACACAAACACATGTTTTATAACATCGAGTTACCGATGCGGTTTCGCACGTTCAATGCATAACTAACTCATAGTTAACAAGTCATATATCTAGGTTTGAAGACTTATATGATATTACCGTCTTCCGATCACTCGAGATAAATTCCATGAAGTGATACCAGCAAGCATGGGTTGAATCCAATACTCAGAACTTATGAGTACTCATGAGTGTTGAGGCCATGTCCAACATCTTATACCTCTACAACCAACTCATGACAGTCTTGCTTCATATCTACTTCCAACATATGACTGACTGTGGAAATTTGAATAATATGTAAAACAACATAAATACTCTGGACGTCAAAACATGCAAAAGAAATAATAGTAAACGATTGACAAAAGATAGTAACACTTTACTCATAAATAAACACAACTTTTATTCATCATCAAATGTCAATTACATTTTACAAATTTCAAAATTATCTAACTACTAAGAATAATATCATCCTTCAGCCCTATGCTCCTAGCATGCTGGAGATGCTTAACCCTACCCAGTCCCTTCATGAGGGGATCTGCTGGGTTCTCATCTGATGATACTCTCTTTGCCACGAGAAGTCCTTCTTCTATACGACGTCTAATGAAATGATATTTTATGTCAGTGTGTCTGGATCTCCCGTGATCCCTTGGTTCCTTTGCTAAGGCAACTGCACATTCACTGTCACAGAAAATCTCTATAGGCTTCGATATAGCTGGTACAACTCCAAGGTCTCCAATGAAGTTCTTTAGCCACATAGCCTCTTTTGCCGCTTCACTTGCCGCTATATACTCTGTTTCGCAAGTTGAATTGGCTACTGTCTCCTGCTTGGAACTTTTCCAAGAGATTGCTCCTCCGTTTAAGGTAAAGACCCAGCCCGACTGAGAGCGGAAATTATCCCTATCAGTCTGGAAGCTAGCATCACTATACCCTACAACTCTCAAGTCATCACTCCCACCGAGGGTAAGGACCCAGTCCTTAGTCCTCCGCAGGTACTTGAGAATGTTCTTTACCGCTGTCTAGTGAGCCTTACCAGGATTCCCCTGATAACTGCTAACCATGCTTAAAGCAAAGGCTACATCAGGACGAGTACAGGTCATAGCATACATGATCGAACCTACTGCCGAAGCATAAGGTATCCGACTCACTTCTGCTATCTCATCCTCAGTACTCAGGCTCTGAGTCTTACTCAGTCTAGTGTTACTCTGGATGGGTAACTCTCCTTTCTTGGAATCTTGCATGTTCAATCTCTTCAGTACCTTATCCAAGTATGTACTCTGACTAAGTCCAATTAGTCTTTTACTCCAGTTCCTTAAGATCCTTATCACTAGAATATAGGCAGCTTCTCCTAGGTCCTTCATAGCAAAACACTTCCCAAGCCAGGACTTAACTTCCTGCAGAGTTGGGATGTCATTTCCTATGAGTAGTATGTCATCCACATACAGTACCAAAAAACTAACTATACTCCCACTAGGCTTGACATATACACAAGATTCATCTTCAATCCTAGAGAAGCCAAACTCTTTAACCTTCTCATCAAAGCAAAGATTCCATCTGCGAGGTTCTTGCTTTAATCCATAGATGGATTTCTCAAGCTTACACACTCTATTAGGGTACTTAGTGCTGACAAAACCCTCTGGCTGATTTATGTAAACATCGTTAGCCAACTTTCCATTAAGGAAAGCGGTTTTGACATCCATTTGCCATATTTCATAGTCATGAAATGCAGCTATGGCTAACAATACCCTAATGGACTTAATCTTGGCTACTGGGGAAAAGGTCTCATCATAATCCACTCCGGGAGTTTGAGAGAAGCCCTTTGCTACCAGTCGAGCCTTATAAGTGTGTACATTACCATCCATGTCGGTCTTCTTCTTGAAGATCCATTTGCACCCTACTGTCTTACGACTTGGTACATTCTCAACCAAGTTCCAAACTTGATTGTCATACATGGATTGTATCTCGCTATCCATTGCCTCTTTCCATTTAGTAGACTCAGGGCCTGCCATGGCTTCCGCATAGCTGTTAGGTTCATCTAGACCTACTAGTGTCTCATCACTAATAAGTGTCTCACCTTCCGCAGTAATATGAAAGCCATAGTAATGCTCAGGTACATTCCTAACCCTTGTGGATCGCCTCAGAGGTACAACTGGAGGTATAATCGGATCAACAGGAGGTTCCTCCTCAAGTTGACTGCTAGGGTTTGAGGTTCCTTCACCACTTGACTCTTGAAGTTCTTCAAGATCAATTAGCCTCCCATTGTCTCCTTGGCTTATAAATTCTCTCTCTCGAAAGACAGCCCTCCTTGCTACAAAGACCACATTCTCACTAGGTCTGTAGAAGAGGTAACCAAAGGATTTTTGTGGCTAGCCGATGAAAATACACTTCTCTCTTTGAGGTTCGAGCTTGTCATGAGTCTCGCGTCTCACGAAAGCCTCACAACCACAAACTTTGATGTGGGCTAGACTAGGAACTTTTCCAGTCCACATCTCGTGAGGTGCTTTGGCAACCTTATTTGCAGGGACCAGATTAAGGATATGGGTGGCAGTCTCTAAGGCATACCCCCAAAATGAGATTGGTAGCGTAGCTCGACTCATCATGGAACAAACCATGTCCAACAAGGTTCGATTACGCCTCTCAGCCACACCATTCAACTGTGGTGTCCTGAGAGGTGTCAATTGTGAGACAATCCCACATTCCCTAAGATAGTCGAGGAACTCTAAACTAAGATACTCACCAGCTTGATCGGATCGAAGCATCTTAATGTTCCTGCCCAATTGATTCTCGACTTCCTGTTTAAACTCTTTAAACTTTTCGAAAGTCTCTGACTTATGCTTGATTAAGTAGACATATCCATATCTACTATAATCATCCGTAAAAGTCACTTAATAACGATTAGCATCCCTTGTGGCATGTTTGAAGGGTCCACACACATCCGTGTGTACAAGATCCAACAAACCTTCACCCCTCTCACACGAACCAGTGAAGGGTGACTTTGTCATTTTTCCAAGCAAGCATGATTCGCAACTATCATCTGACCTTAGGTCAAATGACTACAAGACTACATCCTTTTGGAGTTGGCCTATGCGTTTCTTGCTTATATGCCCAAGACGACAATGCCATAATGATGCTTTATCCATGTTATTACTATTAGAAGAATCAATACACAATACATTATTTCCTAAGTTATCTACAATAGACACAGCTTCATACACACCATCACAAGGTAATGCTTTAAAATAAAACACATTATTAAAGAAAGCATTTATTCCGCCAGTTTCATTATCAAAAGAGAAGGTAAAACCTTGTTTATACAAAGCAAGAAGGGAAATAACATTTCTTGCCATTTCTGGCGAGTAACAACATTTATTCAAATCTAAAGTAAATCCACTACTAAGCAACAAAGTATAAGCTCCAATCTTGGTGACAGGTGAAACTTTCTTATTCCCCATGATTAAGTTTGTCTTTCCATGCTCCACATTCTCACTTCTTCTTATTCCCTGCATTTCAGAACAAATATGAATACCGCAATCAGCATCAAGGACCCAAGAGTTAGAATAGAGTGAATTATTAGATGAGATAGTTTGAATACTTGCATGGTTGGGTTTAACTTTCCCATCCTTCAAATCTTGCTGGTACATTGGGCAGTTACGCTTCCAGTGCGCCTTTTCGTGGCAGTAGAAGCATTCAACCTCTTTGGGATCAGAAGAAGGTGTAATGAAACCTTTCTTGGTTCCGCTAGAAGAGGAGCCATCAAGGGTCTTACCCTTGGTACCCTTCGAAGGGTTCTTTCTCTTCTTCCCTCTACCTTTCCCGATTGCCAGGACAGGTGCTGAGTTTGGAGTAGTAGCAGGAGTGGTCACAACCTACTTACTTTTAAGACCTGATTCTGCGGTCTTTAGGAATCCCTGAAGTTTGCTAAGTGTAACTTCCTCCTTATTCATGTGGTATGTCATGCGGAATTGATCATAACACGAAGGTAAGGAGTGCAAAATAATATCTATTGCTAACTCCTCAGGGAAGTTCACATTCAACTTCATCAATCGATCCACATACCTTTGCATTTTCTGCATGTGGCTTGTGATGGGTTCGCCATCTTTCATTCGGGTTGTGATCATAGAGGAGATGATTTCATATCGCTCTTGACGAGCACTCTGATGGTAGCGGTCCATCAAATCCTGGTGCATCTCAAAAGGGTAGTAGTCCTCATAGGACTTTTGGAGCTCGGCTGTCCTGGTGGCCATCATGATGCATGCCACACTGGTAGCATCTCTTTCATGTGCCTCATATTTATCAAACTCCTCGGGAGTAGCAGTTGGCTCAGGCACCTTGAGCTCCTTGTCAACAACATATTCCTTGTTCTCGTAACGATTGACCATCCTGATGTTTCTGATCCAGTCAGTAAAGTTGGATCCATAAAAGATGAGTCTCCCACAAAGGTTCATGAGAGAGAAGGAGTCTGTAGGGTTTGAGCCAGGAGTAGCATTGTTGGAAGACATCTGAAAAGAAGGAAAAGTTATAGTTTAGATATAGGGATAGTCCTTAATAAAACACCCAAATGTAGTATTAAGGCTAGGATCCAATCACAATATATTATAACTTAGAAGAGGGATGCCGTAATCCAAGTTAAAACATATTTGAAAGGTAGGTGAATGACGATTCACCAATTTCCACCATGAAAAACGAAATATTAATTATTAGGTTTTATTTGGTTTTTAGAAATTCCTAGATTCTTTGAGATTGATTGAACTTTTCAATGGCATGTTTCAATCTCGAGTGTGCCTGTAATACCGTATATTTCAAAACAATTTTTGGCATTTTATACAAAACACAATTCATTCATTATTCATAAAAACATCATTGTTTGAAACTCAAATTCATAGCATATAAAAATCCCAAGATCTCATGACATAAAAATCCCGTGTGTGTATTGATCAGGCCGGTGCCTTCCCGCGATCCTCACTAGTACCTGAAACAAATAACACCAAACACTGTAAGCACAAAGCTTAGTGAGTTCCCCAAAATACCACACATAACACATATTAGCCACTCGAGGCTATAACTCTGTGGGTTCGTGGACCCTACTCTGTGAACCCTCTAGTTCTAACTCTGTGAACCTTCCGGTTCTAACTCTATAAACATGCACAACATAAATCACATAAAAATAATGCAGTACAACACATAACATATAGCATACAAATACTCTATCACATAACTCTAGTTACCTACTCAAGGTAAAGTATAGTGAGAAGACTCACCTCGCGTATCTCGGTAACTCGTAAATCCCTGAAATCACTAGTGCTCGATCTCCTGAGCTATAGGCCTCCCATAACACAAATACATCTCTAATTAACACTTTCCCAACTAGGGTTGACTAACCCTATCAAGTCAACACCGGTCAACTCTGGTCAATGGTCAACGGTCAACCCAACTCGCCGAGTCTGGCATGGACTCGCCGAGTCTCTACGGGGACCCGATTCCTCTGAGTCCCTTCCGACTCACCGAGTCACTCACCCAACTCGGTTACTCAACCCCTGGTTCGAAATCACTGAACAACCCGCACCAACTCGTCGAGTCTGCCAATAGACTCGGCGAGTGCATTCCATGCACAACCCCAAACGACCTTCTGAGGTCAGATCTGCTCTAATAACTCATAGATCCAGTCCTTCCAAGCTTATTTATCACGTAAAGTTCATGTCTTGGTGCTCATATCACACCTAATGACTCATAAATGGTGTTTTAACATCAAGCACAAAGATCCCAAACCAAAACCTCCATGGATTCATAAAATGCTTGGACAAAGGGACACTCTGGACCTCCAAGGGTCCAGATCCAGAACCTAACTCGCTTAAGGGACCAAGGGAGCACTAGATCTAGCCATAAAAGGGCTCAATCAGCCCTAAATCAACATGAACATCACCTCAACAGAAAAGGGTTCGAAAATAGTACCTCAAACGTGATGTTTTGGACCTCAAATCTTCAGGAAGTTAATCCTCTTCCTTCCTCTTGGCTATAGCTTCCTTTCCCTTGCTAGATAACACCTCCAAGGTCAATAATGGCTCCTTCTCTCACTCCAAACGCTCAAGCTCACTAGGGTTTCGCTCTGGGGACTGGTAAGCACAAATGACGGCCATAAGGCCCTTTAAATAGGCCCCAAACCCGAGAAATTAGGGTTTCATTCAAAAGTGTGGACTCGCTGAGTCCACCAATGCGACTCGTCGAGTCCGGTCATTAATTCGGATGAGAAATCACGTCTCTACTCGGCGAGTCTACGCACCAACTCGCCGAGTTCTTCCACAAAACTCAAAATAAAATGAATAAATATAATACCTGAAATTCCGGATGTTACAATTCTCCCCCACTTGAATCTGACTTCGCCCTCGAAGTCTCATCCCTAAAATTGCTCCGGATGTTGTTCCCTCATCTCACGATCTGGCTCCCAGGTCAACTCGGATCCTTTCTGATGTTGCCACTGAACCTGTACCAGAGGCACTTCCTTGTTCCTCAGAACCTTGATCTTCCGATCCACAATCGCAACTGGTCTCTCCACGTAATTCAGGCTCGCATCCACCTGAATGTCCTCTAACGGCACTACCGCCGACTCGTCGGCTTTACACTTCCTCAACTGAGACACATGGAAGGTATTATGAATCCGCTCCAATTCCGCAGGTAGCCCCAAGCGATACGCTACCCTGCCCACCCTCGCGATCACTCTGAACGGCCCAATATACCGGGGCCCTAGCTTGCCCCTCTTCCTAAATCAAATCACTCCTTTCCAAGGAGATACCTTCAAGAGAACATAATCACCGACCTGAAACTCGAGCTCGGATCGGCACCTGTCCGCATAACTCTTCTGACGACTATGAGCGGTCAACAATCTCTGCCCGACCCGCTGTATCTGCTCTGTCGTCTGCAGCACAATCTCCGTACTACCGATGACACGCTACCCAACCTTTCCCCAGCAAATGGGGTTTCGACACCTCCTCCCATACAACAGCTCAAAGGGTAGCATACCAATGCTCGAATGATGGCTGTTGTTGTAGGAAAACTCTGCCAAGGGAAAATACGTGTCCCAACTCCCCCCGAAGTCAAAAACACATGCCCGGAGCATGTCCTCGAGCATCTGAATCATCCGCTCACTCTGTCCGTCAATCTGGGGATGATATGCGGTACTAAAATGCAGCCTAGTACCTGACTCCTCGTGAAATTTCTTCTAGAATCTGGAAGTGAAACGCACATCTCGGTGTGAGACAATCGAGATTGTCACTCCATGCCGCGATACCACTTCCCTCACGTACATCTCTGCTAATTTCTCTACGGAAGAACTCTCACTGATAGCAAGGAAGTGGGCGCTCTTTGTCAATTTGTCCACAATCACCCAAATTGCATCGACTCCCCTAGCAGTCCTTGGCAATTTGGTGATAAAATCCATGGAAATATGTTCCCACTTCCATTCGGGAACCTCCAACGGCTGCAACTTACCATGCGGTCTCTGATGCTCGGCCTTAACCCTACGACAGGTTAACCACCTCTCAACAAACCACGCAACATCCCTCTTCATACAAGGCCACCAATACTCTCTCCTCAGGTCTAAATACATCTTAGTGGCCCCAGGATGGATCGAGAATTTCAACTGATGAGCCTCTTCCATCAAAATGGTACGCGTCCCTCCCTCAAACGTTACCCAAATACGACCCTGAAATGTCATAAGCCCCCGACTGTCGGTAACGAACTCCGTTACCATCCCGACAACTCGCTCTCTTTTCTGGTTCTCCGATCTCACGGCGTCAGCTTGTGCTCCATGAATGGTGTCCAACACCGGAGCCATCACGGTCAATCGCAAACATACATCTCTTAATGGGGCGCTCTCCGCCCTGCGACTCAGTGCATCGGCTACAACATTAGCCTTGCCCAGATGGTACAGGATCTCACAATCATAATCCTTGACCACATCCAACCACCTCCTCTACCGCATATTCAGGTTAGGCTGATCCATCAAATACTTCAGGCTCTTATGGTCCGTGTATATCATACACCGAACCCCATACAGATAGTGACGCCAAATTTTGAGGGAGAACACCACTGCCCCCAACTCTAGATCATGGGTGGGATACCTTGTTTCATGAGGCTTCAGTTGCCTCGATGCATATGCTTTCACATGCCCTCTCTGCATCAGCACTGCTCCCAACCCCAATATCGATGCATCACAGTATACCACAAAGTCCTCCATTCCCTCCGGGAGGGATAACACCGGGGCTTCGCATAACCTTTGGCAAAGCGTCTCGAAGGAGGCCTGCTGCTCGGGGCCCCATGAAAAGGCGACACCCTTCCGGTTCAACCTGGTGAGTGACACAGCGATCTTAGAGAAATCCCTGATAAATCTCCGATAATAACCTGCCAACCCTAAGAAACTCCTGATCTCGTAGGGTGACCTAGGCACCTCCCAACTCATCACTGCCTCAACTTTGGCCGGGTCGACCAATATCCCTTTCTGGTTAACGAGATGCCCTAGGAACTGGACCTCTCACAACCAGAAATCACACTTGGAGAATTTGGCATAAAGCCTCTTCGATCTCAGAACTCAGAGGATCTCCCTCAAATGCTCCTCATGCTGCTCTCTAGATCTCAAATACACCAAAATGTCGTCGATGAATACAATCACCTACCGATCCAACATCGGCCTGCACACTCGGTTCATGAGATCCATGAACACTGTCGGGGCATTGGTGAGCCCAAAAGGCATCACCACAAACTCGTAATGCCCATAACGCATCCTGAACGTTGTCTTTTGGATGTCCTCATCTCGCACCCTCACCTGATGATATCCAGACCTCAAATCGATCTTGGAGAACCAAGATGCTCCCTGCAACTGATCAAACAAATCATCGATCCTCGGCAACAGGTAACGGTTCTTGACCGTCAGCTTATTCAACTCCCGGTAATCAATGCACATCTGGTGTGAACCATCCTTCTTCTTGACAAAAAGGATAGGCGCTCCCCACGGCGAGCTGCTCAGCCGAATAAATCCCTTTCCCAGCAGCTCCTGAAGCTATGAGGATAACTCTTGCATCTCTGGAGGTGCAAGGCAATAAGGCACCTTGGCGATAGGCGCAGCCCCCGGAACCAAATCGATACTGAACTCCAAATGCCTCACGGGAGGCACACCCGACAACTCCTCTGGAAATACATCCGGGAACTCACACAATATCGGAACCTCCTCAACTGACCTCGGCCTCTCTGAATCAACCCGCATATCCATCACATATGCCACAACGCCCTTACAGCCCTGTTGTAGACACTGCCTCACCTTAGTGGCCAAACAAAATGCTGACCCAGAACGTGTACCCTCGCCGTACACCGTAAGAACTCCCCCACTAGGGTCTCGTATGGTCACCAGCTGCCGCTCGCAGTCGATAACCGCACCAAATATGCTCAACCAGTCCATGCCCACAATGACACAGACATCACCCATTGCAATAGGAACCAAATCAATCGGGAACTCAACACCGAAAATCTAGAATACGCACCCACGGATCACCTCCGTGGCATATATCACCCTATCGTCAGCTATGGAAACTCTCACAGGCCGACTCAACGCCTCACGACTCACACTGATATGCTAACTAAAAGCCAAAGATATAAAAGACCAACTCGCACCCGAGTCAAATAACACCAAGGCAGGTACAGAATTCACAAGAAAAGTACCTACACATAACATAATATAAGCATAATATCTCAACATCAAAATAAATACACGAAAGAATACATACCAGCCACGACATCGGGCGCTGCGCAGACCTCATCCGCGGTCAACTGAAAAGCTCTCCCTCGCGCCCTCGGCGCCTTGGCTTTCACTGGCCGACTCTCGGTAGCTCTGATGGCGGCAAGGGCAGATCCCTGAGGTGCTTCCTGAGCTGATCCCCGCAACTGCGGACACTCTGCCTTCCGGTGTCCAGTCTGGTTGCAGTGAAAACACACTGCAAACCCCTTGGGGCAGTCCTTGGCCATATGCCCCTCCTTGCCACACTTGTAGCAAGATCCAGCTCTACAAACTTCATCATGACCCTTGCCGCACTTTCCACAAGTGCAGACCTTCTGGTTCCCTGATCTCGAATCGGCGGGCTTGGCCCGCTTGGCTACCGGTTGAGACTGCACCGGTCGCCGATCCCTCCCCTGAGACTCAGCCTCCTCCCTAGCCTGAGTCTCCAGCTCTATCTCCCTCTTCCGGGCATTTTCCTGAAGCTCGGCAAATGTCCGGTACGTCGAGTTCGCCACGAACTCACGTATGTCCCTCCTCAGAATACTCAAATATCGGCTCATACGTGCCTGCTCAGTAGACACGTGCTCAGGGCAGAACATCGCCCTCTCATGGAACATCCTGGTAATCACCGTAACAGACTCAGTACCCTGCTTGAGGGTCAGAAATTCCTGGGCCAAACGCTCCCTCTCCACCTGGGGAACATACTCATCTCGGAACATGGCAGTGAACCTCTCCCAGGTCACTGCCGCAAGCTCAGCAGGCGTATAGTGCACCGTCACAAACTTCCACCAGTCCTTCGCTCCCAAGCGAAGTTGGTTCAGCGCGAACCGGACTCTCAAATGCTCAGGAGATGAGCAATTAAAGAAACACCCCTCTATGTCTGAAATCCATCTCATAGCCGCAACCGGGTCCTAGGTCCCGCCCAACTCCGGCGGTTTTGTGTTGCTGAACTCTCGGAACAGCAACGCATCACCACCCTGCGGCCTCGCAACAGCAACAGCTGCAGTGGCCGCTGCAACAGCAGCCTTAAAAAGAGCAGCATAACGCTCGTCAAAAGTCTCAAGCAACGTGGTCTTAATAGACCCGAACATCTCTGGTATCTCTGCCCTGATGGCCACAGCCACCTCCTCATGGATGATCCGGCGGATCTCCTCATCACTAGCCCCACTGCTCTCTGGCATAAGACGTGTCCTCACCATGATCTACCTCTGAAATACAACATACGATAAGTTAGAACCCATTCGAGCATACTCACACTCGATAACTCATCCCTCCTTGATCCCTGGCATCCCGAAGATTCTTACTTGTACTGTACACCGCCCCCGATGTTTTCAGTAGTACGGGCCCAATACTACTGTCCGCACCGTATCAGTATACACCCCAAGTCCTCCCCTTCGGATCCCAAGTCCCAAGTACTCTATTATGCATAATCCACTCTCTAACAGATCTCTCATAAGCTCCTCGCTGCTACCTACACTCTCAAGCATCTCATAGCAGCTCACCTCTCCCTAGGCTAAGGCATCACAAATCAGGCCATGCTAGTCCTAATAGGAGTACCTAGCCCACTCTAGCATGAGAATACATCATATCAATATCATAACATATAATATAAGGGTATCTTGGGAAATCACCGTTCGGGCGCTGACTGATCGTACACACGACTCTGCTCTGCGTTTTCCAAAAATCTTTTACTCTTTTTGAAAATATTTCTCAAATCCTCAGTTTGAGTTCAAATACGCCCGAAGGTGTACTCGAATCCCTCAAACCAAGGCTCTGATACCAACTTGTAACACCGTATATTTCAAAACAATTTTTCGCATTTTATACAAAACACAATTCATTCATTATTCATACAAACATCATTGTTTGAAACTCAAATTCATAGCATATAAAAATCCCAAGATCTCATGACATAAAAATCCCGTGTGTGTGCTGATCAGGCTGGCGCCTTCCCGCGATCCTCACTAGTACCTGAAACAAATAACACCAAACACTGTAAGCACAAAGCTTAGTGAGTTCCCCAAAATACCACACATAACACATATTAGCCACTCGAGGCTATAACTCTGTGGGTCCGTGGACCCTACTCTGTGAACCCTCTGGTTCTAACTCTGTGAACCTTCCGGTTCTAACTCTATAAACATGCACAGCATAAATCACATAAAAATAATGCAGTACAACACATAACATATAGCATACAAATACTCTATCACATAACTCTAGTTACCTACTCAAGGTAAAGTATAGTGAGAAGACTCACCTCGCGTATCTCGGTAACTCGTAAGTCCCTGAAATCACTAGTGCTCGATCTCCCGAGCTATAGGCCTCCTATAACACAAATACATCTCTAATTAACACTTTCCCAACTAGGGTTGACTAACCCTATCAAGTCAACACCGGTCAACTCTGGTCAATGGTCAACGGTCAACCCAACTCGCCGAGTCTGGCGTGGACTCGCCGAGTCTCTACAGGGACCCGATTCCTCTGAGTCCCTTCCGACTCACCGAGTCACTCACCCAACTCGGTTACTCAACCCCTGGATCGAAATCACTGAACAACCCGCACCAACTCGTCGAGTCTGCTAATAGACTCGGCGAGTGCATTCCATGCACAACCCTAAACGACCTTCTGAGGTCAGATCTGCTCTACTAACTCATAGATCCAGTCCGTCCAAGCTTATTTATCACGTAAAGTTCATGTCTTGGTGTTTTAACCTCAAGCACAAAGATCCCAAACCAAAACCTCCATGGGTTCATAAAAAGCTTGGACAAAGGGACACTCTGGACCTCCAAGGGTCAAGATCCAGAACCTAACTCGCTTAAGGGACCAAGGGAGCACAAGATCTAGCCATAAAAGGGCTCAATAAGCCCTAAATCAACATGAACATCACCTCAACAGAAAATGGTTCAAAAATAGTACCTCAAACGTGATGTTACGGACCTCAAATCTTCAAGAAGTTAATCCTCTTGCTTCCTCTTGGCTATAGCTTCCTTTCCCTTGCTAGATAACACCTCCAAGGTCAATAATGGCTACTTCTCTCACTCCAAATGCTCAAGCTCACTAGGGTTTCGCTCTGGGGACTGGTGAGCACAAATGACGGTCATAAGGCCCTTTAAATAGGCCCCAAACCCGAGAAAATAGGGTTTCATTAAACAGCGCGGACTCGCCCAGTCCACCAATGCGACTCGTCGAGTCCGGTCATTAATCTGGATGAGAAATCGCATCTCTACTCGGCGAGTCTACGCACCAACTCGCCGAGTTCTTCCACAAAACTCAAAATAAAATGAATAAATATAATACCTGAAATTTCGGATGTTACAGTGCCCTTCATGTTTTGTGACTGGGATACTGAGGATCACAAAACAAGGTGTGAAGTAACCATGCAAATTACTTGGTACCCTTAATGTTTTTCACTTAATCGTAGTGCCGGTAAACCACACGCGCTCCTTCCAACCTCATGAAAAACTTAATTCACCCTTTGCCTTCCTTGTTAAGTCCAAATTAGGGTGTCGGTAAACCACACACGCTCCACCAACGACTTAGACAAGGTGCAAAATGTAATTTCATGGATTGGCACCTTATTCACATTTTTCCTAAAGTAACTAAGATAAATTTATAAAACATTTAGTTACTTTATAATAATCGTTATACTTTTAATGAGAAATTATAAGTCCTTGTCTTACCCGTTCGTCTAACGACCCTCCACCAGTCAAGCAAGCGGTGGGTGAGAGTGGACACCCATTAAGTTGCCATTTTATAGGCAACAACCTTATACCCACCTTATAGACCGGCTTCGTGAATGAGGCGTACTAGCAGTAAGAGGACTTTCATCTTATACATATATATATTATTAATAACTTTTATAATATTATAAGTATAAGGGTAGAATTTTAACTTTTAAAAAACTAAGGGTTGGAACTAAAGTTTTAATCAAGACTTTACTTGTTCCAAAACTTGAGGGCAAGTTTTGTAAACTTTCAAAACTTTTCATTTCTTGTAACTTATGAGTTAATTCGAGTATTAAAATGAAGACTCTTCATTTTTCTAAATCTTGTGTTCTTTTAATGGTTTTTAATTCAAGTGTGACTCTTGTTTTTCCATAACTTGAGGACAAGTTATGGATTCCATTAAAACACATTATGATCAAGAATTAAACTACCAAGTAGGTTACAAGTAATTCCTATGATCATCTAAATTCATAAGATCAAGAACATGAATATTCATAACAAAGTTTCAAGATCATATGAATACATATAATCATGAAAGATTGATATTAGCCATTGTAAATGGATTAGAACAAACATCACTCCATTTAAAATAAGTCTTATAACACCAAAACAATTTAGGGTAATGTTTCTAGTCCATTTCCAGCAGCAAAGGTCGAAAATCTACACTCTGTCGCTTCGACTCGTCGAGTGCATGAACCTACTCGGCGAGTAGGTTGAAGATACACGTGAACTCGGCGAGTCCCCCCATGGACTCGGTGAGTTTATCAGGCAGACAGCAAGCTTTTTGACTTTTTTCAACTTTCTAGCACAAATAACAAACAAACAAGCCTAGGCTCTGATACCACGGATGGGTTTTGAGCATTCTAACACTTCCTAAGTGTACATGCAACCCTAATAACCTTGGATCTATGTTTGTCTAATTATCATGCAAAGTTGATTTCCAAGACTATGATCCTATCTAGCATACATGGGGAACAATTTTAACTTAAATAATAGATAGAATTACATACCTTGTTGTTGTAAATGTTCCTTGAAACCTTGTGAGCCTAGCACCCCAAGTGTGATGCCTCAAATGCTTCACACAACACCAAATGCTATGGAGTAAACTTGGAGAGAAAGTATAACACACTAAAATCGGCCAAGCCTTCTTGTTTCACTAGTAGTCCGATTTTGGGAGAACACATGACCTTTATATAGTGTTGACACATCTAGGGTTACACCATGTAAACCCTAATGTGTCATGACTCTTCATTTCCATGACCCATGGGTTTGTAACTCCCATGGAGCCTCCATGGAGCATCCAATGGGTTTAACCCAGCTTGATTATCCATGGAGCCTCTTAGCCCACTATATAAGTTACGGATAATTTACATTATCAACCCATATATTTAATTAGTTATCTTTTGATCACTTAATTAATTCTAAAATTAATTCTTGATCAAACTAATTAAATAATATTATTAATATATTAGAACTTATAATATATTAATAACCACAAGTGTTATTTCTCTCCTTTAGTCTATCCAATTGCATGGTGCCATGCAACCCAAATGGACCATGCTGGGTCGGGTCAAGTACATACCAGAAATAGTTATGGACTTAGACACCTTATCCAACAAGTCCTTCATAGGTACTTGAGAATATTCTTCACCGCAGTCCAGTGAACCTTTCCCGGATTCCCTTGATATCTGCTGACCATTCTCAAAGCAAAGGCCACATCAGGGTGAGTACACGTCATAGCATACATGATCGAGCCTACAGTGGAAGCATATGACACTTTACTCATCTAAGCTATCTCAGCCTCTGTACTCGGGCTCTGAGTCTTACTCAGTTTGGCGTTAGTTTGGATCGGTAATTCACCTTTCTTAGAAGTCTGCATGTTGAACCTTTTCAGCGCCTTATCCAAGTAGGTACTTTGACTAAGTCCAATTAATCTTTTACTCTTTTCTCTCAATATCCTTATCCCTAGGATATAGGCAGCTTCTCCAAGGTCCTTCATAGCGAAACACTTCCCAAGCCAGGATTTAACCTCCTACAAGGTTGTGATGTCATTTCCTATAAGTAGTATGCCATCCACATACAGTACCAAAAAGCTAATTATACTCCCACTAGCCTTAACATATACACAGGACTCATCTTCTCTCCTCGAAAAACCAAACTCTTTGACTTTCTCATCGAAACAAAGATTCCATCTGCGAGATGCTTGTTTCAACCCATAGATGGATTTCTCAAGCTTACACACTCTATTAAGGTGCTTTGCATAGACAAAACCCTCTGGCTGACTCATGTAAACATCCTCAACCAACTTTCCATTAAGGAAATCGGTTTTGACATCCATTTGCCATATTTCATAATCATGAAATGCAGTTATTGCTAGCAAAACCCTAATAGACTTAATCTTTTCTAGTAGTGAGAAGGTCTCATGATACTCAACTCTCGGAGTTTGAGTAAAGCCCTTCGCAACCAGTCGCACTTTATAAGTGTGTACATTTCCATCGATGTCGGTCTTCTTTTTGAAGATCCATTTGCACCCGACCATCTTACGACCCGGTACATTGTTAACCAAGTTCCAAACTTGATTGTCATACATGGACTGAATCTCGTTGTCCATTGCCTCTTTCTATTTTGCAGACTCAGGGCCTGTCATGGCTTCCTTAACGTTGTTAGGCTCATCTAGATTTACCAGTGTCCTATCACTGATAAACTCATCACCTTCCGCAGTAATATGAAAACCATAGTAATGCTTATGTGGAATCCTAATTCATGTGGAACGCCTCAGAGGTACGGACTCATCAACAGGAGTTTCCTCCTTAGGTTGATTGCTAGGGTTTGAGGTTCCTTCACCACTTGACTCTTTAATTTCTTCAAGATCAATTTGCTTCCCACTGTTTCCATGGCTTATGAATTCTCTCTCACGAAAGACCCCTCTTCTTGCCATAAAGACCACATTCTCACTAGGTATGTAGAAGATGTAACCAAGATAATTATGTGGGTAGCCGATGAAAATACATCAGTCACTTCGAGGTTCGAGCTTGTCCTAAGTCTCACGCCTCATGAAAGCCTCACAACCCCAAATCTTGATGTGGTGTAAATTGGGAACTTTCCCAGTCCACATCTTGTGAGGTGTTTTGGCAACCTTCTTGGTAGGGACTAGATCTAGGATATGGGTGGCAGTATCTAAGGCATACCCCCAGAATGAGATTAGTAATGAAGCTCAACTCATCATGGAATGAACCATGTCTAAAAAAGTCTCATTACGCCTCTTAGCCACACCATTCAGTTGTGGTGTTCTAGGAGGTGTCAATTATGAAACAATTCCACATTCCCTAAGATAGTCAAGGAACTCTGTACTAAGATACTCTCCTCCTCGATCGGATCGGAGCATCTTAATGTTCCTACCCATCTGATTCTCCACTTCCTATTTAAAGTCTTTGAATTTTTCAAAAGGTTTTGACTTATGCTTGATTAAGTAAACATAACCATATCTACTGTAATCATTAGTAAAAGTCACATAGAAGCAATTAGCATCCCTAGTGGTGGTTTTGAAGGGTCCACGCACATATGTGTCTATGAGGTCCAACAAACCTTCATCCCTAGCACAAGAACCAATGAAGGGTGACTTTGTCATTTTTCCAAGTAAACAAGACCCGCAACTATCATCTGACTTTAAGTCAAACGACTCCAAAACTCCAACCTTCTGGAGTTGGCCTATGCTCTTCTTGTTGACATGTCCAAGACGACAATGCCACAAAGATGCTTTATCCAAACTAGTGGAAGAATCTATATGTAATACATTATTTCCTAAGTTGTCTACAACCGATACAGTTTCATATACACCATTACAAGGTAATGCTTTAAAATAACGAACATTATTATAAAAAGCATTAATACCACCAACTTCATTATCAAATGTAAAAGTAAATCCTTGTTTGTACAAACCATGAAAGGAAATAATATTTCTCGCCATTTCAGATGAGTAACATCACTTATTTAAATCTAACACTAACCCACTATCTAGAAACAAAGAATAAACTCCAATCTTTGTGACAGGTGAAGCTTTCCTATTACCGATGATCAAGTTTATCTTTCTGTGCTCCACATCCTCACTTCTTATTAGGCCCTGCAAATCAGAACATAAATGAATACCACAACCTGTATCAAGAAACCAAGAGTAGAATGTGATGAGTTATTAGACAATATAGTGTAAATACCTGCATGGGTAGGTTTGACCTTCCCATCTTTAACATCTTGTAGGTACTTAGGGCAGTTTCATTTTCAATGCCCATTTTCCTGACAATAGAAGCATTGAGCTTCCTTAGGGTTAGAAGAAGGAGTGATGGAACCACCTTTTGTTCCACTTGAAGAGGAGCCATCAAGAGACTTTCCCTTGGTATCCTTCGAAGGGGTCTTCCTCTTCATCCCTCTACTTTGCCGGATTGCCAAAAAAGGGGCGGCGGTAGGAGCAGGAGTAGTAACAACCAATTTTCCCTTAAGACAATTTTCAGCGGTCTTCAAAAGCCCTTGACGTTTGTTGACTGTGACCTCTTCCTTGTTCATGTGATATGTCATTCAGAATTGTTCATAACAAGCAGGTAAGGAGTGCAGTATGATATCAATAGCCAACTCCTCAGCGAATTTCACATTCAGCTTCAGTAAACGGTCCACATACCTTTGCATTTTATGCATGTGGACCGTGATGGGTTTGCCATCCTTCATTCGGGTTCTTATCATGGAAGAGATGATTTCATACCTCTCTTGACGACCACTCTGATGGTAGCAGTCCATCAGGTCCATGTGCATCTCAAAAGGGTAAAAGTCCTCATAGGAATTCTAGAGTTCAGCTTTCATTGTGGCCAACATGATACATGCCAGCTTGGTAGCATCTCTCATGTGCCCTAAAGTCGGCGATCTCCTCTAGAGTAGCAGTAGACTCATCAATTTCCTTCAGCTCCTTGTCGAGGACATATTCCTTGTCCTCGTAACGTGTGACTATCCTGATGTTCTTGATCCAATCATTAAAGTTTGAACCATAAAAGATGACTCTCCCACAAAGGTTCATGAGAGAGAGAAGGAGCCGGTAGGGTTCGATCCAGAAGCAACATTGTTGGAAGACATCTGAAAAGAAGAAAGACAAGTTTAGATTAGATATAGAATCCTTAATAAGACACCCAAATATAATATTAAGGCTATGACCCAACACAATATTTTATAACTTGGAAGATGGATGTCGTAATCCAAGCTATAAAATATTTAAAGGTAGGTGAATGACGATTCAACAATTTCCACCATAAAAAACGAAATGAATTATTAGGTTTTAATTGGATTGAAACTCTTAGATTCTTTTGAGATTCATTGAACTTTTCAATGGCATGTTTAAATCTCTATTGTTCCCTCTCAAGTTTGTGACTGGAATGTCAAGGATCACAAACAAGGTGTGAATAACCATGCAAATTTACCTGGTACCCTTAATGTTTATCACCTAATCAATGTGTCGGTTACCCACATGCGCTTCACCGATCTATGATAAATATTAAGTCACCCTTTGCTACTCTTACTAGTCCAAGTTAGTGTCTCAGTTACCCACACACGCTCTACCAACGACTTGGTAAAGTACAAAGTGTAATTTCATGGGTTAGCACCAATTTCATATTTTCCTAAAGTAACTAAGATTAGGATTTTATAAAAGGTTTAGTTACTTTATATTAAGGAGGATTATAGTCCTTGTCCTACCCGTTCAGCTAATGACCCTCCACTAGTCAAGGAAGCGGTGGGTGAGAGTGGACACTCATTAAGCTCCCATTTTATAGGCAACAACCTTATACCCCCCTTATAGACCGGCATCGTGAATGAGGCCTACTAACGGTATGACTGACTTGCTCTTATATATATATATATATATATATATATATATATATATATATATATATATATATATATATATATATATATTAACATATAATACTATAAAGTATAATGGTTGAATTTTAACTTTTAAAACTCTAGGGTATGGAATTAAAGTTTTCTAAAGTGACTTTACAAATTCAAAAACTTGAGGGCAAGTTTTAAAACTATTCAAAACCTTTCATATTCATAAATTATGGGTTTAATGGTTTATTAAAATGAAGACTCTTCATTTTATGTAACCTATGTCTCTTTAATGACAATTTTAAAGAAGTGACTTTTGGAAATCCATAACATGAGGACAAATTATGGACTCCATCGATGACATTTAGATCAAGAATTCCACTAACAAACAATTTGCAAATAATTTCTATGATCTTCTAAAACTCATAAGTATGAACATTCATATCAACAATTTCAAGAATCATATAAACACATAAAAAAAACATGAAATATTGATAATAACCATTGTTAATGGATTAGCATAGTCATTACACCATCAAAAACAGGTTTTATAAGTCCAAAACAGTTTAGGGCAATGTTTCTAGTCCACTTCCAGCAGCAAAACTCGAAATTCAGCACATAGGGGCTCCTACTCGTCGAGTGCAAGAACCTACTCGACGAGTAAGATGCATTTTTCCATGGAATCGTCGAGTCCCCCTATGGACTCGGCGAGTTCACTGTCCAGATTGCAGAATTCTCGACTTTTTCAAGCAGTTTGCGTCAAATACAAAGAAAACAAGCCTAGGCTCTAATACCATTGATGGGTTTTGAGCATTCTAACACTTCTATGGTGTACAAGCAACCTTAGAAACCTTGTATCTATGTTTTCTCTAATATTCATGCAAATAAGAGTTTCCTAGGTTTACATCCTAACTAGGGTACATGTAATATAAAACTAGTAGAATGGAAAACCTTTATAGTTGCTTGGATTCCTTAAGACTTTGTGAGCCAAGCACCTCAAGTGTGATGTCTCAACTGTTTCACACAACACCACAACTCTTGGAATAACTTGAGAGAAGAACACTTTGATCACAAAATCGGCTAGCCCTCCTTTTCTTGTCTTAGTGGCCGATTTTGCTAGCTATTGAGCTCTTTATATAGTGTGCCACATGTAGGGTTACACCATGTAAACCCAAATGTGCATGGCTTTTCATTTTCCCATGATCCATAGGTTATAACCTCCATGGAGCACCCAATGGGTCCTAGCCCAATCTAGTGAATCATAAACTATAAGCCCACTATATAAGACTGAATAATTTACAAATCAATCCCCATATATTTAATTAGTCTCTTTTTTATCACAAAATTAATTCCAAATTAATTGTTGATCAATACTAATTTAATAATATGATTTTATATTAATATATTAACAAATCATAAGTGTCCTTTTTCTCATTTTGTCTATCCAACAGTTGAGATGTCGATGCAACCCAAATGGACCATGCCAAGTCGGGTTAAGTACATACTAAATATAGTTATGGACTTAGACACCTTATCCAACACCCATTTCATCACAGCTTCAATCTTTGTTGGGTCAACCATTATTCCCTCTTGGTTAACCACATGAACCAATAATTGGACTTCTATCTCCAATCCAAAAATCACATTTGGAGAACTTTGCATACAACTTCTCCTTCTGCAAAACTTCTAATACTTCTCGCATGTACTTTCCATGTTCCTGTCAGCTCTTTGAGTAAATCAGAATGTCATCTATGAACACTATCACGGATTTATCGAGGAATGGTTTACAAACCCTATTCATCAATCCATAAATGATGTTAATGCATTGGTTAGTCCAAATGACATCACCAAGAACTCATAGTATTTGTATATTGTTCTGAATGCAGTATTCTCAATATCTTTCCCTCTCACCTCCAGCTGATGATATCCTAACCTAAGATCAATATTTAAGAAATAACTTGAACCTTGCAGTTGATCGAATACGTCATCAATCTTTGGCAATGAATACTTGTTATTTACCATTGCCTTGTTTAGCTCTCTATAGTCTATGCACATCCTCATGCTTCCCTCCTTCTTCTTCATGAATAACATCGGAGCTCCCCATGGTGATAAACTAGGTCTAATGAAACTGTTGTCCAACAACTCTTGAAGTTGCATCATAAGCTCCTTCATCTCTTTCGGTGCTAATCGGTAAGGTGCTTTCGCAATTGGTGTCAATCCAGGAAACAAGTATCTTCGAAACCACTGGTATTCTTTGTATCTCCTTATTCTCTTTCTTTGCATTGATCACAAATGCCAAGTATGATGCGCATCCTTTTGACAAACATTTTTTCGCTTTCATTAGGGAAATGATTCCAAAATTTACACTACGTTTGTCCCCATACACCATAAATGACTTTTTTCAAGTGGGTTTACTATCACCATCTTCTTCCTACATAGTATCTCGGCATCATTCGCACTAACCTAATCCATTCTTAGTACGATGTTGAAACCATTCAACTCAATGTCTAACAGCTCCTCATGGAATTGATTCCCATTCAAATCGATGATGATGTTTTTAATGGAACCACTAACAGATATGAATTTGCCATTGACAACTTCTACAACTATAGCACTATCAAGTTTATCTATATGCAATGCTAGTCTTCCACCAAATTTGTATGATATAAAGGAGTAATTTGCTCCACATTCAAACAATATATTTGTGGGAAATCTAATTGCAAGAAAGGTACCTGAAGCAACATTTGTTGCATTCTTTGCTGCTTGGCCTCGGTAGAACATTAGGCCTTGATGCCTCTTTCTTCTTTGGGTAGTCCTTAGAAATGTGACCTTCTTCGTTACATCCATAACACACCCTCTTGATAGATGTACACTCATTGGCGTAATGCCCAGTTTTTCCACACTTGTAACAAGTCACCTCCCTGTTAGATTTTCCAAAGTGCTTGTTTTTGCACTTCTCACACCATCTTGTTTCACCTCTTCCTCTAAATTTCTTGGAACCATACCTTGAGAACTTTCTTTTCTTGTTGGACCTTGAAGATCCATCAAAGTTCCTTTTCTCGCCAACCTCAACTCTCTTTAGACCCTTCTCCGTTATCTGGGTCTCAACATTCTTAGCTGCCTAGATGACGGCTTTCAAGGTGGTTGCTTGTTTGACCAATGGACCAAAGTTTGCCAGTAATCCATTGACAAACTTGTTGACCTTGGAGAGTTCAGTTGGAACAAGGTAAGGAACAAGCTTCATTTTCTTCATAAAACCTTCATCATACTTGGTGATGCTTATTCTTATGCTCTTTAGGTTTTAAAATTCGTTGTTGATCTCCAGAAGATCTCGCTCAGAGCAGTACTGCATTTTTAGTTGCACCAAAAAGTCTTCCCAAGATATCTTGCTAGCTTCTCCCTTGGGCATGGTATCAGCTAGTAGCTTCGACTAGCTCAATACCCCTGACATTAATAGTGTAACGGCGAGAGTGGTCTTCTGTTTGTTGTTGCAGTCGCAGCTTTCAAACACCATCTCCATCTCGGAGACCCAATCCATGACTTCCACTGGTGTTAGGATTCCAAAAATACTCATTGGTTTGGATGCCATGAAATCCTTGTACTTGTACTTGCACCCACGTCCATCATTTCCTCCATTAGGGTGGTTTCTTCTACCCACCCGTGGCTCAGCTTGACTTAAATTTTGACTATAGTTTCCTTCCCCTGACTGTTCTGTAACAACCCGAAGTTATCCATCGCTGAAACCCAATTCGTCCGTAAGACCCGTTTTTAGCAATTCGTTTCTGATTTCATAATTAAATTAAGTCATTAATTTGAAATTATTATTATGACTTAATGGGTGTCCCAACGCATTTAGAACTCATTTTAGCACCCCATTCTAGTAATCGGAAAAAATTTAGAATCAACCATATTGGGTTACGGCAACTTTGTTGGGTGTGACCAAAAAACACGTCTAACGTCGGTATCGGGTAGAATTCCACCGTGTCCAAATCTTAGACACTATTTAAAGATGTTTAAGCTTCCATTTGAAGCTTTTTCCCTCTCTCAATACTCTCTTTCTCTAACCTCTCTCCTCAAACCAAAGAACTAGGTCCAAAACTCCAATTTAAGGCTTCAAATCTTCAAGGTAACTTCTCTAACTTGTTATACAACCCCTCTAGCTTCCAAATTCGAGTTTAAATCATGGATTAGGACCATTATCATGAGTTTACGGCCCTAGATCAGTCCTAGGCCGTGAACTCATAGAAATTGGGTTTTTGAGCCTTAAAACCCCTCCAAACCAACTTTGGGACTTAGATATGACTTTATGGCTTACCAATTCGGACTTAGAACACCCTAATCATCATTTTTGAGGAGTAAAGATGAGTTTACTGCCCAAGAACACGCTTGGGCCGTAAACTCATCATCCATGAAGAGTAAACTCATTTTCAAGTGTTTAAAAGCCATTTAAACACACCATTAGCCTTGGTATAAATCCTAGAACCAACCAAAATCAATTTAAGGACCTTAAACATGATGAAATCCCTCCATTTGAGAGTTTACGGCCATAAACCCCCAAGAATAGGTTCCGGGGCCGTAAACTCATAATCCTAAGTCAAATGGTGCCCAAAATTCACCCTAAGGCTTGTAAAAAATTGTTTGAATCACATGAGATTAATCTAAGGCCACTAAATCATCAATTTAAGGGGGTATAGGAGCTTACGGCCGTAAAATCCTTGTTTAGGGCTGTAAACTCCCTTTAAATGTTGTTCTTGGTGATTTAATCCATTTCCATGCCTTAGATAATTTTACCCCATCATCCCTCAACTGTTATTGACCATTTAGCACCATAAAACTCTCAACCATGAGTTCACGGCCGTGAACTCATGTGGTTAGATTGTTTAGGGCCGAAAACTCCATAAGGAGTTTACTCTTGAAGAGTAAACTCATTTCCCTAGTCCCTCACATCCTTAAATGTCACCCGGGTCACTCCAAACACTTATTTTGAAGTGTTTTCGCGTCTTGGAGTATATAATAATATCTAATTAGTGATTTAAAATCTAATTAGATATATTTGTATATCATTTCATATTACATAGGAACCTCGCGCATTATCAAGCCCCGAACCGACACTTAGCATCCGAACCAACACGTTTTCTCGTCTGGTGAGTTCATACCCCTACCCTTTTTCAATGGTTTTTCAATGTTTTCAGGGGGAATACAAGCAAAAGTACAAGAATATCTTGTACTTAAATTCATTATTTCATTTAAATGGTTTCATAATCCATACACTTTTAAGAATTGAAAACATATTAACAAACGGTTTAACTTATAGAATTGTTCTTCAAACCTATTTCAATTCTTATTATATAGTGTTATACTTTATACTTCACAATTGATTGTTCACACTTTTACTGATAGAAATCATAGAACATTTGTATTGTCCTTAATAAAACACCATAGGTTCGAGTGTGAAGGACAGGCATCATTAGAACTTAGTCAGTCATAGATACTACTTCCCCTAGATACGAGAGTAAAGAGTAATCTTAAAGATTGGAGACACGTCCTTTGTAACACTTCCCTTGGCACGAGAGAGTGGAGGACTATCCCTGTAACCAGAATCTCCAGAAGGGAGAACGTGACTTAAGTGTACAGATCTATACGGGACTGACTATTCCGCACCTGGCTGCTAGCTACAGCCGAACCGCAAGGTTCAAGGGTGACAAAAGTCATAAAAAGATACTGACCTCGGTTCGAGTCATATCTAGTCTGAAGTATGGTTAAGGACACGCAATCAAGATTATGAACACTTTGTACTTATTTATTAGTTTTATATATGTCTTAAAACTAATATACATTTAAAGGTAATCAGACTTTCAGGAGACTCCACACACACACTATAAGTATGGTAGATACGTGTACATTACTTTCAGATTTGATAACACTTCACACACATTTAGGAAAATATAGGAATTTCCTGGGGTAACAGTAGTACGTAACCAGAAACGTGTAACAATTTAAATAACTAAACTTTACAATTCACAAGAACAATCATGTTTTCAGTGTACATCTTTTACATTACATTTTGGATTTGGTAACCAACTTTTAAGAAAATATGGGATTTTCTTGGGTGTAACTTTTTCAGAAACATAAAGGAACTCGTACATTTTCAGAAAACAAACCGCTTAGGAACTCACCAGCTTTATGCTGCTTTTCAAACTACTTGTATTCTCAAGTCCATATTAGACAGCTACCCAGCGATCCTTGTGGCGAAGGCGAAGTATGTAGAAGACACGTCTTTACTTTTGTTCATATGTTATGTATATGTATAATGCATGTAATCCTTTTTTCTCAGACAATGTAAATAAACCTATGTAATGTAAAGATTTTTGTTTACTATGTTTACTATGTACATTGGTTGCGATATTCATGACGTCCTTCACCCCGGAACGTTTCCGCCTTTGGTTTCAGGGTGTGACATGTTCAATGTTCACTTCAGGTTGTACGATGGGTATAGTAGGTTCATCCTTATTTTCATGAAACGTTTGTCTCATCTCCTCTCTTTATTCATCCATCATAGCCTGAATCATTTCTTGGACTCCTTACATCGTGATTGGTTCAGGTGCAGTTGCTACCTCTAGTGCACTCCCAATTAAAGGTCGTTGATTAGCATTAGCATTTCCAAATCCGCTTCGGGTTCTTGCCATGTAGATCTATACACTAAAGCAGGTGAATATGGATCTATATTTACGGTAGACGTTTAAATCTTCCTTGTTTCTTCGAAAATTTAGATGCCAGTTCTAATATCGTAGTCAATGTTTAGAAATCTGAACACATAAAGTTTCCAGATGCGGTCGGCAACAGGCCATAGATCCGATCAAATAATAGCATATAAGGCATCTTTATAGGTATCACACAAATCATTTAGCACATAATAGTATTTTAGGCATCATTCCTAAAATAAGCTAGTGCTCGTGTCTAAATTATAGAAGATACTCATCTCACAATCATCGCTTTGCATTCTAAGTTTAATTCTAGAAATGCAACAAATTCCTAGTTCACTTAAACTAATGCTCTTATACCAACTGTGACATCCCCAATTTCACGGCCAGAAAAGACCGATTTCTTTATGCTTTATTTGAAAATAAGAGTATCCTTTTGAAGAAATATGTTGCGGAATTTGTTGCCAAAAATATGATAAGTAAATTATCAAAGCATTTCTGAAGAAATGTGTTTTCATTATATTAAAAATGTTGGGATGTCATTTTCAATACAGTAAATAAGCATAAACAGAAATAGTACAGGCCTTACAGCATCAATTATTTTGATGGCCTATCATCTATTGATCTCTCATTAAATCATCACTCCTATGCTCTATGGCCGCTACCTGTAATACAAGAAACTGAGTAGGTCAGGCATGGGAGCCTAGTGATCAGATAAGGTTTTCAACCCACAATAACTAAGTTCATTAATTTCATCAAATCATTCAACCTGATTACCCGTTCCCGTTATCCTCACTTTCTATCCCCTAAAGCATCTAATTCAAGGGACCTATCCTAAGGATTATCATCGGGATGGACAGCACTGCTTAGGGGATTCCTCAGCAATATATTTCAAAAAGTCAACCATGATGGGATGGAGTACACCTGGTGAACATGTACTTCAAAACACCTACAAGTTGCGATCTTGTCAGTGTTCCATTAGACTCTCTAAAATAGTTTGTGTTCGTCATCTATACTTCGCTAGATGACTGCATCAGCTTAAACATCTAGACCTCTCATCAATTATTTCATCATCTATATCATCTACCTATCTTTACCCATCATAATTATAGGTATAAAATACATATTAAGTTTAAATCGAATAAAACATGTATATTTTGTTAATCCAGCATAGATATCAAGAACACAGATAATATGCACACCGAATATGTAATTTATAATAAATACTTCATAACTATGTGTAAGATGAAAATAATTATGCACTCACTTGTTAAAGTGATAACTCGTAATTCAGGCAGCGCTTCGCTTCTAACAATTTTCTTTTCCTTCGATGAAACCTAGTATCATTCTTACTAGATTTTAGTCTAATATTTACTGTGAATAATTATTAGTCTAGATTTCTCATTAACTCAGAGTCTACATCATGATCTATAGAGTAAGGATCAGCCAGGCAAGATAGTTGGGGGGTAGGACCTTTTCGGCATATAGCTTTTCTGAAATCACAACTGAACCCAACGTAACCATTCTAGAAACCTCTCACATATGTAGTTCAATCAGTATAAAGACTTTGAATCACTGATAAATCTTGTTTATAGGTTCACAATAACGATAAAAAACTTAAACATAAGTTATACTTAAAGTACGGTAAGCATAACTCACTTACAACGGGGTTTAGCGAGGAACCAGGCTCTGCTTGGGCAAAACTTCTGAGCCGAAAGCTCTTCTTCTCGGGGCCTTCTGGTGCCTCAGGACTCTCCCCTAACACTTAGGAAGTGCTAGGGAATGGAAGAGAGGGTTTGGAGGTATTGGGAGAGTGTGGGATAAGATTGGTATGAGAAATGAGGTGATTTGTGCCTCTATTTATAGGCTGGGAAATCGCATTACGTGGGGCGTAACTTCGGAGAACGCGGGGGATAATCGGTACGTTGGACGTACCAAGCCATACGATGTGTGTTCATGGTCCAGATGTCAAGATCCGGTGCGAAGCCGTGGGGAAAAAGGTGAGGTTGGGATTGTGCCACATATGAGCCTCGCATCTTAACCCATAATTTAATTATCTTCTAAATTTTGTAACTGTCGCATACGATTTCCGTATTTGATGTTCTTTATATCCACACATAGGTAGCGACGTGATCTAGAACTTTCGTTTAGACTCTATCGTCCAATATTGAATTTATTTTTAAAGTTATATTTTAACAGGCTTAGACTGTTAAAGTCCAATAAAAATTCATAACTTTGTCATCCAATGTCCGTTTCCGTCTGTATTTATATCATTGAGCTCCTATTATTGATATCTTCGATTCTCATTTAGCTTGTGTCAGCTAAAAATCGATCGATCTAAAATTCGATTTTCGGGCTGCATGCTGCTTTGCCAAATCTTAGAAAAATCATAACTTCCTCTAACGAAGTCAGATTTGGATGTTCTCTATATGCACACTCTCGGTTTAACGTATACTATGACTCTCTTTTACATCGCTAAGCCTAAAAAGTATGTTATCGCAATCTCACTTTTTACGATACACAGCATTGTGTCAGTTTTGTCGCAAAACTTCGACGGGTCATAACTTCTTCGTTATAAGTCGGATTCCAGCGTTCTTTATATCTCCAGAATCCTTGTCACGAGCACTTGAAATTTCTTCATAGATATTGGATCAATCTATTATTTTATTTTTGACGCATATTTTTATTATTATTTATTACATCATTATAAGCACATATGTAGCATATAAATCACATAACACTCAAATAATTCCTCTTCGTTAATTCAAAATAGGTTACAATTGTTGAACCTAACTATTACATCATAATATCAATGCTTACTTAGAAAATCAGGCGTTACATCGAAGGTACCAATTTTGACCCTTTGGATTTGGTATGTATCATGGTATATAGAATCTGGTACGTTGTAGAGACTGGATAGTTGGTAGATTTGTATGATTACCTATTTCCTAGTTAGTACTTGTTATTTAATTTTGTTTATATGTCGACATATTGTTTTGATTGGGTTGAGACGGTTTTGCTTTGTGTTGAAGGTCAAGATACCCCAGCGGTTCGGATAAGCTGTAGGCCTTGCGTTGCGGTCCATTCAAGTCGTAGGCCTGCAGAGCAGTCTAGATAGGTTGTAGGCCATGTGAGGCGGTCTAATCAAACTAAAGACTCATACATGTATGTTGTTATATGTTTGATTGTGTGGGGTATTTTGGGGGAAACTCACTAAGCTTTGGCTTACAGGTTGATTTTATGGTTTCAGATACATCAGATGATAGGGGAAAGACAAAGGCGTGATTATGCACATCATCCTCAGATATTTTGTTAATAAAATGATTTTGGATACTCAGATTTATGACTATGGTTTTGGAACACATGTTTTTTATGACTTTTTGATTATCATATGGTTTTTAAAATGAAAAATGTTTACTATGATTTTTGGGATGTTACAAGTTGGTATCAAAGACCTAGTTTGAGAGAATTGGATGAACACATGTGGGATTCCAGACTCGAACTAAGGATCTGCAAAATGTTTTTAAAAAATTAACTCTAGAAGACCAATAGAAAGTGTTCCCCAAGATACCTACACTTGTTTTGTGTATAGATGAGATGATAGAAGTGCATTTTAGTTTGTAGGATAGGGATATTCAAGAATTGCATGATAGAATTGCTTGATTTATAATGCCTGGTAGCCTAGGGGGATTTCTTGATATCATAAATGGAATTGACATTATTATTGTGATTGCTTACTATGTACATCATAGTTGTACATAATTAAGATTTTATAGCTTGAGAATGTTTGATTTAACCTTATTCCATGTTCCTTGTCTAGTTCTAGGCTTAGGGTAGGATCAAGTATTCGACTATCTATCGAATCCAGTTTTATGTATGATTAGCATGTACGAACGGTTGCAGGGTTAGTAGAAGTTTCATGATTGTGTATGGTTTATAGTGGACCAACGTGAGGAAGGATTAGTCACTTTTAGGACAATGTGTGTAGGATGTATATGTGTGTAGGATATATACATATGTCACTTTTATAGATTGAGAATGTTTGATTTAACGGGTAGGTGTGGAAGGTAGTATGAGCTTGTACTACTGGAAGCATAGGTCACATACGCGTATCAAGGACGTCACAAACCCTGAGGGTTTTACAATTCCATAATAATGTAATAATATAAAATGTAGCCAACGGCTTCGTTGCGGTTGCTGTAGTTCAGGGGTTAGGGTCGTATTAGTAAGGGACTTCACCAACACGAAGCCCCCAGAGTTTTACGAGATCAAGGACCCCGATTGTTTCTATGAGCTAGTTATCTAATGTGGAGGATTGTTTCTTCATTTGTTCATGGTTTGAGGACCAAAAGGTCAGGTGTGCCTTGAACCTTGTTTATTTGGGGGCGAAGGACTAGTGGAAGCTAGTTACTGGTGCTTATTCTCCTGCAGAGAAATCTAGAGTACTTGGGAGCAGTTTTCTGATATGTTCCGCACTGATTATGTTCCCCTGGAGGAGAGGGAGAAGTTAGCCTAAGAGTATTCTCGGATATTTTGTTAATAAAATGATCTTGGATACTCTAATTATGATTGTGGCTTTTGGAACAAATTTTTTGTATGACTTATTGATTATCATATGGTTTTGAAAAAAAAATTACTATCATTTTTGGGATGTTCCAGAAAGTGGTGGTTATGGAAAAATGAATACCTAAATAATCAATAATTTAATAAATTAACTTATATATATATATATATATATATATATATTATTGGGTTTTGAGCACTATAACACTTCCTAAGTGCACATGCAACCCTAAATGCTTTGGATCTATGTTTTCTCTAATTATACATGCATTTTCTTATTCCAAAGCATTCACCCTAACTATAATATAATTAAAGCTATATAAAAAAAAAACTTTGGTTTGGATGCTTACCTCTTGAGTAGGGTGGAGTTCTTGACTTGGAAAGCTTGAGCACCTCAAGTGTTATGCCTCTAATGAATCATAAACACCAATATGCAAAAGGAGGTCCTAAGAGAATAAGTTACTTGTCTCTATTGAAGGTGCAACCAATTTTGGTTCATGGAGGGGTCTATTTATAGTTGTGGCAAGTGCTAGGGTTACACTTTGTAAACCCTAATGATCCATGACTTTCCACATTCCTAAGATCAATGATTTTAACCTTCATGGACTATCCATGGGTTATATTATTGGTTTAGCCCACTTACATAATCATGGATCACTTGGCCCATACTGTAAGTATATTTGATTTACATAATCAATCCCTCCATATTTAATTAGTCTCTTTTGACCACAAAAATAATTCCAAATTAATTCTTGGACAATACTAATTAGATAACCATATTAATATATTATACTTATAATATATTAATAAGTCATAAATAACCTTATTCTCATAAAACCATATTATGAAATTACACTGGTGAAGGCAACCCAAAAGGACCATGCTACTATCGGGTCAAGTACATACCAATTATAGTTATGGGCATAGATGTGACATCCCCATTTTCACAGCCAAAAAAGACCGATTTGTTTATGCTTTGTTTTATAAAATCAGAGTAATCCTTTGATTAAAAGAGTTGCGGAATTTGTTCCCAAAACAAAATATGATAAGAATTTATAAAAGCGTTTCTTTAAAGAAATGTATTTTCATTAAATAACAAAATCTCAAGATGTCATGTTCCGATACATACCAAAAGCATAAACAATATAAAATAGACCTTACAACAGTTATTTATAACTACTGATCTATAATCCAAAATCTCTCATCAATTCCACCAACTTATACTCTTGTGCCATTACCTGTAATGCAAAGAAAACTGAGTGGGTCAGACTTAGGAGCCTGGTGAGCATATAGGGTTTTCAACCCACAATAATATAATTATTAAATATAATCATTAAACAATCAACCCAATTACCCATTCCCCATTATCTTCTTTACTCTTAAGGATCTACCCTAAGAATCATCTATCTTTCATTTGCTCATTCCTAAGGATTGACCTAAGGAATAGGAACGAAGTCCATTGCTGCCCGAGGTTCATACATCAAGCACTAAATCCATAGCTACCAAGGTTCATCTTTATAGTACTAAATCCATAGCTACCAAGGTTCTTCATTAGGCACTAAGACAATAGCTGCCAGGGTTCTTTATTAGGCTTTAAGAAAATAGTTGTCAGGGTTCTTTATTAGGCACTAAGACAATAGCTGCCAGGGTTTTTAGAGTACACCGGTGAACATCAAGTCCACAATAACTACAAGATGCGAGCTTGCTAGTGTTCCATAGGACTATCTAGAATAGTCCGTGGTTGTCATCCCTACTTTGATGAATGACGGGGGCCATCGTTTGGGTAAAGATTTCACTTATTTTTCACCTGTCACCCTCATCTCATGATCTATATCATCTTTCGTCTCATCCTCAAACTAATCTTTCCTCACACACCAACTATTTCATCTACCCATGTTCTACCCAACATATTTGTAGATATAAATTACATATATAGCTTAAATCATTTAAAAACCTGTATAAAACATTCATTCAACATCCATCTCAAGTAAACAAACAACGTATAAACACATAGCACGTATTTCATAGCAAATACTTCAGATCTATGCGATAGAAGAAAGTAACTACACACTCACTTGATAAGACGATTATCGGACAGCTCTATGACTCTTAAAATATTATTCTTCGACAAAACCGGGAGATCTTCACAAAAACCGGGCTTCTCGTGGGCAAAGTTTTGGCTCAACAACTCTATTTCTCGGGATCTTCAGGGCTTCGGGACTTGCTTCGGGTCTCGGGATGATACTGGGGCTTCGAGGGTATTACTTGCACGTAGGAGGAGTCTGGCCCCCGAACGTAGCGCGTTCCTTGAACGAACGCAGCGCGTTCCGGTTCGTCATTGCTTATCGATCTTCGGAAGTGATGGCTATGAGACTAGAGGGCAACATGGCCAATCCGAGGCCAAGCAAAACGAACGCGAGGTGTTCCCTCCGAATAAGCTTCGGTATGCGTGCCTCGAACTTCAAAAATTCATATCTTTCGCGTACGAGCTCCTTTTCGACGTTCTTTATATCCACGCATAGGTGATATTATACTCTACAACTTTCGTTTAGACTCCTTCGGCTAATTTTGAGTTTAATTTTTATTATATTATTGTTAGTTGGCCGGGACAGAAAAACTCCGTTATAAACTCATAACTTCTTCATCCGACGTCCGTTTTCGTCTGTCTTTTTACCGTTGAACTACTATCGACAAGATCTTCGATTCTTATTTAGATTGTTTTGGCTAGAAACCATTCGATCTCATATTCGAACTTTGGGCTGCATACCGCTAAGTCGGAACTTCGAAAAATCATAACTTCCTCATACGAAGTCAGATTTAGACAATTATGAGTTGGGTGCTTTAACCATTCAGCCATGGATGCTTAGCGGGTCATGGATCTACTAACAGAAATTCAATGCGTAATCTCAGCATTCAATGTGTATTCCTGAATAATCTTATTTTCTCCCAAATTGAATTTAATTTTTTTTTTAATAAATTATTCGCTACAGAGTGCGGTTCGTTCGATAAATTCCTACCTCTTTCAGAGAGATGGCTAAATGGTTGAAAGCCCCGGTCTTGAAAATTGGTATAGTTTACTATCGAGGGTTCGAATCCCGTCTTTTTATGCATGCTCTCGGTTTAACGTATTCTATGACTTTCGTTTAGATCACTTAGGCCCAATCTCGCTCAATCGTAAATTCACTATTTACGTCGAGCTGTGTCGTGTCGGTTCTATCGCGAAACCTCGACAGGTCATAACTTCTTCGTTATAACTCGGAGTCTTTATATGTATGGAATACTTGTAACATATACTACAACTTAGTTAAGATTACTCCTTCTGAATAATCTTCCATCAAAAATTCAATTTTGACGCTAATTGTCTCTAAATTAACTAGCCCAGATCTACGGGCGTTACAATAGACACCAAATCCAACAGTCTCCCACTTGGATAAGTCTAATAAATATAGCTGTCTATGTGACTTTAGGATCCAACTTAGCAATCGTAAACTTCTAAAAGCCGCTGTCAACTCTGACCCAGTTAGTGAGGCATCCTTTAGATAAGGGATCATATAATCCTCTGTTCTCAAGATATCAACGAGACAAATACATGGAACAATGTCATACTTATTGTCCAGTAGTTTGTTTCCTGATTTCCAAATTATCTGACATAGAACATAACTGAACACATCAATTTAATTCTGGCTGGGCCCGAAACATAACTCAAAACAGAATCCTAGAGGGGCCCAAGATATCGCTTTTAATCCTCGTAGGATAAAAGGAACAGATAAACTTCGACATTATATGCTTGTACTAACTACTCATTAAATCATGCACAACGACACGTTTTATAACATCAAATTACTGATGCGTTTTCGTGCCATCAATGCATGACTAACTTATAGCCAACAACTCATATATCTAGTTTTGAAGACATATATATGATATTATCGTCTCATGATCACTCGTGATATATTCCATGAAGTGATACAAGTGAGCGCGGGTTGATCCAATACTCAAATCTTATTTCATAAGTACTCATGAATGGTGTAGCAAACATGTTGCAATGCCTAACTCCTTAGAAAATCCTATAAGCCAACTCATGACAGTCTTCTTTCATACCTACTTCATAAGTATGAACGACTGTGGATAGTTTGAATAAATCTTATTTATTCTGGAAGTCAAAACATGCAAAGTGAAACACTAGTAAATAATTGACACAAGATAGTAACTTTACTTATAAATAAAACTCCTTTTATTCATCATCAAATCTCAATTACAATTTAGCTATTACAAGTTTCGGTTTATCTAATCACTAAAACTAATATCGTCCTTTAGCCCAATGCCCCTCGTATGCTGCAAGTGCTTAACCCTAGTCAGTCCCTTTGTGGCGGGATCTGCTGGGTTGTCCTCTAACGATATCCTTTTTACCACGAGGTGCCCTTCTTCTACTTGATGTATTATGAAGTGGTACTTTCTGTCGAAATGTCTGGATCTTCCATGATCTTTTGGTTCCTTGGTTAAGGCAACCGCCCTTTCATTATCGCAGATAATTTCCACAGGATCCTTTATGGATGGAATAACACCAAGGTCTCCGATGAATTTTTTCAACCATATCGCCTCCTTCGCTGCTTCTCTTGTTGATATGTACTCTGATTCACACGTTGAATCAGCTACAGTCTCATGCTTTGAAATTTTCCATGTCACTGCTCCTCCATTCAGGGTAAACACCCAGCCCGACTGAGAGCAGAAATTATCTCTATCGATCTGAAATCTCGCATCGTTGTACCCTGTTACACTCAAGTCATCGCTCCCACCGAGGGTAAGGACCCAGTCCTTAGTCCTCCGTAGGTACTTGAGTGTGTTCTTAAACACAGTCCAATGAGCTTTACTAGGGTTCCATTGATATCTGCTGACCATGCTCAAAACAAAGGCCACATCAGGGCGAGTACAATTAATAGCATACATGATCGAACCAACTACAGAAGCATATGGTATATGACTCATTTCTGCTATCTCAGCCTCTGTACTCGGACTCTAAGTCTTACTCAGTTTGGTATTGCCTTGGATAGGTAATTCACCTTTCTTGGAGTTCTCCATGTTGAAACGTTTCAACACCTTGTCCAAGTAAGTACTTTGACTAAGTCTTATTAGTCTTTTACTTCTGTTTCTCAATATCCTTATCCCTAGGATATAGGCAGCTTTTCCAAGGTCTTTCATAGCAAAACACTTCCCAAGCCAGGACTTGACCTTCTATAAGGTTGGGATGTCATTTCCTATGAGTAGTATGCCATCCACATACAACACCGGAAAGCTAACTATATACTCCCACTAGCTTTGACATATACATAGGACTCATCCTCGCTTCTCAAAAATCCGAACTCTTTGACTTTCTCATCAAAACAAAGATTCCATCTGCGAGAAGCTTTTTTCAATCCATATATGTATTTCTCAAGCTTACACACTCTATTAGGGTACTCTGTACTGACAAAACCCTTTGGCTGACTCATGTACACATCCTTAGCCAACTTTCCATTAAGGAAAGTGGTTTTGACATCCATTTGCCATATTTCATAGTCATGAAATGTATCTATGGCTAGCATAACCCTTATAGATTTAATCTTCGCTACTGGTGAGAAGGTCTCATCATAGTCAACTCCCGGAGTTTGAGTAAAGCCCTTCACAACCAGTCGTGCCGTAATGTGTGTACATTCTCATCCATGTCGCTCTTCTTCTTGAAGATCCATTTGCACCCGACTGTCTTACGGCTCGGTACATTATCAACCAAGTTCCAAACTTGATTGTCATACATGGACTGAATCCCGTTGTCCATAGCCTCTTTCCACTTAGCAGACTCAAGGCCTGCCATGGCTTAGTTGTAGTTACTAGGTTCATCCAAATTTATCATTGTGCTATCACTGATAAATGTATCACCTTTAGTTGTTATATGAAAACCATATAACACAGATGGAACAATAACTCTACTGGAACGCCTCGAAGCTACAGACTTGTCAATTGGTTTAACCGGAGTTTCGTCATCGGGTTGAGTGCTAGTATTTGAGGTTCCTTCATCGCTTAACTCTTGAAGCTCATCAAGGTCAATTTTCCTCCCACTGTCCTCTTGGCATATGAGTTCTCTCTATCTCGGAAGACTCCTCTCCTCACAACGAAGACAACATTGTCACTCGGTCTATAAAAGAGATATCCAAAGGACTTATGTGGGTAGCCGATGAAAATACATCGCTCACTCCAAGGTTCGAGCTTGTCGTCAGTTTCTTTTCTCTCAAAAGCCTTACAACCCCAGACTTTGATGTGATCTAATGTGGGAACCTTCCCAGTCCACATCTCGTGAGGTGTTTTGGAAACCTTTTTGGTAGGGACTAGATTAAGGATATGGGCGGCAGTCTCTAAGGCATACCCCCAGAATAATATTGGTAACGAAGCTCGACTCATCATGGAACGAATCATGTCTAGCAAGGTCCTATTGCGCCTCTCAACCACACCATTAAGTTGTGGTGTCCTTGGTGGTGTAAATTGTTAAACAATTCCACATTCCTTAAGATAGTCAAGGAACTTGATACTAAGATACTCTCCTCCAAGATCGGACCGTAGCATCTTTATCTTCCTGCCCAATTGATTCTCCACTTCTTGTTTAAACTCTTTGAACCTTTCAAAAGTTTCTGACTTATGCTTTATTAAGTATATATAGTCATACCTACTGTAATCATCAGTAAAAGTCACATAGAAGCGGTTAGCATCCCTTGTGGCGGTTCTGAATGGTCCACACACATCAGTGTGTATGAGGTCCAACAAACCTTTACCCATTTCACAAGTACCAGTGAAGGGTGACTTGGTCATCTTTCCAAGTAAACAAGATTCGCAAGTGTCATCCGAATTTAAGTCGAATAACTCCAAAACTCCATCCTTTTGGAGTTGGGCTATGCGCTTTTTGTTGACATGTCCAAGACGACAATGCCACAAGCATGCCTTGTCCAAATCACTGGACGAATCAATATTTAACACATTATTTCCTAAGTTATCTATAACATTCACAGTTTCATATACACCATTGCAAGGTAATGCTTCAAAATAAAATACACCATTATAATAAGCATAAATTGCACCAACTTCATTATTAAACGAAAAGGTAAAACGTTGTTTGTACGAACTATGAAAGGAAATAATATTTCTCGCCATATCGGCCGAGTAACAAAAATTATTCAAATCTAAATTTAGACCATTTCTAAGCAATAAAGAATAAACTCCAATCTTGGTCACAGGCGATATTTTCCTATTTCCCATGATTAAGTTTATCTTCCTGTGCTCCACATCCCTACTTCTTTTTAGTCCCTGCAAATGAGAACAAATGTGAAATCCACAACCTGTATCAAGGACCCAAGAATTAGCATGTGATGAGTTATTGATGGGTTTTAGGTAAAACAAATAAACTAGAAAACAATTCCTAAGTTCACATGCAACCTACTTTGGATCTATGTTTTAACTATTGAACATACAACTTTGAACTGCAAAACAAGAACCCTAGAGGAGAGAGGCTAATTTCTAAATTAACAAACTAGGATTTAGTAATTACATACCTTTCAATTGTTATAGTAAACAATTTATAATTCCCTTGATCTTGATCTTGATCTTCTTGGAAGCTTAGCACCACAAGTGTAATGCCTCTAATGGAATCACACCCAAATTAGCAAGAAGGAAAATAGAAGAGATAGGGGAAAGAGTATGCAATTCGGCCAGGGTTTCTTCCAAAGAAATCAGTTTCCTCAAATGTGAACCAGGAGGCTCCTTATATAGTTGAAGGATCTAGGGGTTTACGGGAAACCCTAGTTATCCTCTGCTTAGGGCCTAAGCAAAACCCAAGGGCCTTATCTTGGACCCCTTGGACGAATTCTCTAGGGTTTCCCCTATAGTTTTCGTCCACCTCCTTCCAAGGGGGTTCTAGATCCTTCCATTCAACTATCAGTTAATTGCAAACTAGTCCCTGCACTTTATAATTAATTCTTTTAACCCCAAAATTAATTCTAATTAATTTCTGACTAACAATTAATTAAACAAAATGATTTCTTATTAATACATTAATCTTTTAACATATTAATAAATTCATTTATATTAATTTATTAATCTTATAATAAATTAATATCTCTCCTTTCATAATTTCCTTGTCTGGTTGCTAGGTTTGAGGGCAACCCAAAAGGACTGTGCTGCTATCAATTCAAGTACATACCAATTATAGTTATGGGCTTAGACACCTAATCCAATAGTTATTAGATTGAATAGTGTAAATACCTGCAAAGGAGGGTTTGATCTTCCCATCCTTTATGTCCTGCAAGTACTTGAGGCAGCTTTGTTTCCAGTGCCCCTTTTCATGACAATGGAAGCAATCAACATCCTTCGGATTTGAAGAGGGATTAACGGAACCAGCTTTGGTCACACTAGAACAGGATCTATCAAGAGACTTTCCCTTGCGTCTCTTGGAGGGAGCCTTCCTCTTCTTTCCGTTTCCATGTCCTATTGCAAGAACAGGGGCAGAAGTAGTAGGAGCAGACATAACCGACTTGCCTTTAAGGTTGCTTTCTGCAGTCCTTAAAAGCCCTTCAAGCTTGCTAAGAGTGACCTCCTCCTTGTTCATATGATAAGTCATACAAAAATGATCATAACAATAAGGTAAAGAGTGTAGAATTATATCTATGGCCAACTCTTCATTAAAATTGACATTCAATTTTAGCAAATGGTCCACATACCTCGGCATCTTCTGCAAGTGGATCATGATTGGTTCACCATCCTTCATTTTGGTTGTGATCATGGAGGAAATGATCTCATACCTCTCCTGCCGAGCACTTTGATGGTATCTTTCCATCAAATCATGATACATTTCATAGGGATAATAGTCCTCATAGGACTTCTGCAATTCAGCGGTCATGGTTGCAATCATAAGACACGACATTTTTGTTGCATCCCTCTCATGAGTAGTGTGTTCAACGATTTGTTCAGGAGTAGTAGTGGTGACATCAATCTCCTTTAGCTATTTATCAAGGACATATTCTTTGTCCTCATAACAAATAGCCATTCTGATGTTTCGAATCTATTCATTTAAATTCGAGCCATCAAAAATGACCCTCCCACATAGGTTCATGAGGGAGAAAGATCCTGAAGGAATTGGTGTTGAAGCGTTGTTTGGGGTAGACATCTTAAAAGGAAGAAGAACAAAGTTTAGATTAGATGAGAATCCTTAAAATTACACCCAATATAAAATATTAAGGCTAGGATCCAACACAATATTCTACAATTGCGAAGGGTGATGTCGTAATCCAATCGAAAGATATCTGAAGGTAGTTAAATGACGATTTACCAATTTCCACCATGAAAAAAGAAATAGATTATTAGGTTTTAAATGGTTTGAAATTCCTAGATCTTTGAGATTCATTGAACTTTTCAAATGCATGTTAAAATCTCGATAGTGCCTTCAAGTTTGTTACTGGGATGCCGAGGATCACAAACAAGGTGTGAATAACCATGCAAATTAACATGGTACACCCAATGTTACAAATCACCAAATCAATGTGCCGGTTAACCACACGCGCTCCATTGATCTATGATTCACATCAAGCTACCCTTTGCCACATATTGTCAGTCCAAGATTAGTGTGTCGGTTAACCACACACGCAACACTAACGACTTAACAAGGTGCAAAGTGTAATTTCATGGATTAGCACTATATTCACATTTTTCCTAAAGTATCTATGATTGGGAATTAAATAAAGTTTAGTTACTTTATATATTTATCATTATATTTTTAATGAGGGAGAATTAGTGTCGTATCCTACCCGTTCGGCTAACGACCCTCCACCAGTCAAGGAAGCGGTGGGTGAGAGTGGACACCCATTAAACCACCATTTTATAAGCAGTAACCTTATACCCCCATTATAGACCAGCTTCGTGAATGAGGCCTACTAACGGTAAGAGTGACTTGTCTTTTATATATATATATATATATATATATATATATATATATATATATATATATATATATATATATATATATATATATATATATATATATATATATATCAAGGTTCTAAATGGCGTGAGGCGTGGCGTGGCGGCAAGGCCAAGCCTCAAGCTTAACGAGCCATGGCGAGCCATGGCGTTTTTTCAAGGCGTGATGTAAGGCGGGAATTTTGTATTAATTTAAAATTATATTACCACATAAATATAAATTTATATTAAATATAACTACTTTTAGCAATATTAGTTCAATAACTAATAACAAAAACTTAATAAAAACCAAAATATTTGTATCTCCGATTAGAAAAGACATAACAAATAGCAAAAAACTGTGTCTCAAACGAAAAAACACGCGCCATAACACGCCATAACGTGCCATGGCATGCCATATCGCGCCTTGCCACACGCCACGCCAAACACCAACGTTATAAGGGTTTTCGTAACGGCGAAGCCACGCCTCATGCCATGGCGCGCCTTTTAGAACACTGATATATATATATATATATATATATATATATATATATATATATATATAAAACTTATAATATTATAAAGTATAAGGGTTGAATTTTAACTTTTAAAACTCTAGGGTTTGGAATTAAAGTTTCATTTAATGAGACTTTTCAAATTCCAAAACATGAGGGTAAGTTTTGAAATTTCTCAAAACTCTTCACATTCATAACCTATGAGTTTAAGTTGATTTTAATGATGAGACCTTTCATTTTCCATAACTTGAGGATAAGTTATGGAGGTCATTAAACATCAATTAGATCATTTTACTAACAACTAAATCATCACATAATTCATGATCTAACTAAAACTCATAAACAAGACAGTTTCATATCAACAATTTTAAAAACAATTTGGTTTATCATATAAAACAACAACTTTAAAACTTTGATAATTATCTTTCAAATTGACAAGTATGATCACTATCATATTTTAACAAACATATGTTTATGATTCAAAACAGTTTGGGGCAATGATCATATCCAACTTTGGCCAAAAAAACACGAATTTCTGCACTCTGATCAGCTAACTTGGCAAGTCCATGAACTGGACTCGTCGACTAGCCTCATTTCTGCATGGACTCATCGAGTTCCCCAGTCGGCTCGGCGAGTTCATCAGTCAGAATGTAGAAAACTTGATTTTTTCAACTTTGAAAACAAGAAATCATCAAATATAATAGAAAAGAATCCTAGGCTCTAATACCACTGTTGGGTTTTGAGCACTATAGCACTTCCTAAGTGCACATGGAACCCTAAATTCTTTGGATCTATGTTTCCTCTAATTATATATGCATTTTCTATTTCCAAAGCATTCACCCTAACTAGCATACAATTGAAGCTATATAACAAAAACTTTGGTTTGGATGCTTACCTCTTGAGTAGGGTAGAGCTCTTGACCTTTGAAAGCTTGAGGACCTCAAGTGTGATGCCTCTAATGTTTCACAAACACCAATATGCAAAAGGAGGTTCTAACAGAATAATTTACTTGTCTCTATTGGAGGTGCAACCGATTTTGGTGCATGGAGGGGGATATTTATAGTTGTGGCAAGTGCTAGGGTTACACTTTGTAAACCCTAATGATCCATGAGTTTCCACATTCCTATGATCTATGGGTTTAACCTCCATGGACTATCCATTGGTTATATTATTGGTTTAGCCCACTTACATAATCATGGATGACTTAGCTCATACTATAATTATCATTGATTTACATAATCAATCCCTCCATATATAATCAGTCTCTTTTGACCACAAAATTAATTCCAAATTAATTCTTAGACAATACTAACTAAATAACCATATTAATATATTATACTTATACTATATTAATAAGTCGTAAATAACTGTATTCTCATAAAACCATCCTATCAAATTGCACTGGTGAAGGTAACCCAAAAGGATCATGCTATTATCGGGTGAAGTACATACTGGTTATAGTTATGCTCTTAGACACCAAATCCAACATATATATATATATATATATATATATATATATATATATATATATATATATACATGCTCAATTAAAACATATATTGTTCCAAAATAAATATTTCTTTACAATACAAGTACTTTATGTTTTATGCATAAATAATAAACTAAACTCCATGAGTGAAGTTTCAACTTGCTTGTGCTCGCCTACTTACTCGTCTTGAAATATTTGAAGTACTAGTTTCTCCTTCTTCTCATATAAGAGAGACAGATCCTCTTCCAATGTCATGTTTCTTTACAGAAGAAACAAGATTCATCTATTTGCGCCTTCCTGGATTTCTTGGGCCTACAGGTGTCATTTCCATGAACTAATGGCCTCTTAGAGCACATAAGGTGGTTGTCTTTAGCCTTGCATTCTTCATTTATTTAAATTGGCTCAAACCAAATAGCAATGTATCTTAGGAATATTTGCTTCACCTGACGAAGCATATGAAATGCTTCCAAGTTTTCCAATTCCTTCTTGACTTTCTTGCAATTGCCATGAACCTCCAATGGAGGTTATGGCTTGCTCGTTGTATTTCTTCTTTCATGACATACCAAATGTAAGACCATTCTTTGATAAGTTTAAAGCAAGGTTGCAAAAATCGATCAGCGGTCATTGATAATGTTTCTGACATCGTACTGGGTACAATTATTCTTGAGTATCTTGCACTAAAGGTAGTACTAGTAGTTACATGACAACTAAATGACTTATTTTAAGTGCCCAAAAAGTTGTATACAATTATAATATTCATACCATATGATATTTAATATTTTTTTGTTTTCTTTATTATTATTTTCTAGAAATAATAATTTTCAAGATTATTGTAAAATATTATTTTCATAAAATAATGTTTTTCTAATTAAATAAAAGTATTGATTATATTTATTAATAATCAAATTACTCTAATAAATAATTATTAAGTAGTAACTTACTATAAGGTGTGACCTTGTAGGATCATATAACATTAACAAATATCATTTTATAATAACTCTTTGGCATAAAGATCTTTCAAAACATACTAACATAGTGCTAAACTCATAAATTGAGAAGATGGGTGATGTTCATGTTTGTTTACCTAGAATAAGAAGTTGTCGGAGTTTAATATTTGAGTTTAGTGTGCGATTTTGCAGTCATTCAGGTCGTTAGAACTTGGGAACGCTAAGGCTAGAGCACGAAGAGTCGAAAGCGATATCAGGCAAAATGGAAATACAATTTTTTGGTTTATCTCACTTACTCACTTAGTTGCTTTACACCGAGTTCTTTACAACAAAAATATGTTTCTATTTAATATATATATATATATATATATATATATATATATATATATATATATATATATATATATATTAAATTATGCGGTGCGGTTTAGATATTTGGTGACGTTATTCATTATAAAACCGAACCGCATAGAAAGAATAAATTTAAAACCGTACCATCGAGTTTTGCTTTTGTTTTGTTATGATTTTTTTTATTATGGTTTGATTTTTGGTCGCCCTTAAGCTAAAGATGTATTACCACACCCAATATATTATACTCAATTTCCTATATTACAGTTTTTTTTGTCGATAGATATTAGAATTAGATTAGGAGTCTTGATTATACTTCTATAAATATCCATAATCACTAAAGGTGGCGTCATAATAACCTTCAAATTGGGTCCCGACCTAAATACTAACGGACAAAAATGACTACTTATCCTAGGACCGTCCAAATCCTAGACTCGGTTAAGTTGGGCACTTGTTTCATGTGAGTATGTGACCTACTCACCCGCAAAGCGTTATTTGGTTTCTATGCCATTGAATTCCTCTGAGCCACATGCATTTGTTATGCATTAATATCCTTTCTCCACGAACCCCGTCTTAATGAAGTTCAGAAAGGTTGGTAAGTACTTTGGTGTCAAGTATTCGTTGATAATAAACTTGGAAACTGATTTTGTTAAGGATATGTCGTTTTCCTGCAAAGCATGGAGGAAGAACAAAGGAAAGCAACATATCATGAAGCATGCATAGTTATGGTCCCCCTAAATACAAAAGTTTAAATAACAAACCCAACTTTAAAACTAATAAAGTTTTGAGAAATGTATATATTAATTCGGCAATTTACAAAAAGACGTTACTGATGGTTGTTTAAGTTATGAATATAACGAAAAAGGAT